>NW_023458564.1:3220005-3239840 GCF_013731165.1 Rhagoletis pomonella | reverse complement strand
CACTCAGTTTAATTAAAAATATTAATCTTCGATATTTTTTATATGGTGCGTTTGGCGCCAAGGGTCAGTGTGCACATTAGGGTGGATTAAAAATATAAATTTTTATTCGAGGATTCGACCTCGGAACTCTTGAGCGACAGTCTAGTGCTCTGCTCACTCGACCATTGCGACTGTTGTAGAGGCGCGAGCAAAATGGCATACATACATGCATGCTATCAGTTGAGTGCCCCTGTTTTCTTTGTTGTCATCACACAATTTTTGTAAACTTTTTGTGACTCTTTCTTACGGAATAACCAAACCATCTCAAGTCACTAAATGAGTCACTAGTTGATAGTCTCAAATTTAGTGACTTGAGATGAGGTTGACTTCCTCAATACCAGCATAACATTTAATGAGCTACAAGACTGGGTACACAAAATCTTTTAAAATAATAAATGTATAAATAAATAAATAAATAAATACTATACGATCGGTTTAATACCGTCCAGTATGATCCAGTTACGCAACCTTTCCGCACTATCATAGATAACGAAATCGAAAAATAGATTTTTCCGCTCCACCATAGTGCAGATACAATTATACATATATACGTACAATCACAATTATATATTTAGATGACCAAATGTTTATTTATAGCTAAATTATTACGAACTCACACTTACCGTACACTGAAAATTTCTTCTTCTACCCCAAGCATAGACCTTCTTACTGGCGGGTTAATCTCCACCATGCTTAGAGAGTGCAATTTGAGATCGTCCATGTTCTGGTCTTTTATGGATGGGTCACCTCTTAACCAAACCACAAATGTATGGTTACGTTGTCGTGATCTCCAAAGGTGGGCCCTAATGAATTCTTTAGGACTCTCTTGCATTTGGCCATATTCAAAAGCATTCCCAAATCGGGGAGTGGTGATTATGCGCTAGCAAGGAGCTTGATGCCAATAAGTCGGATATCTTTTTTTATGAGGAGAATGGAGCACATGATTGAAAAGTACATTAGATCAAAGGTTATGGTGGGCGGTCCTCTTAACAGGACGTATAAAATTTGGTGAGCGGCCTTTTGACAACGCTACTCTATATCATGAAACAGTTGCCTGACTGATACATGGTAGTGATTGGGAACTGTGGCACGAAGCTGAATCGTCTACGAACGTGTAGTGGGCTTAGGAGTTTTCACCATACCAGCTTATTCAGCTGTTATGGCCTTTTTCTAGCTTTACTGGTAGATGGCCGCAAGTCCAGTCCGGATTTAGCTGGGGCTACGGCTTCCACTACCGCTAGCCTCTACTCTACGGTCAGTTATTTCCCTGCTGCTATTTCGACCGTTGCATCAATTTGATGTATCAAAACCTTTACGTGATCGGTTCGGTTAAATTAATTATTGAATTATGATTAATGATAGTAACAATGTGCAGATGATGACCCTAACCAGCGCAAGAGAAACCTTTCAGCTCGTAGTTTAGGTTTAAGCCAGAACTTTCTCGTTTGTGAGCTGGATGCTTTGAGGAATATACTTAGCCGCAGATGACGTCGTGAGTTTGAAGTAAATGCATTTCGTCAACGAGAGATACCTCCAGACTACAGTCGACATTCATGTGTTCCTTCGTGATACCGTAGCTATATCGCGGCTTCGGCTTCCGAGAAGACGATGACATGCCACCCAACTCGGTGGATTCATACCTCTGCATAGCTCTGACTTTACGCCAGTCCTGAGTAATCGAGACGTCGGTAATGGCTTGCCCCTGCTGAGACAATAGCTCCGTTAAAACCGGTTGATTTCCGGGGTCAACTGTAACCCAGATCGATTATATATAAATGCCATTAGGCTTAAGGGGCTTACATGGGCACAATATGAGCATTTAAGGGCTTTTTTCCATTTTCTGGCTTGAAAATTATCTTCTTTCTCTCTCTCTCTAAAGTTGAAGCCAGAAGTGAGATTTATGTTGACTTTGCCGTAGCGCTGGACCGACTTCGTTTAGTCCTGAACACTCACGAAAAGACTGGACCCTAAACCGCTATCAGTGTAGATCGACGAAATAGCCGGCAACTAAATGTGGAGCTCTTGCTAATCAGCCGTAGTTCGGACGCCCCATGGCTTCCGACGAAAATGTCTCAGAGTCTCCTTGCGAGTGCCCAATGGCTCCATGTAAGATAACAGCAGGCGGATTACCAGCCGTAAGTTTTCCATATTTTGTTTCCGCAAGAATTGGCAAACGGCCATCCCTAACACACAGCAATTCGATTTAAAACCAGAAGTCGATGTCCAGAAGTCTGAATACTAGGTAGCAGGCACACCCTGGGCTATGCGTCCATCGACTTGCTCTCATATAACTTGGGGCCCAACCCCAGCGGAAAGCAGCGTTAACTCAGAAGGCAGTCCGTGAGGTAGGAAGACCAATATCAGGCCAATCATGAGAATTTTCACTCCGGCCGCTACTAGCCAGCACTATATACAGAGACATGACAGTAGCTATAACCAATTTTTAGCCACTCCCACGCTGAGAGTGTAGCCGTACTTCCGGCAGTACATGCGAGCGGAAGGTAGCGCCTAGGGAGCGATCACAGTAAGCGCATCTTTCGGCTGATCACCTTACGCAAAATCAATAACTTTTAATTTGCTAATTGAAATTGAATTTACAGAGCGATAATATTACGAGCTGCACCCCGCAAAGAGTTTCCGTTACCATTTCTCCACCACAGTGATCCAGCAGTTTGACACTTGAAGATTTATTGAACAGCTAACGGAGTCAAGTAATGCGTAATGTATACCTACTAAAGCAATTAGCTGTTATTAACTTAAAGGTAAAAAACCAATTCACAATTAATTAATTTAAGTAAGTCCCAAAGAAATAAAAAAAGAAGATTTATTACCCAAAAACTTATCAACAACTTCATACCATCTGAGTAACGTAACCCGTTAAGTTTTCAGCAGAGTTCAGTCTTTCATTCAAACAAGCCATAGCCGGACCAAAAAAAGAGAATGCAATTCTTTTACAATCTAACTGCGATACTCAATCTGATAGGCGAATCACCTATGCACCAACAATTTGGCCAAATTTTGAAGGGCATGTGTTTGGCCACGACAGAGCAGAGGGAGATTCGCACTTTTTTGTACACCCGAAGCGAGAATCCAAGTAAGGATCATTTAAACGTGCCGGATATTTTACAAGAACTTTGGCCTCAGAAGCTCTTTGCCGTCATCAACATCGATGTATTCACGCTCATTCAGCGCTATAGAGACCTGTTCAATCATAACTTTCTCAGCATTGTGCAACTAAGTCAAAACGCAAAGAGGGACAAGCATTTGATAAGCACACTGTTGGAGCGTTTACACTGGAGCAGAAATAAACCTATCCTATTGCTCTTGGATGACACCGCCAGTGAGGCCTATGTGGATAAGCTTTCTGGATTTTCTGCGAGGAAGGATGGTACGAACGTCATTGCATTGCAGCCACAAATGGCAGTGGGAGAACGCGAGTATTGGAAGTTAATAACATTTCCCGTTCGCCAAACTGTGAGAAGGAAATTCGAACCATTTTATCATGCGCTTTTCGCCAGTCGAATAAAGAATATGCACGGTCAGCCAATGCGCCTCATGGAAAGGCTTTGGTATCCAAATACCTATAACTATACACCTACCGGTGGGTTCCAAATAGTGAATGGCTACATGGGCAGAGCGTTCGCTGAGAATGCGCGCGTTTTCAATGTCACGCTGGAGTATCCATTGCTAGTCGGAAAAGACCGCTTTATCATTTTGAAGTACGCGGCGCTCTTAAGAATGGCAGCGCAGATGTTGGCTTAATTTCCCGTATCGAAGTTGGTGATATTAAATTGAGTTCAACGACTGTGGTGCACCGTACCGACTGGTGCTTGATGGTACCCGTGGAAAATCCATTGCCGCCATTAGCTTTCTTTAACCAAATAATGGAAGGATCAGCGGCAGCCATTATTCATCGAATATTTTATAAATATCTCGGTCCTACAAGGACTATTGGGTATGACATTTTGGTTGAAAAGGCAACTTTCAAGGAGTCAGAAGTATATTTGCATTACCATTTCATTTGCGGGTATCATATTTGGTACCGCCTATAATGCTTACTTACAAAGTTTTACTGTAAACGCCCCCTTAGAACCGGAAATGAAAACTATTGAGGACGTCCTAAATCGTGGCTTTAAGATAGCTGTGAGCGCGAGCGATATATATTGGATAAGCCACTATACAAATATGTCTATGTATATTAAGAACTTTACAATTTTTACCAACTACACAGAGATGTTATTGCTTTGGGACTCATTTGACACACGCTATGCATTTCTGGCCACTGATATGTGGCCCATATACAATGAGCAGCAGAAGTTCTTCTCAAAGCCAATATTTCGAATTTCGGATATTTGCTTTGAAAAAGATACCCCTTTGGTGTTGCCTTTGCCGGTAAATTCGGTTTATCGCGAAACTTTGAATATATTATTTTTGACACTGCATGAAGCTGGACTAATGAACTTTTGGCAACGTCACAGCTTTGTAGAGATGAAAGTAATCAAATTGGAGGATTCCAATAAAAAGCCTGGTTTCGAGTCACTGAAGTTGGATGACATGCGCGTGATATTCATTGGAATGTGTATACTGATGTCGTTGAGTATATTCGTTTTCGTACTGGAACTCTGCTGGGAGAAAATAAGAAAATTTGGGCATTCAACTGTTTCTGCTATAAAATTAATTTGGAATTTGGTGAAAATTCCATGTTGAAGAATTTGTATAAATATTAAGTTTTTGATTTACAAAATAATAGCACAAATATATGTATGTTTGTATGTTTTAGCATAACATCTATTGTCGTTAATAAAAAAATAATGCTTAAATTGTGTCGATTAAAAGAAAAAGATTTTGTTTCTTGCATCGTACCAAAGATATGAATGTTACAATAAACTTTGCCCCGTAAGTGTTGTTTCCATAGATGAAAGAGATCACGCAGCTACGCAAATTTGATGTTTGAAAGAGCAATAATGTCAACGGATTTTATTTTGCATTTGAAAAGGTAATAATATCAACTGGCTTTGTTTCGCACCAGTATGCGAAATTGTATAATTGACATTATACCTGTCACCGATTTGAAATTTTATCAAATCAAAAACTGATACCGTACGAGACCTCTCTTCACTCAGAAACGGCTACACGGATTTAGAAAGGCGACCCCGCCATTCGCGCCAACTACAGCGGGATCAGGGCTCTAAGTTTAGGTTACAAGGTCTTATCGAGCGAAAGCCCACCGTAAATAATCGAACTGGGCCTTATCAGTGTGGCTTTAGGCCTGGAAAATCCACTATAGACCAGGTATTCCCAATACGCCAAATCTTGGAAAAGACCCGCGAGAATCGAGATCGACACTAACCACCTATTTGTCGAAGTAAAGTCCTCTCTCAACGTATGAAAACCACAATCTATAAGTCACTCATCATGCCCGTTCTGGTATATGGCACAGAAGCATGGAGAATGACAACATCCGATGAGGCGGCTCTTGGAGTATTCGAGAGAAATATCTTGCGGAAGATTTACAGACCTTTACGCGTTGGCGACGGCGAGTACCGCTGACGATGGAACGATGAGCTGTATGAGCGTTACAACGGCATGGACATAGTGCAGCGAATTAAAATACAGCGGCTCCGCTGGCTTGGCCATGTCGTTCGAATGAACACGTTAAGTTATGTCACTCATACGTTACGTAGCACCCGATTAACAATGACCAAGTGCAATTACCACAAGCATGATATCTGCCACATCATAGGAAGTAAAATGTAACTTTCTATTTCAACACTTTACAAAGCCCGTAAATACGATATAGACCGCATATATGTATGTATGTATGCCTGTAATGGCCGCCCGACATACCTTCCTTACCAGCCGTGAGACCTGAGTCACCGATATTCTTATTTTACCGGCCGTTGTACTGACCAACTCACACAGTTTACTTGTAGATGCGCCAACATGTGCACATGCATTCTTACATAGCTACATATGTTTGTATGTTTGCATCTACATAGGTATGCCCGTGTGGTTGCGTAACTCGAGCGGATTTAATGTTACCAACGATTCTGTGCCACAGTGAAAGCTGGCTGTGTTGCATGCTGCTTGCCACATAACAAGATTCCAGGTTATTCCCAACAAATTGTTGTAATTTTAGTTTTTGGTTGTTGTTTCACTTTTGCGGTGCTCTTCACTTTTGTTCTACTTCGAATATGGTTGATAACATTTTTGTTGCAATTAGCAATCGCGTCAATATTGTTGGCATGGTTTTTGGCTCATATACTATTTACATAAGTACATACGCACATATACATACTTACTTAGATACAATATGTTTCTTGAACGAGCCTCGGTGCATTTTCATTTTTTCGAGTTGAAATTAGACAGCGTGCCTATTGGAGCATAAGCAATACTTTGTTAGTGCTGCTTGCGCGGTAACTTTTTGTTGCGTTTTTACTTGAATTTGGGTTTTTAGAATTGAGAAGCGTTATGAGTACAGATTTTGCTACTTACGAACTACTTTTTGAGTACTAACCGCATTATAACAATTCATATATAAAGATATTGAGTGATATCATTGAATTAGTTTACTAACTAAAATATGCAAGAGCGAAGATATTACTCACTGTATTTATTTACTACTCATAAAATATTATGTTAGGTTAGGTTAGATATACTGGCCAGCCACTGCTTGGCTTCGCAGAGACCAATTGCACTACCAGATGAACTACGACCACTTTAGTTAGCTAATCCTCTGGACAAACTGAAACTACTTGCTATACCCTACCTTGGCGGCGGCTTCCAGATTGGGTAGAAAACCTGCACCCAGTAGACTCACCGACAGTCTGCTAAGGGCAGGATACTGGCAGAGGATATGCTGCACTGTCTCCTGCTACGCTCTGCATCTTCTACAGATCTTATCGTTAGTCAGAGCCAGTTTATCTGCATGCCATGCCAGCAAGAAATGTCCAGTTAGAACACTATACATATATAACAGTACTCTTCACCAGGATATACAAGGTTCCGAACTGGTCCAAGCCTAAACGGGATGGGGTGACCCTCCAGCTGAAACATAGCACCAAGTATCTCGGAATATTACTATAGCAAACTGTCGTGGCGCCTCAGTGTGGGGGATAGGACGAGGAAGGCCTCAGTTGCATTCTATGCATGCAAAAGGATGCTGGGTTGCTCCTGGAGCTTACCGCCTTCTCTTTCCCACTGGATCTTCACGGCGATAGGTGCGCCGAATGGCTCGGTGAACAGCTGCATAGACGGGTCGAAGATGGAGGAAGACGTAGGGGCGGCAGTCATCTGTGCGGAGCTCGGTCTCAACAAATCCCATAAGCTGCCGAACTACTGCAGCATCTTCCAGTCGGGAGTACTGGCTATAAGGAGAGCGGCGGCGCTACCGGGCAGTAACCTTGTAAACAAACAGGTGAATCCCTACATCGACAGTCAGGCTGTGATTAAGGCGCGACTATCGTATAGCACTTCCTCGAGATGTATGGCGGAGTACAGAGCAGCTCTGAAATTGCTATACACAAATAGTGACGTACATCTTTACTGCGTTTCGGGACACACCGGCATCGTGGGCAACGAAGAGACCGACAGGCTGGCCAAAGAGGATGCTTAGTCGGAAACCATGCTGATAGAGGAGGTGCTGATTTCCCTCCAAGCGATTAAACCGGAACTTGACCTGTCCATGATCTGAAAGGCGCAGAAGGCGTGGAATAAAACGCAAGGCTGCAAAGTGTCCAGGGTTATGTGCAGAGCATATGACATGAAGCTCATGAAGTTTCTCCTTTCCCTCAAGGGCTACAATACTATGTTAGTGCTTACATTTTTGCTAAGTGGTTCGCCGAGCTTTTCCTCTAATTTTTGGTTCTCGTCTTTATGTTGTCACACAAAGGGGAGGCTTCTACAGTTTTATGCCGATTCCGACCGGAAAATGAATTTTACGAGAAGCTTTATAATGGCAGAAATACACTCGAAAGTTTGCCATTGCGTTCCGAGGGGGACCGCTGTTAACAAAAAACCTTTTTTGAACATTTTTATGCGATGTTGCTTTGACCAGGCCGAGAACCCAGGCTCTACGGAGTGGTAGCGCGCACTTATAACCACTACACCAAAGCGTCCGCCAAACCATAATGCATTGGTCCAAATATGTATGTGTTTTGTACAATTTGAGATGTTGTAGTTAATCGTGCCATACATGAAGAAGAGCCAGAAGAGGGTTAATGTAGACAAATGCAGGAATTCTTTACATTTAAGTTTTCAAATAAGCATAGGTCATATTTCTATTTCACTTTGTTTACTGCATTATGCTCCACTATATATTTTTCGCGTGTTACAATGTATTTTGTTTTTTTTTTTGTGGGCGAAGTTATCGTATGTGCCATAAAAAAGTATTCTGATGGTAGTCAAAAGAAAAAAAATACATAAAAAACATTCAAAAAATTTTGAAAATTCGTTGCTGCTACGATAATTTCGCGGAAAGGGGTCGAGTGCTGCATGAATTTGAAACCAATAACAAGTTAGCCGCAAACAGTGCGTCAAAAATTTGCTATTTTGGTAGTCGACTACGAAATTGCCGACACGGAACATAAGTATGTATGTGTGTATAGTTAATTTTTGTGTCGCTCGTCTTTTGTTAAATTTTACTAATTTACTTGCATTTATCTGCAAAAACACCATTAAAAAAATTCCGTACGAAACTGGGCCCAAAACCGTTTAGTGTGATTGCTCCGTAATGCTTTAGTAACACATACATACATACATATGTACATATATGCACTCGTAGGAATTAAACTATAAACAAGATTGTATTATCTCTGCTTGTCGGTAAAAAAGTAAAACCAACAACAGCTACAAACTATTTCCACCTTTCAAATTCACTTTCACTTGACATAGTGTGACATCGTGTATTTAATACGAACATCAAAAACGTTTACGTCGAAGAGTGCTAAACGAAGAGAACTCAGTTGTTATACGCGAGCAAAAGCTCTAAATCTACAAACACGCCCAAAGGCTTTTCATTTATATGATATGCAATGAAAAATGGAAAAAGCTTCGAGCAAGGCCAACCTTTGCAAAGAAACTGAGCGGAAACGAAGTTGTAAACGTTAAAAGCTCCGTGGATTTAGAAACCGTATTTTGAAGTACATAAGTAAACAGAAGTATAGAGGAAACAAGAAGGTTGGGGAATTGAGGATTACGCGCTTTCAAAGCTTAAATTTGTTATGAAAGCCCTTTAGGACATCGAAGCGCAAAAGTGTTATAAACAAAGCGAGATAACTTATTTGAACGAATTGGAACTCTCTTCGTTTTCGTCACTTTGCACTCAATTGAACAAGTGAGCTGCGTACATGAATATAACCATTTTACACTTTTGTTAAAATAGTTTTGGGGAATAAGTGAGAGCTAAAAGACTTCCGCTCTCAAGCTCCGACGTATTTACGAGGTCTTAAACAAGTTACGAAAGTATTCTTGGTTTAACAAAATAGGTATAAATTCAAACATACGTACATGCATATGGACAAACAATACGTTTTGGCACAGGACAACGAATTAAATCGAAATCACCCGAACAAATAAAAGCCGAAGATTGAACGCACGAAACACGAATGTAAGCGAGTGTTGCTTTGAGCGATGCTGGACAGCAAGATGCCATCTCAACCCAGAGAGTACAGAAGCCGAATGCAAATGAACGTCAGGCGCAGCGGAGCAGTTCCTTGGATGCATGTGGTGAAAATCAGTCATAACGAGAACGTCGTCGGGTGCTGTGTACGTTTAGAGCAGAAGCTAAAAATCGGTTGGCCGTTCGCGCGCTGTGAAAAATCCAATTCCTTACACACACACATAATAAAAAACACAGCAACAACATGAAATTCCTGTGAATTGCGAATATGTAATAATTAATTGCGTGTGAGGAATGTGGAAAATTAGAAAAAAATATTTGTGTGCAAGTGGAAAAAGTGTTTACATCAGTGCAAGTATATCGAAATGGTGATGCAAGGAAAGTGCAAAAGTTAACAGCAAAGTGGCAATTTCTAGTAAATAACACGCAAAATAAAACGAATATCAAAAAAAAGTCGGATAGGGAGAAAATTTTCCACAGCAACACTAATCAAATAGCACCAATGCCTAGTAAAATAAGCAAACGCAATAACAGCAACAAATCACACAGTTACAGCAAAAATTTATCGTACATCTGGACCGTTATTCCAATATTTAGGTGCCATGAAAACATTGGCAGGCAAAATTTTGCGAAGAGCTGCGCGAAAGGCAGCAATGTCCGAAGCTGTAAAGGCAGTGGCGTCAACTTCAACTTCAGCGAGGCAACGTCAATAGCAAAACAAATTTGCGAAATTAGAAATTGCGAATAAAATCAAAAAAGAAAATATACCGATATCATACATATGCACATATGTATGTACATAGGTATTTAGGTACATTATTCACATACATATGTATGTGCATACATACGTACATTTGATTAAAAAGCGAACGCAGTAATATTGAGGGCGGATTGATGGATGAAAACAAGTCGACACAGGCGAGGGCAGGGGTATATGTAATAGTAACAGTAATGGCAATAAAAACAACACAAACAAAAACAGTGCTTGTGGAGTAAGAAAAAGTTCGCATGTCAAGCAACAAAAAAACAAACAAAAATTTCAGAAAATAGAACAGTAAATCTAAACGAAAGGGGGGCGTAAAAAATAACGAGCAGGCGGCAATACAACTCGTTGGAAAAATTAACAACAACACCAACAGCGCCAGGACCGGAATGGAGCTGGCAGCGACGCCAACAGCGCGACTTAGTAAAATGTAATGCGAAAAAGAATTAAAGAACAGCAAAAAAAAGAAACAGCAGAAAAATTACTGCTTCACTGCGTTCATACAGTACATATATGTTTGTGTAGGTGTAGTTATGTGTGTGTGTGTGTGTGTGTGAAGAAAACGCCTTGTATGCTGCAAAACAGCAACAAAGAGAAAAACAAAGGTGGAAGTCAGGCAGTGGGTGGGAGCGACGTAGTCGGGTTAGGAGGGGCGTTGCATTTCGGCTGAGCTAAAAGGCAGAATGTAAGACAGTAGGGCTGGCGGCAGGCAACGGCTTGCAGTTACAGCATCAGCAGCGAAAAGAAATGGGCGAAAATAATAAAAGCAACAAACACCAACTCAACGCACTTAACATAAATACCACATACGCGCACACATACATATGCGCATACAAACACACTTCGCTCACTTGAAGGAGCATATGAAGACAAACAAACAAACAAACAAACACTTGCAAATAACTACATATGCACAGAGCATTGAGCGCACACGAAATAGGAGCAGCAGCGACAGCGACAGCGGCAGCGGCAGCAACGACGGCAATACGGCAGCCACACATCAGGCAACTTATAACACGCTTTTATTCCATTTGCCTACATTTGGGCGCTAGCGAGCTATGTATGTACATACATACATATGTATGTAGCAACATGGCACACGTGAAGGAAGCACTCAAAAGTGTGTGCGTAAATATACGAACACTAACGTGTGTGTGTGTGGGTGTGTGCTGACGATTATGAATATGATGTTGCCGCTGTTATGCTGTTGTTTGTTTAATGTTTTGTGTTTTTGGTATTTGTTGTTTGGTGTTTGTTGTTGCACCAGCGAATTTGCGCGTTTTACACGTTGCCCGTACTGAAAAATAAAAATGAAACAAATAAATGAAGTGGGGTGCGGAAATAAGCGAAAGTTTTTTATACTACATACAAGATGAACCAAATGGGGAAAACAATATAATACACGGCAAGCGTAACAGATACAAATTTTTCTATAGCAGAAGATGACTTTAGAAAAGTGTATGGCCAAAATTAATATCTAAAAGCAAAAATCTGTATGGTACAAGACAAGTGATGGATTAATATAAATAACAAATAAATTTCAAATTTTAGCTTGATTAATACATTTTTAAAAACTGGCGTTATTTTTTTTCCATAAGAAGAAAGTGCAAAAAGCCGTCAGCATAAAAAATATTAAAAAGCAACGCGATTTCGCAGTAGCTTAAAGCTTAAACTTTATTATACTAAAATTTAATGGGCTAAAAAACCGCATAATAAAAAAAAAAATTAAAAAAAATTGTAAATCTGTAATGTAATTATTTCACTCAACTTCGGTGTAAAAAAATTTCATAACTCAAATATTATAGAGTGCACTACTAGAGTACTAGATTATTATAGTATTACGTACTATACTTAAATATTGCACAATATTTAGTTGCCATTGTTATTTTTTTAGTAATTTTTTTTTTATCAAAAATTTTTTATGAAATATTTTTCAAGAAAAAAAATTAAAAAAATATTTATTTTCATAGATAATTTTCATGTGTGTATGTGTGACATTTTTTAATTTTTTTCCTTGCCCCGTCATCGAGATAATTTTAGAACTATGAAATCGATTTGTTTTTTTTTGTGCTGTCAAGTTTTTAAAAATGTATTAAGCAAGCGAAAATTTCATATTTATTGATTATTTATGTTTATCCATCAACCTTACAAATTTGAAATAAATCAAACAAATGAAATGTGAACCCCGTCCATTTTGGTATGAAACGCCCCATATACATATATACATATATATATAGTCCGACGAATTGATAAACTTTTCCTTTTTTGTAGTCGGTTAAAAACCAATGGGGAAATTTCTTATACGTTCCCAATTTTTTTATTCAGCATTTGGTTCAATCAGGGATTTAATACTAAAATTTGTTTGCGAACACAAATTCAGAATGCGAAATATTTAGTTACTACCTACTTAAACACATTCATACACTGAGAAAACGTCAGTAAAAATGTATCTGCCTCATCTACATATTAGCTATGGTTGCGATATCTATGTTAATTAACCACTTGCCACATTTTATTGAATGAGACGGTATGCTAATCCTTTTATTGATATAATATACATAGTTTTCTCAGTTTAGCTAATGAGTTGAAAACAAGATAGCCAAAATATGTATGTCACAAGCTACCCAAAACATGTTAATTCTCAAAATCAATTCAATTACATACATGTGATGTAAAATTTTGACCAGTCGAATTCAATATAGAAAATGAAAAGCAAAATGTAAATAAAAACCTTCAATTTCAGTGACAGCTCCGAGCTGCTAAGCTAGCAGCAACCACAACCCTTCTTAGCTGCCACTGCATTTGCATCCTTAGCGGCCGAGCATCAGCGCGTCATCAGCTACGTCATGCATACAAGGATATTATAAACGTCACAGCCTTCATATTGTCAAACACATACATACATTCGAATTTTTGCAGCTCTTGTCTGCCATATTCTACTTACACATGTAAAAATTAGTTAATTTTTGTGCATGCATGTATTTATATATTGGATTGGTCTTAAGGCTAATATTGCATTGTTGTATGCATAGTGAGCATTAAAAGCTGCTCAACGTGTAGGCATGTGTGCGTATAAGGAGGCAGGTGGAAAAAATACTTAGAGTGGGAGAAGTAAAAGTCATAAATATAAAATTTCACATTATTTACACAACCTTCCTCTCCACAAACGGTACATTTAAAAAAAAAAAAAAAAAAAATACTGGAATCGGCGTTATATATTTGGCAGTGTTTAAATTCTTTAAGTGTCATAAATTATTCGAGTGAGGGTATTTATCAATTACTTAGTATATTTCTCTTTTTATCTAATAATCAACATTGAAATTTAGATGCTATAGATTTAAAGTGTGAGTACCTACCGGTTCGTCAAGTTTTGTAATTAGACGCATCTTATAGAGAATTTCAAGTAGTTTTCGAGCGGATCTTTCGCGCGACTTAGCAAATATATATAATTTTCGATTTACTTAATTTTTCGATTTTCGATTTTTGTGCGTAAATTCGTGAAAAGAACTTTTCAATCTCCTTCATTACTCCTGCATTACTTGTCAACTAGTTTCAAGTTAGCTTTTTGTAGCTAACTACAAGTTATATATTTTATAGAAATCCCGCAAAAAAGCTAACTGCAAGTGGGTTATTTTTTATCAATTGATATTTTTTTTCTGCAGGGTTGATTACTAACATGTGCAATTAGTACAATAGCCCTTTTATTCAACAAACTTGGTGCGTTCTGGAACATTGAGTTTTCGAAATTTAGGGAATTTATACACGCAATGGAAAGAAAACATAAACTCAAAAAACATCTTTTTATTAAAAAGTGGTTTTTCTATAAAAAATAATCCAATAAGGTCTGCTACTTTGTATAAATAAGTGCGCAGTAACTGGCGGACGGAACGACGTTTAACCCTTTGACGACCGTTACTGATCCGTTGCGTAATTTAAAGTTATGATAACTGATTCCAGTTCAGCGAACCTATTTTATTAAACAAAAATGTCGCCAAAAAATGTACCAATGGTCGTCAGTGGTAAAAATATATACAAAGTTTTTTTTCTATTACTAGCAGACTTTCGATTGAAATGAATTATTTACACGGGCGCTTATCGAAGAATCATCGGTTATTATTGCACACTGAATTATATTATATACATTTATCGATTTGAATTAATTTTTCGGGAAGTTCCCGCTATTTTTGCTAATGGTTTCGGAGCATTTGTGACAGTTTTCTTTTGCAAACTGGCGAGGTCGGGCCGTTTTTATAACTCAAAGGCCGAAATCGCACAAACTGGTTAATGACGATGATAGCGATGACTATGAACTTGCTTTCGAATTGCACGATAAAGACAATGCTTTTCTTGAAGAGAAAGCTGCCGGCCTAGACGTTGGATCAGAAATTAAAATCGAGGACGTACATGCTCTGCTGCGCGCACGGAGATGCGAATACAGTGCAAGGTTTACGAGAGAAGTCACAGCCATCTGAGCGAGTAACTTTGAAGTGGTTAAATTCAAACGACGACTACACTCTTCCGACGTTCACAAATCCAGAATACGAATACGAGAAGGTCTTGTTGCCTGACATCGCCCGACTGAAATGCGCCGGGAATTCGCAAAGTTTTCAGTTGGATAGGATGCTGAGTTTGATGAAGCAATAGTCAGAAATATATAATAAGCAAAAGGGCATTGTTTTTCCACTTATTCGGCTTAAAACGTAGATTCGACGAATAAGGTACTTATATTCTATTTGGAAATTATTTTGTGACACTTCGCCGCCTGCCAGTAACTGGGGTTTATTGGTCAACATTTCCCATTTTCTCCATACCAGTCGCATCGAATGTAATGAGTCGAAAGAAATTCGAAGAAATTCGCTTCATTTTGTCAATAGTATTGAGCGGACATACCGATATGATCCATCGTTTGGTGAAGCATATTAAATTGGCTCATTTGAATAAAGCCTTCGCAGAAGTGCTGAGTGAGGCGAACTTCCTGGAAATCGATGAACATATGGTAAAATTTGGGGAAAGAAAATCATGAAGCAGTATTTGAAAGATAAACCGATTCGACTTGCGCCTGTTTCTACGAACTCTTTGATTTGAGTGTGTATAATGCGTAGATTGTTTAGAACGGAATCTCTACGTCAAATTAAGATGCTTTTTCTATGCCTACATTGGAATTATTCGCACAGCTGGCCACTCTACTAATTGATTATTTTGCTGACCACAAAAGAACATCATTTGAAGTGGTGAGAAACGGGTTTAGGCCCAAAAGTGGGACGGAACACAAGAGGTGTATTGTTTGCTAAAAACCAGGCAAGGATCCCCGAACAAACGTCTTCTGGGCTTCTTGCGAAAAATTCTTTTGCCTTATTAATGATCGAAATTGTGCTGAAATTTACCACAAAAAAATATTTTTCATTTCAAAAGCCGAGATGTAAACCAATTATTTGTTTCCCCTAGTAAACCAACTCCTCTGCAAAATTCTCATATGTCATTGATTTTTACCATTGACGACCAATGGGTCATACATGTCCCTTCAGATTTGGGGACTTCAGGGATGGTCTAAGTATGCTAAATTTTTTTGATTTCTCTTGTTGGAAAGAGGAAGGTTGCCCGCAACTTCTCTAAAAATTCTGGGTATGTAGCTCCACCAAATACAGAAATATTTCAACAAGTAGATAGAAAAAAAGTAGGTAAAGGGAGGAATTCACCCTTAGAAGTAAGACATTTTATGAAAACTGCCTTAATTATCTATTAATCAAGACCTTTTCGAAAATAAATCGGTTCCATAGTTTTTCCAAGAAAATTTAAAAGAGTGGTACACCGGTGTCTCTTTGATCGTTAAAGGGTTAATCACTTCTTTCCCTTCAACAAACAAAAATAAAAATATGGTCATTAAATGCAATCAAAAGGATATATCGCACATTTAGTCATATACAGAATTATTTCAAAATTTAAATTTTGTGGGAAACAGTTTGTATTCAAAAATACATATGGAAAGACACATATTTTCGCCATTTTGGTGAAGTGTAGTCATCTTCTAGGCTGAACATATTCTCCTTATCAAGCTTGTCAATTGTATGATAAAATCTCCAAAAACGTGAATTTCGAATTAGGTACACTCTACACTCTATATTATTAAATGTGCGATCTGTGGATACATCGCTGCCAAAGAAGAGATTTCATAAATAAGAGGAAACATAAGAAACATAAACAAAGCAGGAATGAAATAGAAAAATTAAAATTGTGCGGAAACCGGGTAAAAAATGTCGAAATGGAGTTGAAAGGGCCAAATAATCAAACATGTTTTGAATAAATTGTGAAAAGAATAACCAATAAAGTCAATAAAGAAAAACTGTACTATTTACTATTTAATAATAATAATTATAATGATAATACAATATTCTGTTAAAAAAATCTTCTTATTTACATGAGATCCTCAAATTTTAAGCGATATTTTGCAAACACTTGCAATAAAATTATATTCAGGTTTAACATTTTAAAATAAGGTCTCCCAAACACTCACGCGCCCTACAATGAAAAGTTTGTTCCACTTCTCCTAGTGAATTATAAAATGTAATCAATTTTAAACGATCATCAACATATTCTACACCATTTCCAGTTGTAAATGAGAAAGCGTCAAACGAAATTGCGAAAGCGTCATTTGGAAATGAGAATAGTCAATTGTAAATGCGATATCGTCATTTGAAATTGAGAATAGTCAATTGTAAATGAGAAAGCGTCAATTGTAATTGAGAGTAGTCAATTGTAAATGAGAAAGCGTCAATTGTAAATGAGAAAGCGTCAAATGAAAATGCGAAAGAGTCATTTGGAAATGAGAAACTCGTTTTTATTCAGAAATTATTTAGATATTATTAAAAATGCAAGTTTATTATGTCCCAACTTGCATATCTTGTAAAGATAAAGCATTTCCATGGAAAGATGTTGCGTGCCGAAATACCGCAGTCTCCTCCGGTGATTATAGTTTTCGCGTCATCCACCAACTTCTCCAAATATTGCCAGTGTAAAACAACTGAGACTTCCCGGCGAAAGGAAAACAGAAGAGTGTTCTCTATCGAGCTACATACATTGATCCGAGACATACCGTGGGTACATCTTAGCTTCAGGTTCAAGATCTTCCGATGTTTTTCCCAGTCATTAAAGCGTCATTTATAATTGACTAATCTCATTTACAATTGACGCTTTCTTATTTACAATTAACTATTCTCAATTACAACTGACGCGTTCGCATTTTCATTTGACGCTTTCGCATTTACAATTGACTAATCTCATTTAGAATTGACGCTTTCTCATCTACAATTGACTATTCTCATTTTCGATTGACGCTTTCTCATTTAAAAATGACTATTCTCATTTACAATTGACGCTTTCGCATTTACAACTGGAAATGGTGTAGTTAAGAATGGCTTTGGAAATTGTGTTATTCATGTTTTCCCACGGTTATAGTTATCGCAAACATTTTTCTTCTGAATAATAGAATATGATGCACTGCTATTCCTCAAGGCCTAGGTTCAAGCACAGTTTCAGATCAACATCGAAAAACAACATAGAAAAAAGTTGTTTTCTAATAGCGATCAACCTCGGCGATCCAAAGGCAAACCTCCGGGTGTGTTCAACCATGAAAAACAGCAGCCCCCCGTTGTGTGACATCAAGGCGAACGCCACAAATCTGAAGAAAACCTGGGCCAAATTCTCGCATGTAGTGTAACATTTTCAGGGGCACTGTCTGGGGGCGAAATAATAGATACCAACTTGGGACGAAAGACCTAGACCCATATAGTAAAACCTCCAAATATTTCTACATTCACAGGTCAATTTTTTTACTGTTATATTTAGGTTGTAATTTTTTGCCCGACTCTTTTTAAAACAAGTTGAAAGAAGGGATAAAATTCATATTGGAAAACTATATGTAGTTGGGGTACATTGTGTAAAATACCAAAAGTAATACTTTTTTAGATCATTTTAGCTCATTGGCTCTCGCATGAAAGAGCATTTTGAACTCTTTTTACCAATGACGTAAAAATTCACAGAAAATAAAAAGCACGTAACACCTTTTTTATGTTTCCTTTTTTATTTTGTACATAAATTACGCTAGCTCTTTTCAGTGGTGATGGTTTGGGGCTTGGTTCATCAGCATAGCAATCATCGCTATCATTAGAATCTGAGCCACACATGATGTGCACATGTGACTCCACCCTACTGCTCCCTCTTCAAATTCTTCATGATAAAAATCTTTGAACACAAGCTTACTGCACCAGCAAATTTCTGCAATAATTGCATCGCACGACCCTTTTACCTTTGTATTTGCTTTCTTTAATGCAAGATAACTTAAAAAAGTGTATAATACATGTACTTATTACCACATTAAAAATGGAATAGCAACTTAACCGTTATAAAACCAATATGGACACTTACGGAATACAGCTGTGTGAAACAGCGCGGCAAACTCAATAATTAGAATATTGCAAACATCTCAATAAAAAGCCCTTAGAGTGATTCCTAACCCACCTTATTATGTCCAAACTACTAACTCTATCGGGATTTTAAAGTTGCCACCATGCTTTAAGAAATCAAGAATCCATAATAATAATAATAATAATAATAAAACAATACGTTTCCATTCACGATTCCTTAAATAAGTGCATCACAGATTTTCCACGAGTCTGCCTGATAAAGAAAAAAAAGCCTTCTGCCAAAGACAATGAAACGGAAAATGACATTGTTTGTCATACATACATATATGAATTTGTACAAAGGTATGAGTAGGTAAGGTCCAAATTGATGATTATCTTTTAAATCAGAGAAATAAATAAGTACAATTCATCTAAATATCTAAAATTTAAAATCAAAATAATTTCATTTAGTAATTTTGTTTGTTTTTTTTTTAAGTAACTTGTCACTCGTTTTGTCTATACATATGTATTTACATACTTATGTGCGTGTAATACTTACATATGTATGTATGTCCACAGTTAGTCGTCAACGTCAACAATGATTCACGGATTTAATACAACATACTATTGTAGATAGTTGCATACATACCTATGTACATAAATAGATACATATATGTATACTAAGCATATGTCCATACGCATGCAAGGTACTCACATTTGTTTTAGCAGAACATATGTACATATATACACACATGTGTACATGTGTCAGTGGGCATTTATTTATTTGTTTGCAAACAAGGCTCGCTTCCTTTTGCAGCAAAAACTTGCAACAGTCCACAACCATCGCCGCGGCGTGTCGCGCCGCCGCCACCGCTAGCCACTGTTCGGAGCTTGCAACTAAATGCCAGCAATGGTGAGGCAATAGCGACGGCCATCAAATAGCTACACAAACAACCGACAACTATTGGCGATGTCCTTGCGCCAAAAACGTTAAAGCAAAACAGAGAAGGTTTTT
>NW_023458564.1:3164145-3219605 GCF_013731165.1 Rhagoletis pomonella | reverse complement strand
TTTTTGCCATTCATTTTTTAATTTTTTTTTTTACTTTTTATTATCTTTTATTTTTGCTTTTTTGCTATACATTAGACAAAATACACAATGCTATATATAATATAATATATGCACATATGTATGTAAGTAAGTTCACGTATGTGGTATTTTTGCACGCATGGAGAGGATATGGTGCAAAGCCTTGCAGCGTATGTCCTTCACCGTTTCATATCGGCAACCAAGCAAACAAACATTTTCATAGGCGTGCACGTGAAGAGCGGTGCGTGGCGAAGAGAGCCACACAAGTACAATATATAACTAATATATATGTATATAATATATATATATATATATTTATATGTACATATGTACATATGTAAGTACATGTGTTTTCTGGGAGAAGTATATTTTTGCGAATACACACATGTATATAGTACACGTATATAGTATATGTATGTATGGACATATGTAGGCCATTTTAAATTTATTTTTCATGCGAATGTGCATTATTTTTCGCTCGAATCACTGGAATACGAACAGTTGCGAAAATTACTTACACACGCGCTTAATATTTAAACGCAATTTCACTCAAGTGTTTTTTAAGTGGATATTGAGGTGATAAATTACATACATATAAAATCAAAAAAAAAATACACATGTAAACACCTTCAGGGCAGCCATACATACATACACACGTACTATACACCTTTGCCATTTCAAGCTTTAAATCTCGAATTAAGTTAAGATTTTCGTGTGGTTTAAAAGTAATTGCTTTTAATTTGCGCTCAAAAACTGTGTGTCAACTTGCTGCTTGATATTGGAAAATGCATGGTATAGATACTCAAACAAGTGACCTCGTTCTGATTTTTTTTTTTTTAATATTTACAATGTTTGGCAAATTAAATTTTTTGTTGTTATTTCTCTATAAGCCAAGTTTTAACCAACATTTATAGAAAACTTTGGATAATTCAAAAATTTTCATTAAAATTTTCACTTTTTTTACTTCAATCTTTAGAACATTTTTCGATATGTATTTTTACAGCCCACACAATTTTAGTTCATTCAAGTGCAAGTTTCAAGAAAGCGCACTGATTTTTGATATTTTTTTTTGCTGATGAATTTTTGCACTTCGTTCCATATAAGGCACGTTCCATACCAAAATACACACTTCATGGTTTTGATTTGTTTAAAATTTTTAGGGTTGATTAATAAAAATAAATAATAATTAAATTTGAAATTTGAGCTTGATTAATACATTTTGAAGAACTCTACAGCACAAAAACAAAAATAAATCGATTTAATAGTTTTTCGAATGGCAACTGGCAGTAGTCTAAATAAAAGCAACTTTAAGGATGTTCTATATGCGTACTTTCGTTAAAATAATTTATGTTGTATAATTATGAGTTTCGCTATCTGAGTATAAAATTTCATGTTAATATGTATAACCACTGTATTGTTTAATTATCTGTACTTTTTATTATGAGTTTTAGTCTTACTTTTTTATAAGTTTTAGTTTAAGTAACCATTATTACCTTGTTATATCTTTCTGGTTGTACTATAAAAGATCTCAGATCTTATTGTACTAATGTTTTAGCAAATAAAGGAAAAGATATGAAATGAAATGAATATCTCGAGAACGGGGCATGGAAAAAATTTGAAAAAAAAATCACACATACACACATCAAAATTCTCTATGGAAACGATATTTTTTTCTTGAAAAATTGTTCACATAAAAACTTTTGTATAAAAAAAATAGTTTCTGAAAATATGCCATCTCAATGAAAAATTAAAAAAAAATCAATGAGTATTACGCAATATTTAAGTGCACTTACCATAAGTTTAGTTGTGATTTTTTTTTACATCGAAGTTGAGTAAAATTCGTACATTAGATTAGATTAGATTTTTTTTAATGTACAGTTTTGTAGCCTATTAAGTTTTATTTTAATGAAATAATTTTAAAAATTTTGTAAATATGTAATGTAATTTTACTTAACTTCGGTATAAAAAAAAAATCATAACCCAAATTATTGTCTGCACTCTACGATACTATACCCGTAATACTATACTTAAATATTGCGCTACTCAGCGCTACCATTGTAATTTTTTTTATTTATTTTTTGAGATGGCATAATTTCAAAAACTTTTTTTATCAAAAAATTTTTATGTGAAAAATTTTTCAGTGCAGTGTGCAGTGCACAGTGAGAGTTTTGAGGTCCTCCCTGCCTAAATTAAGCAGCTGCTGTGAAGCTTCATTTAAAGGGCAGATAAATCGGTTGTCTTGCTTCTGCAATGGATATTCCATCCAATGCCTATTAAGCAATTTATTTGCCCAACTATTTATGCTCCCCTTCATGTGTGGTGTGGTCAGCCCACATAAGGGTTCCCGTCCGTGATATACTGCGGTAGCTCACTGTTTCGCTAGATAGTCCGCCTGCCCAATGCAATTAGTTCCCATAATTTACACATCTTAGAAAAACTGTGTATTTTGGCCCGCAGAGCATTTAGGACACTAAAGCAATCATGTACTAGATTAGCGGTTATTATGTGGCTCCCCAGTGCTAATAGGGCTGCCAGGTTGTTCGACATAATGCAGATATACATATATATTTCGAGGATGTGCCTCTTCTAAGGCATTGTCTGCCATAGATCTGTGCAGCTAGCCCTTGGTATCAAATTTTGAAATTCGAAAGAAATTTTCCAACCCCAGCTTTTCCACTTTCCACCTAGGATTCATCTGTGTACAAAACCGCTCCATTAGGTTTTGTGTATTTGTGGCCTGCTTTCCAGAGAGCTCGAACTGCAATAAGTACCTCAAATTTCCTAGAGTTTTGACACTATTGCACCCCGCTTTTGCAATATGGACGAATCACATTAGGAGCTTCATGCGACCCGTCGTTTTTCCGATTTTGAAGTCGAAAGTGTTTGGAATTCTCAGTGTCGCAATGGTTGCCTGCTTTTCTATTAAAAGAGAAAAGGGAGTTAATCCAACCAAGCTGCTGGGTGCATCAGCCGGGATAATCTCCATTGCTCCTGACAAAAGTTGTCCTATGGTGTACATGGTAGAGAAATCTCGCTAGAGTTTTACTGAAATAAAAATTTCCTCTCCCAATTAAGTGTAAATGTAGACAATTGTTACCTCTCGCTCGATGTTGAAAATATCTTCTCAGATTGGCTTGACACATGTCGCTCGGAGGTTTTTTGGGTCGCTGATTACGAATGGGGAAATAAATAAATAAATTAAAAATGGCGAATCCAATATGGCTGACGATATTTTGAAAACCGGTCGGATCGAATGCGGTCGCTGATTGCGAAGACAAACTCATTTGGCTATCAATTTTGGTTTTTAGACTTAAGGATTAACGGGAAAAGGTTCAGTCAAAATATGTCGATAAATTTTGTCGTCACAATAACTATGAATGAAAACTAACCTAAATGCCCAGTACTATCGACTAGAATTAGCAACTCATGACTTTTTTAGCAGGCGAAAAAGGGGATTAAACCACTTTACATTTTTATAAGTTTTTTCCACAAGATAAATCACATTTGTTCATTACATAAATATTTTTAGGCGTGTTAGACATAGAAAAATTTGTGAGTTTTATAAAGTACATTTATATATGTATGTGCATTCTTGATGCTTGCAACTCTCCATAGGCGGCCATATACATTTTTAAATATTCAATATAAATACTAAACTATCTTGACACATTATATTTCAACTTTGGAGTACCTTCTCAATGGGACGACACTACAGGCGATGGGGTTCTGCAAGCCTTTGATTCAAGTGGAGGTGGTAGGAACGATTTTGAAATAAATTAATCGTAGTTGGGTTTAAAATAAATGAATAAGCAACAAAATCTGGCCGGGTGTGCTTATGTAGCACAACGGTAGCAAGCTGGATTGGTAGATTAGTAACACGCTCCCAACTGCCGGTTAGGTCCAGAAAGAAGCCTTATAAGAAGATTTGACAATGTTCGAGGTAGCAGCCACTTCTGCTGCACTGAGAAGAGTTTAAATATATCTTTCTCAATGCATGATTTGATTATATGAGCAAATCTCAAGAGTTGTTACATTTTTTGACAACAACATGTTTTTGTTGAAAATGATGGTACATCTATCCTAGAAAATGCGTTATCTTCAGTTTTGTGTAAAGAACAAGATTCCATCTCGAAATTGTATTTAAATGAAAACTTAAAAAATATATACTAAAACGGTTAAACTAACCACTCATGCTCATATACCCGTAGGTTGCGTATGTAACACCATACACAGTCGTCTATCACGTTTGCTCGCACGCTTTAACTTAAAAGGTCATATTATTTAAAAGTAATTAAATATTGGCGTGGAAGAATTTTACGCAGTATTCCTTATGCACATACTTATTTACTACTTTGTTCATGTATATAAAAAGTTTAGAATAAATTTCGAGTGTGCCAATTAAAAATTGTAAAAATGGAATTTTAGTTTCTCAAATCATAGTCTTCTTTTACTCAATGTAATTTTTTTCATTTAGTGGCACACTAGTTTTATCAGACTAGACTTGTTCGTTTTGGCAAGAAGAACATTTTCAACGGGTAATATTGACCTTTTGAAGTATCCTGAAACTTTTGTAATGAAAAAATCCTTGCATTTCAAAAATTACATAATAGTTGCATGCTGCCATTATTTCAAATTTGGTGGCACAGTCTTGAAATGTCACAGATATGTTGTATTTGATGCCAACGTTCATTGCCTCTAATATGAACATTCTATTTGAAAACTTCCCAAAGTTATTTAAAAAAAAATATGATTTTTTCGAGTGAAACAATTTGTAATTTCGGTACTTTTTCGTCTAAATATACGTTTTAAGGCTAAAATTGCTCAAGTGTTTTATTTTTTATTGTGCTTGTTTCTGGAACTCCCCTGATTAAAACAAATGCAAGAAGAATACTTTAGCGTTTTTTTCCGAAATAAGGGAGTGACACTAAAAAAACGACTTGTGAGGTTTGCTCATATGTAATTATCAAATCGTGTGTTGAGGGAAATACATATGCTTAGTTTACCTAACTAAACTCTTTTTTCGGTTTGTTTAGACTTCTTAAAACAGTTTAATGAAGTCTAAATAATATCGACTTTAATTTTTCGTATAATTTTCGTACGCCTTCGTATTATTATTTTCTCAGTGTATTTGGCTACTGATATTGCTTACAAATGGCTGTCTTCTTCAAACACACATACACACTCGCGCACATACTAATTTACGTATTATACCACACAGATACCGGCAGTGTTTTCCAATGGATACAAAAAAAAAATAAACATAAAAATTGCTTTACTTTGGAGAGCAATTAAAATTTAAAATAAAACCCATGATATGGAAAATGCTATGGAAAAGTGAATCAAAAATTAAGTAAATAGTAAGTGCAAAGAAAATATAAATTCTACAACTGTAAAAAATACAAATTAAGCTAATCTAGTGAAATAAAAAAATCTTAACCAAATATCGGAATATTTATGCGAAGAGTGCACTTCGTCAACGTTGTTTTTTGTTTTACATACATAAATAGTGATTTAGATATATGCAAGTCTATTCAAACAGATAAAGTTGCGTTATTATTGGTGTCTATTACGTGTTAAATGTTGTAGTTAACTAATTATTAAATACATATGCCGAAATATTAAACTACCAATAACATAAATATATTTACAAATAATTATGTATGTACATTACGAATAAGATAAACTGCCGATGTCGATCACCACAAAATAATAAAATTCTTCAAAAAATTTGCAAGAAGTAAAAGAATAACCATTTACAAAAAAAATGTTGCTAAAACCTTATCATGTGCACAGTGGAAAAGTATCTAATATTGATAAGAAAATCCAATTTCACAGTTGTTAATAAAATTTACAAAAACAGTTACATTAAATTTTAAATTTGTGCGGTAAATCAAAATAGAGGACGGTGCGAGTCTAAATGCGCAAAAGCAAGTTTAGCTAAAATTTTAACAGATCTTCAAAAAAAAAAGTTAGTAAAATTGTGATTTAGTTTCGAGGAGTCTCATATTGTTTTTGAACGATTCTAATTTGCGCAATTTTTGAGCCAGCGAATTCACGAAGTCGAAATTCCGACGCCAATGGCTTACGACGCGCCTGCGCGCTCACCTAACCATATCACATAACAGCGGCGGGTATTGCCGAATGTCGGATAAATGTCGGCGACGTCGAACACCAGCTTGGCACGCACACAGTTTTAGGTTAACACTAGTGACATTAAGTAGTTAATGAGCATAAAATGGCTACAGTAATAATAAGCAAATAAAATACATACTTATGTACAGATAAGTTTAAACAAAAGTAAATAAAAACGAGAATCAACACAAAAAGCCTTGCATGGTGCTACCAGTAAAAGCGCTTTGATGAGCTTTTAGTCTAATTGATCAAAAAATTTTACGTGTTACTTATAGACTTCATATAAATGTAGTTAAGAAATAAATCAACAATTAAAAATCGATAAATAAAAAAATAAAAAATAAAAAAAATTCTTAAATTATGAGTAAAAAATCGCTTACTCACAAATTAGAGTAACGTATTTCTGAGAGCATTTATCTGTGAAACAAAAAGGCATATTGGAATGTGTTTTGTTGCTTTAATGCTCCTTGAGGTAACAGCAACAAAATCAACTGTTAACAAAATTAAGCAAAAAACTCTTCGAAAACTAGACATTCACCGAAAAACAAAACAAGCTCACCCGCCCTACCGGCAACGACGCAGCTTCGACGCACAGCATTCACTCCGAACCCAAATCCACATTGCCTACGTTTGCGCCACTGCGACAGCAAAAACAGCAACGCAAACTATTAAATTAACACTTAAATACTGCGCGTCATTGCCGTTATTCCACACCACTTCCCAATCGCTCTTGAACCCATCATTAGGTGCATCCACAGAGTGTGTGATTAACCCGCGAACATCTGTTGTACCCACCTCCGGTTTATTCAAAGCTAACTCATATACACGAAAATCCCTTCGGACGCGGTCTTTTTCGTCCAGCGCGTCCGTTTGTGCACATTCCACACAACTGTTGCCCATTACTTCGAAGCCAGTTACGAATAACACGAACGTTCATAGGTTTCTTCCTACTCGAACGTCTATACTCGCTTTTTATCGCCGCTGGACATCGCTCAATCGCTTAATTCGCTCTCGACTTCCCGCCGCCTGTGCGCCGCCTGTGCTTAGTAGCCACTCATTCTGGCCGCCTCACATAACAGCGAAAGCGATAACAACAACTCTGTTAGTGGCAGTGGCAGTGATAAGAAGTCCTTCTCGTTGCATTGCTGTTGCGTGATAGTCGACATAACGCCAGTTTCACAGGCCGGACGTTTGACATCGGCAACAACGGCCTCGGGAAGGGATGTAACCGCTGGCGGTGGGGGCAGCGGTGGCGGCGGCGGTGGAGTTCTCGGCGACGGTGTCTCGCAGTTAGCGAGCAGCCTATTTCGTTTCGGCAGCAGCAAGAAACGCGGCGTTTGCATTTGCAATGCCCAGTGCCCTCTGCAGTCCATGGAGCAGGCACAGCTGGGTCAACTTGACCCGTCATTGAAAACACAACACGGCTCCTTGGATCGACTGCTACAGCAGCAGCAGCAGCAGCAACAACAGTTGCAGCAAGCGCCCCAACGTCCCACTGCTTCAGCCGTGCATTCCATTGGGGGCGTAATCGACGGTGGCGGTTCAGGCGCCCTCCTCGGCTCAGCCGATTCTGATGGTGATGGAGATGATGAGAAGGAGCCCGAGCTACCACCACGTCCACCCTCCCGCGTAAAATCGAACGTGCGACAGATTAAAGAAGAATTTGATCGTGGCGTGGAGGTTGAGAAGTTCTATCATCAAATCAATGGCGATATATTTGAGATCACACGTAGAGTACGCGCCCGTGATGAAGATACCATCGAGCAGAAAGTAATCAAACGCAAAGGTTCTGTTCGTTTGCCGCCGGAGCCACCGCCACGACAATCGTCGGCAGTGCACTCGCATATTTACCACGGGCATGGCCATGGGCATGGACAAACGCATCATGGACATCGTCATACGATCGATACAAGCAAGCCCCAACTACCTCCACGTCGTCAGAAGAGTGCTGAAGAGGTGCCCGTCTCAAAGAGTGCTACGCGCGCACCGGAAGAGCTGGAATGGTTCGATCGCAAAGCTCAGCAAAGGCATTCTGCACGTTCAGCTGAAAGCGGGCCAGTTCGTGATGATACCATCGAGTGGCTGGAAAGACAAAGAGGCCCGGTGCGCACCTCCTCCGGTCCTAGTGAAATCACTGTGATGAAAGATGAGGTACCCGATTGGCTCCTAGAGCATCTGCCTCGCAAGCGTTCCATGGTTGAAAGACCACTGCCGCCAGAATCAAAGACGAGTACTGCTTCCTACGCAAAGGCACTTAAAGAGGAATTGGCGGAATTGTTGAAGAAACCTTTATCTAGGCAAAGTTCTGGTCCACCCGGCGAGTTCTCGATTCTCAAAACGGATATTGTCGATTGGCTGACAAAGTTGCAATCGTCATCGAGAGGCTCGGCCCGTGAGGAAGCGCCACCACCAAAAACACGTCGATCGCACCATCGGCGTAATGGAAGTGGCGACACGCAACGATCACATTCGCAAGAAGATGCCACTGTCGCACAGCAGGCGGCGCGCAAGCGGCACTCGCTGGGACATAGTGACCGTAGCGAAGAAGAGGTGATTGATTGGATAGCTTATCCGCTGAACCGGCTGCAATCACTAGGTAAGCCTCCGCAAGTGCAGCAGGTGCAAACGATAGACAGGCGTCAGCCATTCCTCGACTTACATCTCAAACCCGCACCACCGCCCCAATCACAGCTCCCGATAAGCACGGACCGCGAACGGAGATCCCACGAACGATCACGAGAACGCAAACTCCGGCACTCCGCTAGCGAAGTTGTCACTGCACCCACCACCTCCGCAGCAGCGCAAAGTCAGTTGGAGCGATTATACGCAAAACCGCACAAAGAGCGTTATCAGTATGTGCCTAAGGAAGCCAAAGATATGATGTTGCCTCCTAAGGAGACTGCTATGACCACTGCCACCACCGCCGCGATCAGCGCAACTGCACGCGAATCGAAGCGTGAACGCTCGCGCCGCCACCAGACACAACGTTCGGCTACAGTTTCGGACATGTCCGGCCATCATAACGGTGGCCTCAAGCGCAAATCGTCGTCGGCTGAACGTGCACCGCGTTCCCCATCGCCTTGCAACGATCCCGCCTGCCGCTTGCTCCCGATTTGCACTGACCCGCACTGCCGTTTCCTCGAATGCCAAACAACAGGACGCAGCGGCGGAACGGCAGTGACCACATCAGCTTCAACGATGAACCTCGCACGTCATCAGCAGGTGGCGAGGGCTCAAATGCACACAGTGCCTGCACACATAACTTCAGATGACACACCAACGCCACCACCACCGCCTCCAACATCACAACAACAGCAGCTGCAACAGTTCCAAGCACTACCGCAGCGGCGGCTGGTCATATGTCATGAGTGTCGCTCGTGCGCACCATTGCTTACCTGCCAGAATCGTAAATGCTTCAATGCCGCCAAGTGCAACTCACTGCCCCGCAGCGCAGCGGACTTCAATCGGCTGCGCACTACCCTAGCTCAGCCACCAACTACGCTCAACGACATAGAACCGGCGCCTGAGACCCCTTCACCGCAATTGCGGCATCCAGCTATGCAATATCGTAGTAACTCGCAACCGAATACGCTGCAACGTGGCGATTCGGCTGCAGCCATTTGGCAACAGGAAAGCAATGGCGCGGTGGGGAGCAGTACGATGATGGCAACAGGTATTACCCATGCCATCATCTCAAGTTCACAACCACCGCTGCCTCCCTCGTCCCTACACATCGGTTCCATGACAAACGGTCGACACTATTACAACGGTCGTAACGGTACTAGTATGCCTCATCTCAACGGCACCAATGGCAAATTGATGAAGTCCGCATCGGCGGCATCGCTCAATTCGCGAAGACGTCGTCATAAAACGGTCCATTTCGGTGAGAATTTGCTACGCGAAGTTTGTCAAAATCGTAAACTAATCAAAACTGAACAAGTTCCGTCCGGGTCGGCACCAATGAAGGCCAACATACAAATGCTGTATAATTTTGTAGAAGGTGTGTTGAGCGCATGGGTGGACGACGACGAGGAGCAGGTGCGTTCCGGCGCCGAATCAGAGCCCGAGCAGGGCACCATGGCACTTAAACCCATTTACCGTTGCAATCGACTGCGTTATCAGTGCATAAAGCGTATCGTAGAGGAAGCGGCGGAACTGCACGGCACATTGAAGCTGGGAAATTCGCGTTATCGTCATCGACATTGGCGCAGCACAGCCAAGCAATGCAACGAAATGTTTTTGCGAAAGGTAAGTTCATCAAATGGGCGAACTAAATTTTTCTGTTTCGTAAATTCTATATATGTAAGTCAAGCGGATAATAACAGAGATGGACTTTTTGGAAAATAATATATTTAACTAAAAGGCGCTTCTAAAATGTGGGTTCATATAAATCTTAACTAGATAGATTATTCGTTTGTTTAACCGTTAATCAGAACAAAATCAGTACAAAGAACGTTTGCAATAAATTTAAATTTTAGTTTAAATTTATTTCAATTTTAATTTAAATTTTAGTTTAAATTTATTTCATCATTAAAATTGGTTACCCGTAATTCATCGCAGTTCCTATTCAGAAATAAATTAAAATAAAAGATTTTGCAAAGTCCCGACTGACGTATAGAGATATGAACTATTAAACAGTCAGGAAGTATTCAACTTAATTTATCAAAAAAGATGAAAAACATATCTATATTTATTTGAAACCACAAAAGTAATTCTTTATTTTAGCCCTTTAAAATGATTTTAGGAGTGCCGTATCTGTCGAAATTCGACCATATAATATTTCTTACCGGAAAATCTCCTATTTTGGAACTAAAGCCTGACTAGAATTTTTATATATGCATTTGAAGGTATTTGGAAGACTTTAGCAGGACGTGTTATTGACCCGATACATTCCAGTTTGTCGATAAATTTCGATAATTCGATACATATCGATAATTAAATTAATTTCAAGAACAATAAAATCCGATAACTCATCTCAATTCGATAACTCCACTAATTTTGATAACTGTGCGTTTCGATAGCTCGAAAATATATGTATATCGATATAAATAGATATCTTGGTAAACTTTGGATATATCTCTAAATTTCGATAAGCAGTGATAACTCGATAAACTTATATATACTTGAAATTTCCATAACCCGATATATTTTGAAAATTCCATAATTTTCGATTCGATAAATCGACAAATTTCATAAAATCAATAAATATCGATAACTTAGTCAGTTTAAAAAACCCGCTACATTACGATAACTCAATAAATTTCGTTAACCATATAAAAAATGATAGTTCAATAAATATCCATAACTTGATAAATTTCATTAACTTGAGAATTTTCGAGAATCACGTAAATTTTTATGGCTCGACAACTATACGTACATTTCGGCAACTAAGTTTTGTTGTCTACAAATTTCTACAACTCAATAAACATTGATCAATTTGAATGACTTGATACGTTGCGATAGATAACTCGATAAATTTCGATAACTATAAACTTAGTTGATTGAACAGGTTGCAACAACAACTGCACACAAGTACGGAGTACCACGAAAATTCTCCTCATCTACGGAAAAATATCTTACCAATGGTGTTCTTGGGTTTTAAATCGGTTTGGTACATTCGCCAAACGAAGGCGGAAATAATGGTTGTTAGCGTTTTAATAAATAGATATTTAAAATTGGACTCTCAGAAAAGCTCTGAAAAAATACTAGGTCAAAGAAAAAAATTTTATTTCTTTAGTTTTATTTTATTTACACTTAAAGAAAATAGATATTAGCATTTAATCAGCTTCGTTGAATTTTTCAACTACTTGCTTACCTACTAAAATAACTGCGGAAACACACACCCTGGTCACACAGATCGTTTAAAACAGAGGTTCCCAAACTCTTTTTTTTCTCGTAGATCCCTTTCAAAAATTTACTGGTTTCGGTGGACCCCCTGCTGATGCATTTTAAATATTCCCAAAGCTCGTAAAAAAAATTAAATGTGATGATTACATTTAACTATGTAAATTTACATCGCGAGTGAGTTCCAAAACTACACTCGGAGTAGCCGAAATAAAACTAAAATATTTTATTTTTATTATTTGTTATTTTCTATTTACTAAAATAATTTACACATTTGCGGATTTTAAAAAATAGAGCTCGTAAATCCATCAAAATACTCTCTCGCTTTGAGGAGTTATATTTTTTAAGAGCACTTCGAGCCCTTGCGATATTTACATTATCTTCACCGTGAATTCATCAAATGTTCGGCTCACTCATGACTTTGTACGTGGAGTATTTGTAAAATAATTTATTTGTGTTGATGACATCATTTTTATTGTTATTGCTTCGAGTTTTAAAGCGAGGCGCAAAATGTTTATCACTCACATTTTTAAAACACAAAACTTAAAACAACAAAACGGCTAAGCTTTTTACGCCAAACTTTTAATTCAGAAACTGACAATTGAGAAAGGAACAAGTCTAGAAAAATCTAACAACTAAGCAAGCAAGAAGCAAAAAAGTGTTCCACCGTCTTATCCTCTTCAAGGCAGGATGGGCAAATGCAGATTTCATTTACGCCTATCGCAGTCAGGTGTTTGTGCCACGTAAAGTGAACAGTCAGCAGTCCAACAAGTTGTCTGCAGTGTCGTCTGCTCAGTGAGAGCAAAAAACTATGTAGACCTACTGAGATTGAAGGTAACATGCCCAGAGATTGAAGGTAACATGCCCACCTGCATCACCTCGATGCCTCCCGTTCATTGCTGAGCGAAGTATTCAGTGGGTGTGCTAAAACTGGTTGCGGTCCGAGAAATGCCTGGACTGAGCCAATTCTGGCCAAATGGTCAATGTTTACCACCATAATTTAGTCAAGACTTGCATTGCCGAACTAGTTTGGAAGTAGTTAGAGGGCTAGCCTTAATGCCTTAAGTGCAGCTTGGTTGTCACTGCAGATGCGTACACTTCTTCCACTCCACCTATGTTCCACCACGTAGTCCATGGCTTTGAGGATTGCAATTACCCCAGCCTGGAAGACCGAAGCATATTTCCCAACAGAAAAGTGAAGGTTTTCCCCATTAACTTCGAAAAATACCCCAGATCATGACCCAAAGTCTGTTTTGGAGCCATCAGTGAAGATTCGACAATGTGTTAGTCCAGTCCCAGTGATAGAAATAAACTAGCATTCTGTCTCAGGGAACTCAACATTATATAATTTCTTCAACAAAGAAATGGTGGCGTACTATCCTGTAGCATTGAAAATACACAAGTGCTTAAATTTCTGCCGCCAAAAATTTCCGCCGCGTCCCACTCAGTGTTATACCAAGATCCGGTTCTTTTTAGTCTGCAGGTGGCCTTTAAGTCTTTGCCATGTATGAAAACATAGAGTGACGGTAAGTGCAGCAGTGCGTCAAGAGCACTATACACCGCTCAAAAAAATTTAAGTTAAATAAAGAGGCTATCAAGCAACCATTTTGGTTCTTTATTATCGAAACCAGATAAATTTGCGTGGACCCCCACTTACAACTCATGGACCCCAATATTTTTTTCACACCAATGTAGACCCCCGTTCAAAATTTCGGTACTAGGTGTCTTCTTTTTTTCTATAAAGAATGTAAAAAAATATCTTTCACCCCAAAAAAAAAATAGTTAGGTGTAAATATTCAATGGAATGACCCGTATGTACACTGAAAATAAAATCTGCGTAAATATAACGAAAACTTGCGTACATTTGTACGAAACCGTTTTCATACATACTACGAAAATATGAGACATCAGATCTTAGCACATTTCACGAACGTATTCGTGCTATTTACGAACGTATTCATACTATTTACGAACGAATTTCATACTAGTTACTAAAGAATTTCGTACTATTTCCTTATTTTTTTACGAAATTTTTGTAAAATGCACAAAATAGTTCGTATATTAAATGAAATTATTTTCCTAAAATCTGCGGTTGTTTCGTAGAACTTCCGATTGTTTTCATTCACCACACTGTAAAAAACATAAGACGAATTATAACACAACACTTTTATTTCGTTTTTATTCCTAATTTTAAGCGTTTTTCTTTAACAAAATGTTTCACAATGTTTTTATGTGGAGGTACTTGGCAGATTCGCAGCTTCTTCGATGTTTGTTTCCTTTATCGACTATAAATTAAAGGAAAATTATAATGCGTCTGAAAGACACGTTTCAGTGAAAAATTATACATGTACTTACTTAAAATTGCATTAAGTAGTGCTTCTGTTCCTGGCTTGGGCTTGCCGTTGATAGCTAACTGATGAAATTGCCTATTTATGAAGTCCCACATTGCAGAGCAAGGCTCAGCGTGAGCGATGTTAAAAACATTGTATGCTTAAAAGCATTTATCCACAGCTTTAACATTTAATTTTATACTGCATTTTTATCCAGCAAAAGCTTCTTAAAACTTTTAAAATTATATTATACGTCTCACAGTAGCCAACCAGTAGTTTTGCAATGACACGCGGTACATAAAACTATGACGAAATATTAAACTGACGGTAATTTGGTATATTTTACGAAAATATTCTTCTGTTATACGAATTAAAAAAAAATGTTTCTGCATTTGTTCTATGTACGAAAGTATTAAATAAATTGTACGAAAACAGAATTGTAGATTTCGTAAATTTTAAAACCATACGTAAATATAACGAATGCCTTCGTACAATATACAAAACTATTCGTACAGAGCTTTTTTCAGTAATTTACGAATGTGTTTCATAAGATAAACGTAAAGTCCTTTAGTTATATTTACGAATGGTTCGTAAAATCTTGTTTCGTTGTGAGAAATGTGTTCGTATTTTAAACGAAAGTTTCGTACATTGTACAAAAACCAAGCCTACGAGAGTTTTTCGTAGCACTTTTACGAAATTTTTTTTCAGTGTATCTGTAGTCACACGGTCTCACAGAGAGTAAGGTTCGTGAAGAAAGTTTGAAGGCACATTCAATTAAACCATTGACCAGAACGGCCAGCTGTTATCTATTGTTTATGAAAATAAACAGTTTTACGTCCGCGGTGGCCGATTGATCAGAGCTACCAAATTACCATTTTTCCGATATGGAAAATTTGACGGAGTTCAATAGAGCGTCCTTAAACGAACCGAACTGCATTAAAATTGTCTTATCGAAAAATTTCCTTCCCTTTGGTAATTAATCGATTCATTAACAAAAAGTACATTTGTTTACTTTTTTATTTTACTTTATTTTATTATGTTTTATTTTTTCACAGAACTGTTTCAAGTTATCTTAATTTTTTAAGTTTAATCTTATAACAACCCTTAAAAAAAATATTAAATAATAATTGAAGAAGCTAAAACAATCGCGACTTCGCGGCTTGCTTACGCGCCGGCACAACTGCCGTCTATCAACGTACAATTTGGTCGGATCGACTGCGCAATTAATTTGTATTAAAGTTGCCGTCTGTCTATGCTATAACTGTACTAATGCATAAATGCAATATTTGCATAGCTGCAGATCCAATTTAAACTCTAGCAAAGATAACAGATTTCATCACCATAACTCATGTAATAACATTCAATAAAAAAATTTCAATCCTTACAAAGAAGCATGTGAAAATTTATCCATATAACCGTAAATATATAGGCTCTGAAGCAAACACACATACATATTTGCCACTAGAATTCCCTACAACTACAATCATAAAACACACAAACGTATGTACAGATATACATACATACATACATAGGTACTACGTACACATAAGCAATAACAAAATCTCGCGCGATTGTGCAAAATATGCAGAGCATTGAACACTAGCGCTAGGAAAAACCAAATCCCTTTGCGCCAGCGGCAATGGCACCACCATTCCCAAATGTGTCGTCATAGAGGAAATACGCTAAAATATGAATAAAAGCGATGCTGCGAGTATAATAAATGTCGCATTCATTTTTCCACATTTTCTTTTTATAACACTCTTTTCTTTCTACTATTGTTGCTTTTACGCGTTTCCCATTTAAATTTTTGTTTTAGTTTTTTTTTTTCATTTTCCACTTTTTTTTTTTCATTTTATGAATTTGCTTTACTAGGGCTGTTACGTTTAGCGTTTTGCTCTTGTTGCGGGCTGTCATGTCATTACATGGATTAAGTAATTTCTATGCGAATTATAATGGCGTTGAATGTGCACATACACACGCACACACACACACCCATAGTATATTCAACAGCAAACATAGGAGTTGTGAATTGAGTGATATTCATCCTTTGTTAATACACAGATATGAGTACATATTCATATACACACGCACACACATATGTATACTTGCATAACTACATATATGCGCTTGTGTAGTAAACCGCTGTTCAATAGTTTCATATAGTCCAATAATGATTTATAGGAGCTAAATGGTGGAAAATGTTGCGAATGCCATGTAATTCATGGACTTAGCACGAATCCTAAACGCTTCCAATAGAACGTATCTAGCGACTTAAATTATTTGTGTTTATCATTGTTTGTATGATCAGTTGCGGCACCCACAATCGGTATGATGTGGTCGCGAATGTGATTTTTGATTTTGCAACCCCTCATTCGCTAATTTAGCAACTTCCCTTCATCCTGATTACGTTTAGCTTTCAATTCTAAATTAAATAATTGATGTTCACAAATCGGATTTTGTGTTTCATGTCGTTATGGCACTGGGTTATGACAACTTACCGAATGTTTTTGTTTTGTGGTTCTATTGAGGTACTGATTTTATTTGGAGTCTTAATACAATCTTATATATGTATGTTATGGAATTGCATATTTAGGTATGCAGGTATAGCATATGCGGATTCTACGTGCTGAATTGCGAAAATTCGTTTCGATGAAAATGTGCAAATATTCACTGTTGCGCCCTCTGGCGGAAATTTAAGAAAAATATAAGAAATGGCTTCCTCATACCAAAAACTCCAAATTTATTCTTGCATCTGCGGCAAAATTTGCCATCTGTGCTTTACGCACATAGTCAAAAAAATCTCACATACATACAAATTTACCCGCCCCAGTGTACACGCATACGTACATATGTAAATGACTCAAATCATTAAAGAATTTTTTAAACTCCGGTAATGATTAAACGCTCACATATTGGTCAGACCTGGCAGCGCTTCCACCAATCGGACTTAGTTTAGTTTGCCATGGCCCTATGAATACACTAACGCGGAAAATTTTCCAAATTTAAACGAAACTTACAAAAACATTTAAGAAAAAAATGTACACCTAGAAATTGACGCATTCAGACTATTTTCTCTGGGGTTACGCGAAAATCATTGTGAGAACAAACAGAAAACTTTGGGCGCCTATGAAGGCCAGATTGTGCAAACCACTGCCTTGATATCGAAATTCTATCTGGCAAGGTATCAGAAAACGTTGTTTTGCAAAATGTAGATTTTTTCCGGATTCTGGTACCCATCTGGAAAAACTTTTACTTAAGCCGATAAAACCCATAGAAATGCGCGTGTCCATTTAAGGATTAAAGTTAATAAAATGAAGATGTTATTGTCGATTTCCGTAGATTGTCCCTGCGTTAAAAAAGTGTGTGCCGCAACTTTTTTTAAATCCAATGGTCTTCTTGAAATAAGCGTGGCAGGTTTAGGACCAAAGTTAAGTTAGGCAGGGCTGAAGTCACGCAGATACCAGTAGGTCTATAACGATACCAGATCAGAGTCCTGTTTTAGCGAAAGTGTATATCACTTATAATATGCGTCTCATTTGCGAATTTTAGAAGAAGATCAAGTCCAGTTTCGGGGATTCTGTCTAGTCCGTCAACGCTGGGGTTTGCTCCCAGGTATTTAAGTCTAGTTTTCGAGAGAGCCGTACAGAGACATAACAGATGCTCCAGGGTTTCTTTTGCACCCGACTGGTTGCATTTCCTTCAAGCATCGCTGCGAGTTAATTTTAGAACCAAAGTAAAACAATTTAAATTTTATTCTGGACTTCGGTGGAATATCTTTATTTATTATTTGTCTTGGTTTCCTGGCTAAACAGAATTTAGTACCACAGCCACAAGCTATATCGCTAGCTACATCAGCAATAATACACCGCAACCACAGCTACCTATTATGGACAGTTTAGAGAATTTAGAATATTTTAACCTTTGGCAGCTCTTGCTACATACCACAGCCCCACCATTCTGGTTAACCAGTTCTAGTTGCGCTATTTCTGCATAAATGGTTCAGCTGTTATGAAATTGAATCTTTAACAAGTAATTTTTAAGCAGAAAACAAAACCGACTTCAACACTCATGTAAAAATTTAACAATACCGTTAATTTATTCATGATCCATTGATCGGATCTAAACCAAATTAGCATTGGACCACCTCCGAGGTATTACCTTACCTTAAAAAAAAAAAATATATTTATAGAAAGCGGTTAACGTGGTCCAGAGTTATGCGGTAACAAACATAAAAAAAAATATTCCGACGAATTGATAGCCCCCCCCTATTTTTGAGCCATAGGAGGTAAAAGCAAGGTGAATACGGAACCAAGAGGAAGTTGTAGCCCGAAATCTCGCCGCAAAGCTCATCAAAATAATCATAGTTAAAATCAACGCACATAAATCTTGTACGCGTAAAATGTATGTAGATGGCACAAACCCGTTGAATGAGAATCCAACTGCGATGAGAGTTTAGTGGGGACTTGCCAAAATTTTGCTTACGCTCATAAACCAATGAAACCATCTGGCTGGAATGGAATTTGTAGTAATATGTGCTCATAAGGAGAAAGAAACGTGCGCGGAGAAAGGCACTCAAAGCCAACGATTCATCAAAGTTCTTATATTACAAGACTTGCCTACTTGTAGGCGCACTTACTGGCATGTGTTTCGAATGCATGCGGTCGTATTAAGAAATTCCAAGTTTTTCAAGCGCCAGAAGATATGTAAAAGTACACAGCCTTGCATACATACATAAATACATAAATATGTAAGACACCAGCTCTCGTTAATACCCAATTTGCCAAACGACTTCAAATATCGAGTTCCATTTCAACTCGTTCTGGTGAACAATTTGTTCGCCGTCGACTATCGCAGGACGGATGAACATATCATTCCGAAATTTTGTCCATATGTTAGAAATAATATTATAACTAAACAGACAAAAATGGGAGTAATAGGTTAATTTTAACACCCAAGTTCCATGCAAAGTCAGCATCAAAAACGCTTAAAACTACCATAAATGTCATCATTGTTATAAGAGGTTACTTTAAAAGTCGCGGATATGAGGCTTTTTTCAAAAATCGAGAGAAAATATTACGATTTTTACTTTTTTATCGCTAGAAGACCGAGGGATTAAAGTTTCTGGTCATAAAAAGTGTCAAAGTCGGCATTAATAAAGTATAAAATTTGTTTGGTAATATTTACTAAAATAATTGGCCGTTTGCACTGATTTTTTCTGTTAATAAGTTTTAGTTGAACACAATTCTTCTTGCATCTGTTACTTCTATTTTGTATAAAACGTAAAAAGTTATAAAGCATTTTCCTTATTCAAATAATTTTTTAAAACGCTAAACCGTGGTGAAATTATACCAGACGTAGTAATTAAAGCGAGAAATAAGATTTGATACTATCTTATTTGAAAATTTGGCTTTAAAAATCTATATAGGAATAGCCGAATGTCAAGAGGATTAAGCGAGATAGCTGTTTCATTACTTTACCTTTTTATAATTCTACCTTGGGCTAAACCATCCAAAATATAAGAATTGAATGTTCAAAAAACTAAATCTTTTCGCTGAAATCCCACTGTGTGCCGGTGAACTCGTCTGCGGATGAAAAGCGCAGTTCGCCGGCGGACCGCAAAAACGATTCGTCGACGAACCTAACACGATGTACCAGCGAACTGCAAAACGTATGCAATCCGACAAAATTAAAACTAAATTTGTTGTGTTCTTTAATTTTTTATTAAATTCATTTAGCTTTTTCTTGTAGTTAAAATTTAAGCTAAAATTATGTGCAGCGGTATAAATGTACAGGTTGACAATTTTTAACTCTTTATTAACTGTCTTCAAAAAAAAGGAGGAGGTTATCAATTCGTCGGAATATATTTTCTTTTATGTTTGTTACCGCATAACTTTGGACCATGTTAACCGATTTCCATAATTCTTTTTTTTAAGGAAAGAGGTGGTCCCATATTAATTTGGTTTAATTCGATAACTGGATCCTGAAGAAATTAACTGTAATCTTAAATTTTTGTATGAGAATTGAAGTCGGTTTTGTTTTTTACCTAAAAATATTCTTTTTTGTTTAATTTTTAAACTGTGTGCAATAATTTCAAAAATTATATAAGCTTTTCTCAATATGTCCAATCTTGTAATCGTAGCTAAAGAAAAAATGTGAAGCAGTTTCATAGTCCATTAAATGTTTGCATAAATGTATACAAGTTCGAAGTGGCTCAAAACTCGCATTGATTTTTGACAGCTGTTCGAATACACCCAGACGTTCTCACCAGACTGGCGTCGAATTGAGTTCGATTCGAACTCATGCTCGTTCTGTGGCAAATTGGGTATGTGTGACATCTTGGGCCAGCATACATCCCTATATACGTGCATATGTATGTGTATATAGTTGTTCATATGCTTGTACTGTAATGACTTTTGGCAAAATCTCGCCAAAGCGATCAGATTTAGTGCAAAGTACAACAAAAACAATCACACAACCCACTGACGGCGAACTCGAGTAACGCGCTCTCACATTTCTATGCCCGTCAGTGAGAAGTAGCGCAAAGTAGATGCGACCAAAGAGGCCAAGTGAGGGCAATTTGATAAGTTAAGTGCAACCGCGCCCTCCTTGAACCACGCACTCGGAACGGACCCCACACATACTACATACATATGTATATACTTACATACATACGCTTACAAGAAAATGTCGCTAAGTGTATGCGTATGTACATATGTATGTGTGCTTGTGAATACAGCACTCTACTCTGCACACATCCTCTAAAGCCCAATACAATGCTAAACCTCAATACATTGGTGGGCTCCTCTTCATCGTTGGCGACTATGTTCTCGCCTTTTCGGCCATGCCTGACACTACCATTATCGCCACCACCGCTGCCGCCAACAACAGTTAGCCTTTTGGCCTCAAATGTGTATCGAGCGAAGTTTGGACTAAAATTTAAAACATTTCAGCTAAGATTTATGGTTTGGAGCATCTCAAGAGCAGAAGTAGTGCCATAACAAGAACAACAAACATAAATCGCACAAATCGTAGTACTACAATATAGCGGCAATTGTGTCATGCAGCTTGGCTAGCAGCCGCTAAGGCAATGCAATTCTATGCTTTTCCGCTATTTTCCAAGGAAAATTGCACACTTTTGTTTCGCTCTACGTCAAAGGGAATGTACAAATGTACATACATACACACATACATACACACATACATACATATGTATGTGCGAATGGTAATAAGGCGAAACAAGGAGGTTGCTGAGGCCACAGGAAACCACAATAACGATTACGATGACGTTAACGTTAAACCTAGCGTTGACGCGGACGCGGACTGTGACGGTGACGCTGATGCTGTTGTAGATGCTTTGGCTTTGGCTCCCTTTCAAACTGAAACTGATGGCTGGCGGCTGATGACTCGCCCCAGCAAAATACAATGGGCCGTATTAATAAAAACAAGCATTTTGAATTGTTTCAAATATCTTTAGAAATTTTTCAAATTCATGAAAGGCGGGTGTGGTGAAAAGTAGTGAGATTGTACTATATCGAAGAGCAACCGCCCATGGAATGTGCTACAAAATGTGCATTGACCTCTTAAAGCGAAAGCCTTAAGACACAGATTTTAAGTTGAAATATTTAAAATTATTTTTGATTTATATATACCCGTATAGTATAAGAGCAAATTTCACGAGTTGTTAAATTTTTCGACAAAAAGGCGTTGTTTACTTGCACGCTTTAAAAAAAGTAATATTATTGTAAAATAATAAAAAATTGGCGTGAAATATTTTGCTACAGTATTCTTAACGAATATACAAATTCACGTTTTTTAACAATTTTTTAAATGAATTTCGAGTGTGCCAATAAAACTTGTAAAATTGGAATTTTTGTTTTGCAAATAATCGTCACTTTATAATCAATGTAATTTTTCTTTCATTTGGTGGCACACTAGTTACATTCCTCTAGATTGGTGCGCTTTGGCAAAATAATTTTCCCCGGTTAGTATTGAAATTTTTAAGTAACTTAAACTATTAAAATGAAAAGAAAAAAATCGGTGGATATTAAAAATTGCAAAATAGCTGCGAGAGATATTCTGCATGCTGTAATTTTTTTAATTTGATGGCACACCCTAGAAGCTTTACAGGTATGTTGTATAGGATACCAGCTTTCATTGCCTCTAATAGGAACATTCAATTTAAAAACTTCCCAAAGTTATATAAAAACTTATGATTTTCTACAGGCAATGTTGCCAGATTAACAGTTTAACTGCAAATCACACTTTTTAGATAATCTTAAAGTGGCTTAAATTACCTTCTAGTATAAATTTTAGTTTTTTCAACATTTTTGAAATAAATGAATAAATAAAAACCTCTCGTTCCATCTTCTTTTAAGTAAATTTTTAAAATAAATGGCGACGATGAAGAAGCAGCGCCTCCACATTTGAAACAAACGGTTTTAGCAGTCCTTAGCATTTCAATTGCCACAGAAAAAAAATATTTTCCCAAATCAATCTGAATTAAACAACAAATAAACTAGAAATTCCATCACTCTGAGAAATTTTAAGAACTAAAGATTTCTTAAAATAAAATACTTCAGGAGGTACTTAATTTGTGGTATCGAATCCAACCCTCAAAAAAAATAAACGTTCTATTTTATACAGTCTATTTTTGTTTTGTTACATAAGTCTAATTTAAGCGGTTTATGTTGTTTTATTTTAAATAAATCGTTTTTTGATATTTATGTGTAACGCAATTAAAATCCTTACTTTGTTTTAAAACTCTCTTCATTTTTGGAGGTTATAGGTTTTGGTCGAAAATACATTTTTCTTCCGGAAATTTACAGTTAATAAAAAAACAGCTGGCAATACTGTCTACAGGTTATCGGTCGAAACTGATGGGCACTAAAAATAAAACCGTATGTGATTCTGAATATTGCATTTCGAAGAATAAAAGTCCAACCTGATTTTTTTTTTAATATTTCGCCAAAACCTAATCGAAAATTTGCTGGGGTACAAAAAACGTAGTCTGATTTTCAAAAAATAATGATCGATAACTGTAAACTGTAAAGGTTTCCTTCCACTGTCCGAATATTAATAATAATATTAACATGTGATGCTCAGTAACTTTTTTACTTTGCTTATTTTCATGTAGTCTATAGTTTTTTGATAATTTTAATATATTTTTTTTTTTAATAATTAGTATTACAATTGTAAATCGAGCGGGAACTACCAGCCCGGGTCCGTTGGTCACACAGTATTACTTACCTTTAGGGGTCCAATGGACCCGAACTATGGCTAATACTAGTTTTCTGCGCGTTAGAAAAAAGGTTAAACGTAATGCCGTTGTGTTCTTGTACTCACTTGTGCTGTATTTTTTCAGCGCAGACTGTGTTGAGAAGAATCAGAATATCAAGGGTTAATATAAATTTAAATTTAATATAAATTTAAAAAAGTTGTAATATGTACGAAAAATGCTGATGTAAAACGATCTAACTATTATTTAAATATTTTTTCTTTTCAGGTGAGTGGTTTCATTTAAAACTCTTTGAAATTGAAGAGCACACTAACCTAAATGTGCTCCTTTGGTAAGTAAAATATTAATTTTAATAAGTAAAAATATGAGGCTGTGGCGGACGGTTTTTAAATTACTGCCACTATCAGTACCTTTTTCTACAAGAACGGTAAATTAAACGGTACTACTTTATTCAGTGTAAAATGGCGCATACGACGTATATATGTATAACCAAAAACTAAGAATAAAAAATGTTAAACTAAAATGATTCCGTTTCGCTTGGCAAGATTTGCCTGGAATCCTTAATTATCTACTTTGATCTAATATTTTTTCCAATTTGCTGCATATTGAAAAGAAAATCCCCACACAAACATAACTATGTATAATAATGTTTTCACGCACGTGACGTACGTCATACCGGTCGCTCTACATATTCGATAAATAATATCTTTGTGTGGGCCTTACCGCATTACCCAGCCAGGAATTACGAGAGATTTTCGATGGGCAAAAAGTTAGGGAGAGGCTCGTAAACGATAAAAATATAATAAAAAACGGCTTGTAGTAATTTGTCAGCAATAGAAAAACTTTTAATTTTGTTGAAAATTTTTCTTGAAACACGAAATTTCATACCTAATATATAATATTCGCATACCAATGCTTTTTCGATCCATTTACGACTGTTTGTAGGCGCTCCACAATTTAAAGCGAACAAGTTCTCGAAAACGAATCGTAAACGGCTATCATTAACGACTTTTTATCCGGTTTCTCTTCGAAAAAATATGCAATTACGAGCTCGTTTACGATGATTTTGCTGGCTGGTTAAGTATCATCGCTGCACATTGGTTTGGAACCCAACCCTTAGCAAATGTATTTGTGTAAAATTTAATAACTCAGCGCTTACTTCCCCTGTCCAAAAAGCAAAAATGCTTGTTGTCCGCCAATGTTAATCCGAAGTGTTAGCTTGATTTATGAGACCCCCATTACCTGCTTGCGCGCTTATGGTATTCGAATCAGCTTAATCATTAGGTTTTTTCTTTCTTTATTTAATGTTTGTGTTTCTTAAGCTGTGAAATGTCACCGTCCCTTTTTATGGGATGATTTTTCTATATTTTCAATACCGTTTCACTATGTATTCTTTGCGATTTTAATTAGCGCAAACCAAAAACATGTAATTCAATGTAACCAAGTATTTTATATTATTTGTGCCCGCTTAATATGTTAATCGAAGTTTGATGGTCAACTTTAAATATTTGCCCTGAAAATCGATATTTAACTCTTTTCAGAAATATTGGCGCTTGATCAGAACAAGTTCAAAACTGCTACAATAAACCATTTGAGATTATATTGTGGGAATAACATTAATCTCTTCCATCTCACATGCTTGTGGAATTGTGAACCATGTGCATATTAATGTGGGTAAAGCTTGGTAGCTCCCATCTCGTGTATTCAACTTTTTTTCGACTAAATTTATTTTCACATTTTCTGACTACGGTGATTGCATGTATTTTACTTTGTTTACTCTTCACATCTTCACCCATGGGCTGTTGCTACCAGTCATTTTAATGCCTTTAATCTCGGTGTAGCAAGTCAGTTTGTGTGCTTTTATTGTCCCAAAAAAGCAAAAATTATTGTTCCATTACCTGTACACATTAATATTTACCTTATCACGCCATACATTACCCGGCATCGGTTTCTGCTTTCATCTACAAAATAAAGCAAAAGTGCACCCGTGCATTAATACATATGCATAATTGGATTAATATAAAGATAGATATGTATAAATCTAATTATATTTATTGATACGCGTGCGATATTTTAAAATCCATGGTAGAGCGTTGGAGATTGCTGAAATCGATGTGCAACCACAACCATAGAATATTCCTGAAGGAATGGGAAGCAATTTCCAATGGAAAATCTGATCACTAGCTGACACATAAGCTAAATTATGATTTTTATTTTTTAATATTTTTATTGAGCTTTGTACCACGATTGTTTATTAGGAAAAATTGAAAAAGCAACCAAGTCTAAGCGGTAGAAGTTATAGCACTATTTCGGAGATCACCACATCTCCTCATCAGACTTCTTTTTTCTAGACTTCTGATTTTTATGTTTGTAAACTTTTGAAAACATAAGTTTTAAAGCTGAAAACGACACTAGTTTGTGTGGCAGGTACACTGTATACAACTTTAGGTAATTGATACAAGTAACGAAATGCAAAATTTTACATTCAACAATACTAGTTACATTGCGTGGAAATCGATGTTTAGCATGACGTGAAGTGTTCGCTATCATTTCGTGTTGGTTAATGTGATGCCTATACACGTATGTACGTGTATGTACAGTATTGGACATATCTATAGCACCCCCCTTTCAAAGCGATATTGTTTGCCACTTATGTTTAATTATTTGTTTTTAAGAATTTTCAATTAAAATACAGTTCATTCTCTAACAAAACCCATATAAACCCATGTTTTAAACTTTTTTAAAAGACCGCAAAAAAGTGCAACAAACTTTCCCTTAAATTTCAAACTTTTTTCTCAGAAGCTCTAGATTTTTTTTGAGCACACAGTTTTATAGCGCATTCAATTTTAGTCTAATATTGTGCAAGTTTCAAGTCGCTCAAACTTACCGTTGATTTTTTAGAATTTTTTTATCTCATTTGCTTCCATATAACGACTAAACACAATTTATTTTTATATGGCAGAAACCCGCAACATCCTCAGCGAAAAAAATCTAAAAAACCAACGGTAATTTTTAGCCACTTGAAACTTGCACATTATTGGACTAAAATTGAATCGGCTATAAAACTGTGTATTCAAAAAAATTCTACCGCTTCTGAGAAAAAAGTTTGAAATTTGGGTGAAAATTTGTTGCACTTTTTTTGCGGTCTTTTAAAAAGTTTCAAACTTGAGTTTATGTGAGTTTTGTGAGAGAATGAACTGTATTTTAATTGAAAACTCTTAAAAATAAATAAATAAACATGAGTGGAAAAAAATATCACTTTGAAATGGGGGTGCTATTGTATTGGCCAATACTGTATGTACTAATATACATACATAGATTGATATACGTTTGCACGCGACAAATAACAAATAATATTATGTTATTTGATTCGAAAGGATAAATTGTATTGACTTAGGAAAACGCAAAAAAAAATGATGAATGTAATGTAATATTTTAAGATAGTTTCACAAACTATGTACAGAAGACACAAAGCAGGGCCAATTCAAAATGTTCTGTTGGTCTAGCTAAAGCATCCAAAAATTGGGTGCTTAGCAGAATGGTAGCCGTAGCTGACTTTGAACATCAATGACGCGGATGTAGAAGGTGTGATAAATACGTAGATCAAGAACAGAACAATTATTTCTCACAGAAAATGACTCCCGAAAACAAACATAAAAAACGAGTAGTTTTCGCTGAAAACTCATCTCAAAACAAACACATTTTTGTGTCACCGCTAAAATATCGATGAATAAGCGAAAATATAAAATATGTGTAGAATATGTATTTTTTTCCATGTTTCCTCGCCAATTGCTATGTGCGAAATGGATGCGAGTTCGACTGCCGTTTTGTTGGTAAGAGGTTTAACCCTGTGGAAGGGTCACTTTTTCCAATTTTCCTATTTTTATACCCGAGCGCACTTGTGCACAAGGGTATTATAACTTTGTTCACATAACGGTTCTTTGTAACAGGCAAAACGAATCGAGATAGATATAGACAAATGTATACATAAATGATCAGAATGAAAAGAGAAATCGATTAAGCGGTGACTGTCTGTCCGTCCGTCCGTCCGTCCGTCCGTCCGCCTGTGCACACGATAACTCGAGTAAAAATTGAGATATCCTAACGAAACTTGGTACGTGCACTTCTTTCGGGCGTAGGACGGATGGTATTGAAAATGGGCAAAATCGAACAATAACCACGCCTACCTCCCATATAACGGTAATTTTCCGAAATACGAAAACTGCGATATTTTAGTAACTACTGAAGATTATTCACTCAAAATTGATATTTACAATAATTTTTTGACGAAAAATAAGAATATTATACATTTTTGGAAAATGGGCGTAGCCACGCCCACTTATGGATACATGTGTATATCTTGGTAACCGCTACACAAATTTCTTCCAAACTTGGCACAATTGTTAGTCTTGCTACAGCATACCAAATGGCCGAAAATTGTTAAAATCGAACAATAATCACGCCTACCTCCCATATAACGGTAATTTGGAGAAATACGAAATCTTCGATAAATCAATAAATATTGAACTAATTTACTCAAAATTGATGCTTGCAACAATTCTTTACCAAGAAATACGTTTATGATAAAATTTTGGAAAATGGGTGTGGCACCGCCCACTTATGATCACATATATGTATCTAGGTAACCGTTTTACCAATTTGTTCCAAACTCGGTATGATTATTGTGCATGCCCCATAGAAGCAAAACGTTGAAAATTATTGGAATCAGATTCAAATTACGACCGCTTTTCATACAACGGCAAATTTCAGAAATGCTTGAAACTTCAATATTTCGAAATTTAAGGACGCGAATTTACTCAAAATTTATACACGGCGGCTTACCATGTAGCGGTACCTGCGCCGGGTATTTAATGTTCGGCTCCGCCCGAACTTAGACTTTCTTACTTGTTTTATTTAGTTATTTTTCTCTCGATCATAGATCTCTAAAGGCGTTCAGTTTCATATAATGCATCATATATTTCCAAAGACTCCTTCTTGTTGATTTATTTGAAACAAATTTGCACCCATAACAGTTATTTTCATTCATTTATGTATTTATCGTGCCGCTAGCAACAACAAATCACACGCTCATTCAGTTAAAATTACACAAGATACAATGAATATACAGAAGTGCGAATTCCACTACTGTTTACTTAAAGACAAATGAGGCGTACCTGATTTGGTGTACTTAAATAATGGCGTGGTGTGTTTGTATTGTAAGTTTTAAATATAAACGACTTAAATTGAAATTTAATGAAAAATGTTATACATTTTTACATTCTGAATATCGAAAATCAATGGTAATTTAAGCGACAATGCGACCAAAATAAAGATATTCTGAGTTTTAGCCAAAAGAAATAACTAAACCTAAATGAATGCGGAGAAGTTGAAAATACTTTTCTAAGATATAGGGAGAGAATATTTATATACATAAGTACATAGGAGGGGTTTATACATCTAGAGATATATTACCAGAAAGCACTGAAAATTTGCATCAGATAATATGCTCTTTAAAAAAAATTTATGAAAGTTTTATGTACAGTAAATAAATACACTTTTTAAAGTTTCATAAATTGCACTTTGTTTACATAAAACTAACAAAGAACTGAAACATTTTTAACCGACTTCAAAAAAGGGGGAGGTTATCATTTCGTAGGAATATTTTTTTCTTTCTTTGTGTATGTTACCGTCTAACTTTGGACCACGTCAACCGATTTTAATAATTCTTTTTTTTGATCGGAAAGATGATACCTCACGGCTCGTCCCGTAATTTGGCTTAGATTCGATCATTGGATCATGAAAAAATTAACGGTGCTCTTAGACTTGTATATGAGAATTGAAGTCGGTTGTGTTTTTTGCTTAAAAATTACTTGTTCAATACAAAATTCTATAAGCACAAGATGCGCTCAACTTTTAAAAGTAATAAAAAATTTTAAGAAAGAGATTTCTCTGGTTTCTGGTTTTCGATGGAGATGGTGATTTTTCACTATTGCCTAATTTTTTCAATATTTCGAATACCCGAAAAACTAAATGAAGGGTCATTTCATGTAAAAGAGGAAAACGACATAAATTTAAATATGCCCTAACTATCACTATTTCGGTAGTAACCTCTTCTTAGATTACTACATTTTATCTATCTGTTGAAAAATATTCAAAAATACAAAGAAGTTGTAATATTTGTCTATGGAGACTTTTATTTTATACACAATTACTTTACACCAGTCACAAGGAGTTGTGCCACCAGTCACAAATTAAAATATTTTTTTTTTTCATATTTCTATGAAGATTATATATATATAATTTTTATTGAAATGAAAGCGTATAATTCCTGTTTTACAACACAAAAACATCGTTCGTGAAGATTCTGTGTTTTGGCTAAAATTCATCATTGAGCGCACAAGGGTAAAATAGGGTTATTTTCAGTGTCCCACCAGTCACATTCATTCAAATGATAGTTACATAAAATTAAGAAATCGGTTGGTATTTTTGTTTAATCAATTCTATACATTAGTTTTCATTTTATGATAAAAAAAAATCTTGTGTATAAGTGCCAACGACATAGTTAAAATTCACAATTGATCGCATTCTGGAGTAAAATGGCCCAAAAGTCACAATGGATGACCCAGAACTTGTATTTTTATTATGTAGCTCATTTTGGTGGAACGAATTCGAATTTGGCAAATTAAATCTTCGAATCTTTGTTAAGTGCATATCAGTGGTAAACTATTTAAGACTGTAAAGTGTAAAAAACAACAGCAAGGGAGTATGCATTGCATATTTTTAGGACAATATTTTCACCCCAAAACCCACTGCTTTTGTGCGCGTATGTGAACATTACATACCCTGCAGCCCCCCCCTACTTTCAAATTTTCCTTATATATATATAAAATAGTACCCTGAAATGCCAGCTTAATAGGATCGAGCAACCCCCCAAAAAAATGATAATATGAAATTTAGATCTCCCCTTCTTGTTTGTACTCAATTCGAAAAAGTATTTGCGAAGTGCAGGATATTTAAATAGAATCGCGTTTAAAGAAAACAATCTCAAGCTTTACTCCTGCATTACTTGTCCACTTGTTTCAAGTTAGCTTTTTGTAGCTAACCACAAGTTATATATTTTATAGAAACCCCACAAAAAAACTAACTACAAGTAGGTTATTTTTTATCAATTGATAATTTTTTTCTGCAGGGTGTGGTTCACTACCATGCCGTCATTTATGTGAATTCACTTACCAAATAAGATGAAATGCATAAACATGTATACATATATGTATCAGCTACCTACCTTCGTACGCATAAGCATCCATGTAAGGTGTGTGAACGTTTAGCTTATTAATGGTTGCTTCACATTGTAACGGCGTCAATGACATCGGTCAATTTATCTTCATCAACTTAAGTTGCACTAAGCAACCAGCAAACGGGCATTGCTTTATTCACTTTTAAGTCAGCAGGAGTACCACCGACAGTAGCAGGTGTATAGGCACACATACATAAGTACTTTACATGTACACATTTTTATGCACATACATACATAAGTATATATATACATATTTTTATGCTAATGTTGTTTATTTATCAACCGAAGAAGTTTTAGTAATGATAGCAACTTTTGCCATTCTGAGTACAAACAAAATTTACAAAATTCGAAACACAAAAACCGATGAAGAATCCCTCAAGAAGATAAAAATTCTACATAAAGTAGAGTCATTTTCAAATGTGGTTAACAAGAAGAATACGCCATTTCTTCACGTAATATACTCTATACAGATATTATGGTAATTATCGTTGTTTAATTGTTTACTTGAGCCCTGGGATTAAGAGGACATGAGCCAACCAGCATGGTTGCCATATACTTGTATACATACGTGTATGTAACCTTCTTAAAATAAGTGGATATAAAATATAATTATATGTATGTATAAGTACACATTTTTTTAGAATTAAAGCAAGTCCTTTGTCTACTAAAGAGAACAAAAATGTTGATGATTTAAAATTCTTAAACCCAAGCGTATTGTACACAAGGCTTATATAATTTTGTTATTTGAGGTAAGTGTATACTAAAAGTACAAAAATAATCAAATCGCTGAGCGAATTTCGTCAGACGGAACGATGTCGTCAGGTGATATTTGCCGCAACATTTCCGAACTGAAACGAAATTCGCATCAGTTAAATAACAAACAAAAATCCTGCACGCAAGAGTTTTTACTCAAACTAAAGCCTTATTGTAGTCGTAAGTTTTGAAAAAAAAAATAAAATAAAAAATGCCGTAATATGGCTTAAGAACAAAACGTGAACTCTCGGTGGCAGGTTGATCGCAAATCATTCCAAGCAAAGCGCTTTGGCAGTGTTTAATGCGACATATTTTGAGTAGGTTTATACATTTCAGTAATAAAGTTCGCTACCTCGCAAAAAGGTAGTATAATCGGTCATTGGGGAGTACAGAAGTATAAATGACAAAATGCTAGTAACAAACTTGTATATAGTAGTAGTAGTACTGTCGACAGCACTGGCTCAGATAGACACGTGTCATCTTGGATAAGGTTTAAGCCGAAAGTTTTTTCTTATCAAATTTTTCTTCAAATTCCTCTTTTGTCACCATAACCAAGTGACCTGAGTTAACATCTTCTCGGGAAGTATTCAAAATGGGAACTCTAACTCTTCACTCTACCGACACACATCCATCTTTATTAAGTCCTACGGTCGGTTGGTTGGGAGTAAATTGGCAAATGCATGGGAAATTGCACACAGAAATAGTGCAACGGAAATAGTTGGGACGGAAAAAAGTACCTCTTGAATGCATTTTATTAATTTAACAAAAACAGGCAAGTAAAAGAATAAAGAATAATACTTAGAAAAGGACTAATACAAGAATGAAAGTAAAAGCGAGCACGTACATAGATAAAGAAAAGGATAAAGGCATACATGAAGACCAAGGTAAATTTAAACACTTTACTTATATAAGGGCAAAGGTGAAGAGGAATATGTAGATGAAGAAAATGATAAACATAAAAGTAAAAACGAAAATAAATATAAGGAAAAAGATGAGGATGAGGAGACCCATATAAGTAAGGATGAGGATAGAGGAAGAAAGGTGAAAGTAAAGGTAATTATAGAGAAGAGGATATACATAGATAGAGACACTGAAAATCAAATTGGGAACTATTTTGGGTTTTTTGAGATTTCCGGGATTTTCCGGATTCTCGGGACTTATCGATATAATATTCTATAAAAATGGTTTTGTTATCGATTATTTATCGATTTTGTTATAGATATTTTTACCGATTTTTTTTATCTATTTTTGTTATCGAACTATTATCGATTGTTTATCGATTTTTATATCAAAATTTGGAACGATTTTGTTATCAATATTTTTATCGATTTTTCTTTCGAAATTTTTATCGAATTTCTCATCGATATTTTATCGACTTTGATGTCGATTACTTATCGATTTTGTTATAGATTATTTGTCGCTTTTATTATCGATTATTTATCGATTTCTTTTGTCGATTACTAATCGATTTTGTTATCGATATTTTAAACGATTTTTTAATCGATTTTGGTTATCGATTTGGTATTGATTATATATCGATTTTGCTATCGATATTGTTTTCGATATCGATATTTTTATCGATTTTGTTATCCACATTTTTATCGATTATTTAGTCGATTCTGCTAACAATAATATTATCGATTTTGCTATCGAAATTTTTTTCGAATTTGTCGTCGATTTTGTGATCGATATTTTTATCGGTTTGTTATCGATATTTTGTTGTATGTTACTATCGGTCTTGTTATCGATAGAGTATAAAGGTAAAAATGGAGATAAAGGAAATCAGAATAACATAAATGTAGAGCTAGGGATCTAGATAGAAAACATACAACAAATATAACCTTAAACAAAAGCAGATGTATGTGTGTATGTACATACGTATGTACATGTATGGGTTATGAGAGGTTATGTAAGGTAAGTTTCACTTCTCCAGTGTGGCCCAGGCGCACTTACTTTTTTTTAAGCTTAAAAAGGTCATAATAATCACAACCGTACGAATACAAGTTTGTTTACTAATCGCAAAAACTAGCACAAACAAGTGGTTTCGCGACTTTTGCAAATTTTAAAGGCAAAATAAATGTGAGCTATTTTTAGTAGAGTTTGGCAGCGCTTCTGGTCGAGTCACAACAAGAACGCCAAGTTATTTTAGACCTCTTTAATTTGATATCAAATTTGTTTAATTTGAATAAACGGTTTGTTTGCTATTAGGAAAGACTTTTAATTCGACCTTTAAAAATATTTGGCCCAGTTTAACTCTTAGTACTGGGCTACAGAAATAAAAGTGCCAGTTGATCAATTAATTATTATTTTTATTATTATTATTATTTTTTTTTAAATAAAATAAAAGTCGAAAAGTAACTTTTTTCTAACGAACCTTATTATAAAAGTTATAAAAGTCGGGTTCCCTACAAAATTCTCTAAATAAAAATCAATGGGGCTTAAAAGTATACAACATGAAAAAGTAACAGATTCAAAGTGTAATCAGTCAAATCTGGCAGTATGAGGGGCATGTTACTAGATGATGCATGTAGTTAAGTGTGCCTGATACTCTTGGAGATTTTTGGCGATTATATTTAGCAATAGCGAATGTTGTTATGCGGATGTTGGACATCAGCCATCTGTTCGCCATTCTTTTTCGAATAATAATTCGCTACGGTGTAAATTGCCGAAATTTCTGATACAATTTTCGAACGCTTTTCCTGTCGAACATCATCTCCTGCTTTCTGCACATAAGTACATGAGCATTATGATCTCTCTTTTCCCTCTTCGAATAATACGCATTTCTTTCTTTCAAAATTTCAGGTAGTAACCCAAATAAACTTATTGCGAGTGATTATTGTGGCAAATTTCGATCGCGGCTGTTGGTCTGCAACATATTTTTATTTAAAATTCAGTGTAAGGTAGATTTTTATTACAAAATAAAGAAATATTAACAAACATTTATTTGTTGGTTTGTAAATGTAAAAATTTTTAAATAAAAAATGTATTACTTTCAGCTTTGCAAAATTCTTAAAAAAAATGTACACCTGCTCACAGAATTAAAAACGCCTATTTACTGTTTTGTTACATATTTGTTTACGTTCTTTCGGTTGTTAAAGTAACGGCCAAAGCGGGATAAATTCCGCCACTCGTCAGATCCGCTGTTATCGCCAGCAAGGACTTTTTTTGGGCCGCTGCCTACACTAGCAATGCAGCCTTCACCCTGCTGCTTGCAACTTCCTATTTATTTTCTACCAACCGCCAATCAATGCAGTGCACTGCAATATTTACTTTGAAGTTTCATTATTTTGCGGGCTGTTTGCTGCTTGCTGCTGACTGCTGAACGTTTCCGTTGCCCGCCAAGTTTAGCTGGAGCAATAGAATAGTTAGTGAGTCCATGCAAAAGTGGCAACAAAAACAAAATTATGCAGTTGCAGCCGTTTTTGAAACTTTGAATTACGCGGATGCGGAAATGAAAATATTACGTAATATCCGCTGAGTTGCGGAATGACAAGAGCAGTCTCTATGCATTTATGTTGCCGCGATTAACTTCCTGACTGATTTGGCTTCTAGAAAACCGCAAACAAGAAAGTGGACCTAAAGTAGCAAGCACAAAAATACATACATACATATAAAGCTTTATAAATACGCATAGCTTCATACATTACATACTTATGTAGATATAGACTAGTATGAATGTATACGACACAGTAGGCAATTTATTAGAAAGCACATTAATGTATGTATGTATGCCTTCGTCCTTGCTATATTTAGATTTTTTGGAACTTTTCCGAAATATTATTCAACACATGTCTTCTTGCCACTGTTAAAGCCAACAAAATGTCATAACAAAGTACAAAATGGCGTCGACTTGTGTAAGCTGTCCACAGCTATTTATCAGTCTCTCAATGGAGCGCACAAACAGCTTCCATAGCCCGTTCTTTGTCGACACTCAGCAGCTAATTTTGTTCAAAATTAAATTAACACACACGCTCACCTAAGTAATTTCTCTGAGTAGGACGATAGCTCGCACGGAGCCAAGTAAAGAGTTTTCAGTATACATACATATGTATAGGAAAAAGTTACTAACTTCAATAAAAGCAAAGTTTTTCGTACAGCAGCTATGAAGTTTTTGGGCAAAATAACAATGTCTGCCACCTGCCGCTGGTGCTCGCATGCATTCGTGTCTGTACATACATATGTATATATGTATATCTCCATATCCAACTTTTATTACTTCAATTTGGTAGCACACGGAAAAACGGCCAAATTTGCGGGAAAAAATAAATATTCTGAAAAGTTTTTTCCAAATTCCATTCGATTTTGGCAAACAACGTGGGTGCGCTGCCAATGCTGGTGACAGCTTAGCGCAAGTTTGTTCAGCAAAAAAAACATTTGCAAGCAACAATAATAAAGCAGCAACAGTTTCAACAAAAGCAACTGACAATCGGAAGCCCGCAATCAGTCGTTGGAGAAATTTCAATTGAAATGTTGTGTAAATCGTTGGCGCAGCCCATTCGCATTTTTCCCCATTTGTTTTTTTTTTGCCTTTTGTTATATTTTTCCCTTCTTTGTAACAAACATAAATTGAAGTGAACGTTTTTTGACATCTTTGCCCTATGTTTATTTCGCTCATATTTCATTGTTAGCGATTGGAGTGCAAGCGAAGTAGTGCGGCACTCCCACAGAACGCTTTTCCTTTGCATGCTTTGATTGTCAGGTAAATTCCATCAATTCTGCGAAATAACAATCACCACTATCGTGAATCTCAAGTGTATAATCCGTTAACTTCAACAAGGTATTTCACTGAAAAATCAATGGTTGGGAATGGACGAATTTTTGATACTACAGTTTTAAATGTTACCTTGAAATTAAAAACCGCTTACCAGGTACGCTTTTATTCAAATTGGCATACACATTCAATACTAATATTTCACAAATTTCTTTCCAAATCTCACAGTTATGAACCCCTGGGGCAGTTTACACAAGTCTCTTTTCTTGAAAAAAACTGAACTATTTGTCAGATATAATTCGAGCCGGGTTCAGATCCCAAATAAACATGTTGCACCCTAACCGCCAAAAAGCGTAAGCGACATCTTTTTTCAATTTTTTTTTAGATGCAAAAATCATAGCGAGTATTTCAAAAAAAAAATGCCGCTTACGTTTTTTTTGCCGCTAAGCCTGAATGTATTGAGTTAAATTGTTTTAAAGAAGAACCAGACGACTGCATTGTCAAGCCGTCAAAAATTGCATTATGAGCTGTAAAAAATAATTTTAGTAGAAAATTGTACATATGAAAAGCAGCGCGATTTTTAGAGATACATATTTTCGATGCAGTCCCGATTACCAATAAATGGCTACGGATTGATATGAAATATTTCGTGGGAGCCATAAACATACACGGAGTGTTCCAAAACAAACCAAAAACATTTGTAGCAGTTGCCGAGAAATTTAAAACAAAAACAAAAAATTATAAAACACGATGAGTCCTTTAAAGTTCCATCCGTGCGGAAACACAACCCCCGGAAGAAAATCTTCATAAGCCTTGAATAGCCCAAAAATCACAATCCATTTCCTTTCATCATTGTTATCAATTTTTTCAAACTTTATAGATGTTTCTTCTGTGTGTAACAAAATCTTGCTATAAATTTTTAACCAACTTCCCGATGAGCTTAGAGACTTGAAGATTCAAACATGGCACCGAACCATCTGCTAGGTTGCGCAGGTATAGGTATACATATTTGAAAACCCCGTATTTATGGTCGCATATAGTTCATATAGTCGGCCGCTGTGGTGTAGTGGTAAGCAATGCGCGCTTCCACTCCGCAGGACCCGGGTTCAAACCCTGGTCAAAGCAACATGAAAAACAGCTTCTCATAAAAATACAATCGCCGTTCGGAGTCGGCGTAAAACTGTAGGTCCCTCCGCTTTGTGTGACAATATCAAGGCGCACGCCACAATTCGGAGGAGAAGCTCGGCCAAACACTAACTAAGCGCCAATCTATTATTATATTATTATTATAGTTCATATTTGAAATTAATATTATTTACATGAAGATGAATAACTTTGCCCGATAGGTGGCGCAGGAGTCGATATATCTAGAAAATCCATATTTACGGTCAGATTTTTTTCATAATGGGTAGGTTCAGAAGGCGCAGAAGTTGAGCGCAACCGTTGCTAAAAAAATCAGTGATCATAATGCGCCTTCTGAACGGCTTGATACATTAGCTGTCAAATTCAAAACACACAACATGTTGTCTCAAATGATCATAAAAAATATTACGATCATCTAACACACAACTGTTCAGTTGATCAGAAGTGCAAAACAACGCGTTCAGAAGGTGCAATCGCAACAGTTACTGAGCTGTTGCGCCTTCTGAACGTGCCCATTTATAACCTACATATACTACTAAATGGAAAGTAAAGTAACGAACGCTTAGTCTTAAAATTTTTTTTTTGTAATTTTTGTTTAAAAAAGATTAACAAAAAAGAAAATAATCGTTTTTCTCGGTAAATTGATAAGAGTCAATTATTTAAGCCACGAGAAAATCGTATTCTAAGTATAACGAGAGAGTATTCTAATGATATACACATTTAAAAAATTGTTCAGCAATTTTTTCACTGTGTCTGTGAGCTTTCGGAAAGAAAAGATGACGACTATTTAAGGAGAGGTATTCGCTATAGCTGAAGACCGCATCTCTTAGAGCGTATCCATTTTCTCAGATAACCAGTTGACCATTAGGGCCTTGACATCTTTTAAACTCAGTAGGTAGTCAGCTCATCGCAACATTCGCGGGAACGAGACTACAGACGAGTTAGTCAGAGAGGGTGCACATTGATGTCGATCGAGGATCGGATCTCACGCCCAACTGTAACCATATATAGAGACATATTTCTCCACAATCTTCAGAACTCGGATCAGAGGTGGCTCACGGCGGCAGGCTGCCCTATATACATACTCATGTGGCCCGTGTATGTGCAACCCTAAGAGAACGCACAACTTATTAATAAAACCCAGATATGACGTTGCAAGGCTTATAGCGACTCTTACTACGCACTGACCGGTTTATACCCACGCGATAAGGCTGGCAATCGCCTACAACGATTTCTGTAGAAGCTTCAGAGACGAAAACGAGCAGAAAATAGTAGAGCAGCTTCTTTGTAAATGTCCAGCTGTAATGAGGAGCAGAAATACCACGCTAGGAGCATACGTCGGTCGGTTCTAACATATTTATTCGCGGTACTTGGGGTATAGGGAAATAACTACTAAGAATTTCCTGATAAAATTAAATCAAAACAAATTTCCAATCAAAAATCATACTTTAAAATTCCACCTTTTTACTCGCTCGACACCCATCCAGTGATTGTGAAATTGGCATAGGCCCAATTTACGGTAAAGCGGGGTTCAAAAATGTTCACCAAATGGCTCCCGTACCAGTGAAGTTGCGTAAAATGTTCGTTCCATTGTGTTCGTAGACGCCCTTGTTTTCGTTTGTGTCGTTTTCATTAAGACGCTCATGCAGTTGGTCATACCTTCTTCTTCAGTCCCCTCGCTCGAATAGGACCATAGATTCTGCGTAAAAAAGTTCTTTCTTAAGCCCACAAAACCATTTTATTTTTTGTTTCTCTACCATAAAATAAATACTAAACAAATGGGTTTGAAACCTAATTTTTTATTTAAAGTGGCTATCTTATTTTTTCTCTCTGACGTCAGAATTGATTTTAGAGGACCTTGTAATTGCAAAGATATGATTAATTCCAAAAATTATTGGAACTAGATTGGGCAAATCGCTAATTGGGCTCAATTGGGCCGAAATTAGGGCCCAATTGGGAAAAACTTTTGGCTCTGATCGGGAAACCTCAAAAACTTTCCAGCAAGGAAATTTTGTCATAATGGGCAACAATTTTTGTGCCCTCAACTGGCACGAAAATCTGCTAGCATCATATAAGTGCATAAGTAAATTCACTTTCCGCCGGCCTGGGTGATTTGAGATGGAATGAGCCTTTAGCATTTTTTTCTTATGAAGGAAGGGAGTGACAAAAAAACGACTCCTGAGATTTGCTAACATATGTATAAAAACAGAGCTATGTGTCCCAATATGCGGAGACCCAGTAAGTATTGTCAGTAATTACTTCGTTTTTTTTCCTTCACTGCTAGACTAAACTATCTTGCCTCCTTCTCTAAGCTGGAAAATGTTACGCGTACAGCACCGTTGCTTAAACTGATAATGTCAATGACATCTACATATACATACATATGTATACGCCTATACGTTGTGATTACAGCTTCACGACTTCAAGCTTTCGTTGTGCTACCTGACTCATGCGGACCTTGACTACAGCCAGGTAGTGCTCGGCGGCGATCTTGGCTCCTTGTATGGAACGCACTTCAGTCCATCAAAATGTGCTCAATTCGATTGTTCGTTCTTTGATCGTCGAACACTCAAGTGGCTCATGTCCATGGCGAAGTCGACCAGCCTCTCTTCGATATCGGAAATGTTGTCATGAAAGCCGAATTTTTCTGACCAAATATGGCTTTTTGGTCCACCCTGGCATTGAGGTCGCCAAGCAAAATTTAACATCGTAGTAGAGGTGGCAGTCACACGCTTATCGCAAATGCTCATAGAAAGACCTCCTCATCCGCAAGGACGTGCATACAATTTAAGCTGATATAGTGGCACTTGGAGCTAAAATCCACAACATAATTTTCGACCTTCACCGCTTTTCAGGCTTTCAACAATTTATTCAGCTAAAAGTTTTATATTGCGGCGTCAACACTGAAGGCCAAAACGGCAGAAAGGCTTGCTGTGAAGGTTTACTCTTACTTCTGATGTGAACTGGGGGAGGGGTGGGGTGGTCAATCTGTTCACAGATAGGGTCAGCTTGGAGGTATCGGAACTCTCCGCCTAAACTTAAATTCCATGCGCCGCTTGTAATAAATGACGTACCATGTAAACTTAATGCAGCCATGCCCCATCCAATCGGTTCCTCTTGTAGCCCACAGTGCGCAAACAGGGAAGCTAAGTGTCGGTATTGAGTATGGTCGTCCAACTATAGCTGCGTACCTAGACGAACGACCATACCCCATTGCACCTCTCAAACACACAAACTCGCATATTTGATTATATTTGATTTGAAATTTTTTTAACTTTTAAAATAAATAAAAATATTTCTAGCAGTATAAGTATCATTACGAAAAAGGATCACTTCAAAGGTGCAAACGTACTACATGCTGCCACATTTGACCTTTTCCTCTTTACCTTTTATTTCTCCCTAAACACCATTTTTTGGCTTGCCGCGATTTATTCGCGCTTCACAGCCTCCATAAATGTGCCACTTAAGCACAGCCTTTGCGAACAACCATTTGGGTACGCATAAATACATGAATTCATACATACACACATACATATGTATCCGTGGGTACTTTATGCTCGTATGAAAAGGATGTGCGTGTTCTCATAGCTTCCCACACTTTATCATCGGGCTTGCTGGCTTGTAGTTAGTTGTAAGTGTGCGGGCGTGTCTGATCGCTCACAAATTCTCTCGCGTTGTGGCTTTTACCCAACATTTCCATAATGCCATTGTGAAAATTTAGAGCTCTACCCGTTTGCAAATGCAACGTTGTATTTGAATTTTCATTTTTGTTTTTTTTTGCATTTGAAAGGGACATGTCTGCTGCGAACACATCTGCATATTGAATTTCTACATATGAATTTTTGGTTTGCATAACTGCTTGAAATGCAAAATTTGGCTAGCGCATCTTTACCATGGCAACCAAAAGGAGTTGGCGGCAGCGGGCTGTGAACATTCCACGGAAAAACAATTTGATAACGAAATAATACAGGAGCAAAGTCAAATGTGCAAGTGTATATCAATGTATATACATATGTATGTACATATATACATATGTGTGTAATTGTGTTCGTAACAACCATACGATAAATTCCACTTTTTCTAGTATGTAGCATATTTCTCAGACAATACCAGCGCGAGCTTAGATAATTGCCAAAAACTCAACTTGTACTTTTTTGCTTTAAAATTGTGCACTACGCCACCATACATATTTTTTTTTTAGAGAGCGCTGTTTAAATACTCTGAAATTTCCTGTCGAGGAAGTTATTTCAGACTTAATTTGCACGTATGTATGTTTATCTATCTACGGTGACCATATTTGTGGCAGTCGAATACGGGTCCACAAATTATTTTACCAATTTTTTCTACAAAGGCTAGAGGATTTTAAAACCCGTTACAATGATCCTAGAGTTATTATTTTTTGAACTCTGTGCTCGGGATTTTTACCCTACGGAATTTGTTAGAAACATTCCCACGCAGGGAAACATGATAAAAATATCCTACTACTTTTCTCTCTACAATCAGCAAATATCTTTGGCGTAGTTTCGCCTAATGAATATCTTATCTCTTCACAAAATTTGAATCACACCACTGCACATTGGACAAATAACACCGTGCGAAAAAAAAAACCAAAAATTTTTAAAACACACGAAAAAATCCATATATTCACAAAACTGAAGTCAGGAGTTGTAACTATCAGTATCTAAAAAGAGAAGTGTAAAACCTTTTTTATCTAAAACTAATGAAGTTAGAAGGACCAAATTCGGGGATAAGGTAGTTAACATATTAGTCCTTGACATACATTTTTTTTCAAAAATAAATATTGTAAATTTCCAAGGATATTCAAAGATAACTTTTTAAACAACAAAAAATAAATTTTTTTTTATATTCTACAGAATTTTTCCTTTTAATTGATACCCATATTAATACTCTACAATGCACAGTAAACTGGGCTTGAACCCAGGCCATGCGGAATGATTGCGTATATTGCTAACCGCTACATCACATATAACAAAAAAAAACCGAAAACATGAACTTTTTTACTTAACTACCTTAGTTTTGCTAAAAATCTGATTATTTTAAGCGTACACAGCAGCCATTATGGATCCGCCATTTTGAATTTCGAAATTTTGTGGTGAAATTTAAAACCAGCCACCAAAATAAAGACAAATACACAAGGGTTGATTTCAGTTGTACCGCGCTTGGACTTTTGGCCAACTTTTTCGAAAAATTGGCCACTGTGCAATGCACCAAATCTTTTTAATATTTTTTTTTATTCAATCATATCCCAGAAATATAAAGGTCCTTTAAAAAAAATCCTCACGTCAGAGAGAAAAATTAAGAACGCAGTTATACTATATTTTCTCCTAGTTTTGTTAATATATTGATTTTTTCGTGTGTTTTAAAAATTTTTAATTGTTGTTGCACGGTGTAGTATGTAAAAATATTAATGCCAATATTACATTTAAATAATATGGCTTTTAAGTTGAGGCGTGCAAGTAAACGGCTTAGATGACTGCATATAGTGCAAAGGGGCGTATACGTTACATACTCCTCTACTAAAATTTGCAGAGATTTTAAGACCTCCAGAATTTGGTAGGTACTTCTTGGGGTCTTCGTAAGAGTTTGCATTATCAAATTTGCCTTCTTCTTAGTTTTTTAATGATATTTTCTCGATTAGCTTCTCTAAAGCCGGTATTTGTTCCTCTAACAATATCTTTGAAGCCTTATCGATTTCAGAATACCTGCGGCTGAAATTCATCATTCATAGCTCGCGAAAATTGGGTAAAACTAGCATTAGCATTCAGAGATTAAAAGCGAAAGAAAAAGTAGAGGAAATTCCCGCTAATGGGAAAACTTTTTCCTAATGCAGCGCATAAACCGAAGTGGTGTGCATTTTCAACATTTATTAAAAAGAAAACAGACTTTAATTTAAGATACTATTTTAGAAAGTGGAGCTAAAGATGTATGCAGTGAGTGTCTCACTTAATACACAATTAGGGGATTCACAAGACGTGTTAACCGTCGTAAAATCTTAAGCTTAACACTTGTTTATGTAAAATAGCGGTTAAAATGGTTGGGGGGTTGGCTAATTATATATTCTTTATCAGTTTAAAAGAATTTCGGTTTAGTTAGAAATCCCCTAAAACCATTTTAATTAAAAAAGATGTTAACCTTAAGATTTTACGACGGTTAACACGTCTTGTGAATCCCCTAAATGTTTTTGAAGTTTATCATCCATGAATCAGATATGTGTAGGTAAGTATATCTGAATTTACTTTCATGATGAAAAATCTATCGATGGTCGTACTTTCCCGACATATCTTCCATGCAACCAATTCACTGCATTTTCGATCCACTTCGGACCAATTCGAATGACAGACTGTCCTAATTTTGACTACAAGGCAATCGTATTTCGATTTGCTCCACTATGGCGCTTTCAGTTGGGAAAACCATTATGTGTAATACTTGTTTTGCCGCACTTGCTAGAAATTATTGCATTCTTCATTGCCATCAAAGCGATAGCGTGTTGCATATGTAAATGCGATTATTTTCAACTTTGACGGCTAGAAACTAAAGTACATATTTTCCTTTTAATTTTAAGCAGTAAAGCCATAGCATACAAGAATGTGGATTGACATTTTCATGAACTTTTTACTTACATGCATACTTACATACGTAGATATGCACTTTTTTGTATTTATTGCACACAAATTTTAAGTAAACACAGCTTTGGTAAAAATAAAAGCAAATGCAAATTAAATGCAAACAAATGTGCACACTGCAAGTTATGTGAAAATATGATGTTGTCATTGTTGGTATATTAAGTTATTCATAACACATATTCAAATACACTTTCAGAAATACATATAAACATATGTTGCTCGTAGTCGAAAACCCATAAAACATGCATAATAAACTGGAATACAAACGAAAAAGCTTATTAAAAATCAGCAGCTGCATGAACCCTTACTGCCAACTCTGAATTAGAGCGCTAAGTTTTGCGTTTTCTAAAATTTTTATTATTTTTTTTTAATAAATACTACATAGTTTTCCATGTATTTTTTATGGTAAAAAAGCAACTTTTCGTAGAAATGATATAGAATTCTTGAAAATGAATATTTTTCGATTGAAAAGCACTTGTTCTCCTCAGGAGACTTTCAATAATAGTACCCAATTGTTTATTTAACCATTTTTTAATACTAACAAATTTTCATTGGTCTCCCCATTGCTATTTTCGAGGTTTCTGTGGGTTTTTGGCGGAACTATAAATTATAGTTGCGATGAAGAAATGCTTAAGTACATCGGAGTAGCCAGAAGGAAATTTAGGGGGGGCCTCCACCCTATTAAGCTGGCATTTCAGGGTACTATTTTACATAAATATAAGGAAAATTTGAAAGTTAGGGGGCTACGCCCATGCTTAAGTAAACAATTGGGTATTATTACTGGGAATCTCATGCAGAGGAACAAAGTTTTTCGATAGAAAAATATTGATTTTTAAGCATTCTAAACCTTTTCTACGAAAAGTTGTTTTTCCCCATATAAAAATACATGGAAAACTTTGACCGCTTTTAGCGACCTCTAAATGTTTTTTGATTTCAAAATAAAAAAATAAGGGTAGGTTTTTTCGGTATAGAACAATCCGAGGGTGTGGAGGATAAAAATTCCGACTTCACTTTTTCACATGCAAGTTTGGACCACCCTAATCTACATACATATGTACGTTGTACATACATATACACATATACATATGTCTGCATATTACGCGAAAGCTTTTTTGTCATATCATCAGATCTGTGCCGTTAGTTCGATTTAAGAAAATGAGTTATCAAATGATGTGCAGTAAGGTTTTGTTGAAATGGGTTGCCACCTGATAAATAATTAAATATAAATTATTTATAAGTCAAATCAATTATTACAATATGGGTTTTGGTCAAAATGTTTTGAAAAGGATTTATTTCTTCAGTATATATAGGAGGATTGCCACCTATTTACAAAGATAAATTCAATATAAAAAATAGGTAAAATGAGTTACTACAATATAAATATCAATTAAAAGGGCTTGGGACAAACTGCATTTTAAACTACATGTGGGAGAGTTGCCACTTGCTTTGAAAACTTAATGCAATTATAATTAAGAGAATTAGATAATTTAAATATGTTTGGCAATACGGGTGCCAGATAAAAAAGGAATAAAAAAGATTTTAGCTTGAAATTATTTTAAACAGGTTTGACACCTATTTACAAATTTAAATTCAATATATGCAACAGGTTAAACGAATTACTACGATGTGGATATCAATTAAAGTGGCCTTAAAGGAGCTTTATTTCTAAATTGCTTGTAGGAGCGTTGCCACCCGTTTACAAAATCAAGTTCAAACTTAAATTGAGGCGATTCGAAAATTGAAATATGTATCCCGATATAAGCGCAAGGCGAAAGAGATTGTAAGGATTTAAAATAGAGTTGCCAGCTCTTTACGAAGTTAAATTCAATGTAATGAATTACTTTAATATAAATATCAATCGAAACTGATTTGAAGATATTTTATTTCTAAACTACATGTGGGAGGATTGCCACCTATTCTAAATTTTATTTTGAATTAAGGGAAACAGATGATATAAACGTGCATCACAATACGGGTGTCAGACGTTTTAGTTTGAAAATATTTTTGAAGAATGTTGCCGCCTGTTTAAACATGTAGCAGAGCTGCCGCCCGTCTTAAAAATTTAAATGCAGCTTGTATTTTGCCATTTTCGAGGAGCTGAACTTATTTAAATTATACAGAAGTTTATGTATGGAATATTAAAATATGGGTGTCAATCGAAGGAGTATTAAAAGATGGGTATCACTTGAAAAGGGGTTCAAAATTCATTCAAATAAAATCAAAACTTATGTACGTTTATAACCTAAATAAGCTCTTATAATTATCAAGTATTCTAAGTTTTAGTTGAGCGGCTGTGACTCCAACACAGCCCGCAGGCCAAGACGAAGGCGCCGGATTGATCCGTTTTTTATTAAGTTATTATTATTTAAAATAATTATTATTAAAAATGTTTAATTAATTTCTAAGAGACGGAAAGTAATGTATAGATGTTTTATGGAGAATTTTATTAGCTTTGATTTGACGTAAATTGGTTCTTAAGATATACGTGATTAAGTGCAACCACTTTTTGTTTTAAGCTTAATAACAGTAAATTGCAACTATTTTGAAAACGTATCCATAGAATAAAAATGAACTCGATTTACGGAATCGCCGAATAGAAATTAGATAGTGGCATCGATTGAACATTTTTGCCGTAAACCAGTGTTCTTAGTAATTTGATATGGGGTTCCATAAAATGAAAGTTACTTGGTGTGTTTCATTTTCTTAAAAGTTTGGGAAGTTAAGTTTCTAGTTTTTTACCCAAATTGAAGGATATTGACATGGACATCTCTTCAAAAAGACTGCGCTGCAATATCGTGCGAATTTAACCTGCTACTCTTTTTATTGCTCGGTTCCCTGACGTCGCAGCTCTATGTCAATAAACTACAATCGACCAATGGCCTTAAAGTCCACATAACCAACTAGTTCACCTAAATTTATCTGGATCATTGAAAATTGCACCCGTGTCATCGAGAGAAGGCGCGCGGATGTTGGAAAGGTGGTTTGAGCCGCACGCAATGGCATAGATGGACCTTTTAAAATACAAAAAGAGATTTCGTTACATTTTGTTTTATTGCATTTCACTATTGACCCACCCTTTTGGAGGACCTCTTTAAAGGCGCTTTTAATTTATGTGTAATTTTTTAGAAAATATATATCTAGACTATTTTTGTGTCCAGCCTTCGTATTTTCCCCTTTGCTTTAAAATACATTCTAGGATTATGCTTTACTACAATTTTCTCTAAACAACTTCATACATACACAGATTTATTGAAATCAAACCCCTTTCTGTTGGTTCCATCAAAAAGTAGAATTTAGGTCAATCTGTCAGTGGGCGAAAAAATAGGAAAAATCAAGGACAGAAAAAACTTACTAATACATAAATGAAAAAGGGAACTGATGGCAGGAAGCGCCTGCAGCGATGTATGTACCAGGTGCCTAAAGGACTAAGTCGCGCGGATTTGATTTAGTCGTACTTTTCCATCCATGTACGTAACAATGTTGGTAAAGTGGTCTACTATTCTACACATGTAAATGTGTGTGTATACGCATAGACATGAATAGAACCTTCAAACGAAATAGGCTGAAGCTAACAATCATAGCCAACAACTATGGACACAAAATCGGCTGTTCAAAGATATTTCGTCTGCTACTCCTACAGCTTGCCTGCGCATGCCATGGTTTAAGTGTACGGAGCGTTTCACAGAAATTTCGGTTCACTTGAAACCCGCTTACATGGCATGCCAAATGGGGCAAAAATTTGAGTAAATTGAAAAAAAAAACAGAAAAAGCAACAAAAGCCACTGCATTCTTAACAAAGACCTGCTCAACATTGCTAACAAAGTGTGCAATCCATTGACCGGAAGCAATAAACACTACACGAATGTTATACATTTGCTGGCATTTACATGTGTATGTATGTGCACTAGGGTGGTCCAAAAATGCATGTGAAAAGCTTAAGTCAGAATTTTAATGCTGTCATCCCTTAAGATTGTTCTACACCGAAAAGAATATACCCTCTTTTTTTTTTTGAAAATACATAATATTTATTTATTAGTCGCTCAAAGTGCTCAAAGTTTTCCATGTCTTTTATGAGGAAAAAACAACTTTTCGTAGAAATGGTATAGGATTCTTGAAAACCAATATTTTTCGATCGGTAAACTCTGGTTCGATTCAGAAGATTCTGAGTAATAATACTCCATTGTTTATTTATCAATTTTTTCATATTAGCTATATTTATAGGTCGCCCAAAAACCCCAGAAAATGCAATGAGGCGACCAATAAAAAAGCTTTTTTATTTAAAAAATTGTTAAATAAACAATTGGGTATTTTTATTGGTAGTCTCCTGAAGAGAAAAAGGGTCTTTCGAACGAAAAATATTGTCTTTCAAGAATTATATACCGTATCTACGAAAAGTTTTTTCACCATATAAAGTGCACGGAAAATTGTGAGCGCTTTGAGCGATCTCTAATTATTTTTGCTTTCAAAATAAAAAATAGAGGTATACTTTTCGATATTAAACAATCTGAGGGGGTGGGTGAAAGCATAAAAATTCCGACTTTACTTTTCACATGCACCCTAGTGTGCATATATAAGTATGTGTATGTGTGCATTTGCATGTACGGTTGGCGGATATTCCTGTTGCCATCAATGGTGTTCAATGTTTTTTGTTTGTTTTTTGTTCTAACTATCATCGCTTCTAGTATAGTTAGCGTGTTGCTTTGGCTATTGATATTGCATGCAATTTTCCCAATCAAACTGTTATTCCACTTTTACGGATAATAGAGAATACACTGGGCTTCCTCTCTTACGCATCGTAGAATAGCGAATACTCTCGTTTGCTTATTAGCTATGAAGCATGCATTTCAATTTCACTTTTTAATTAGCGTATGCGCTTGTTTATAGCGAGTGCACATCAATAAATAGTAGCTTTTAGAAATGCATACATATGTATGTACATACCCAGATATATATGTACATATGTATGCCATTGAAAGTGTGAGTGGCTACAAAAAGTCCTTCATAACTTCCATATACGAATGTATCTATCTTCTGACATTGACACAATATCTACATACATATACTGGTTCGAATGAAAAACTACTCAAACAAGCAAACAACATGCCCTAATAAGTTTGAATTGCTAGATGCTTACTTTCGTAATGTATCAAATTGATTACAGTACAAGCATACTATGTAAATCCAAAGCACTTACGATATATTCCATTGGAATATGTTATATCATCAACTTCAGTTGAATTCAATTAAATTACGTTGGTGCGTAAAAGGCATGTTTCTTCAGTTATTTGGTGTACGTCTGAATGTTCTTACACAAATGCAGGCAAATAAAATCTCTGGCCGCTTTTGTTGGTCAATTGGTTTACCCAAATATGAAGGTACATAGATGACAGGGAAACTTGGACAAGCCGAAATACATGAGTACGAAGAACTTAAGATGCTAGCCCTTAGGAAAAGGGCGCTACAATTTTATCATTTATTTATTTTTTTTAATTTAGAAGACGAAAGCCAATTCCTGTAAATACAAACACAAATAACCAAGTCACCAATTCTCCACCGTACTGAATGGCACTGTGACAATTTCTGAGAAGTTGGCATGCGGTATGACGCAAAAAGGCAAAAGCAAATCTGTTCTGAGTAGATTTTCAATAGTTCTTGAAAAAGAAAAAAAGTTCTGAATATTTTTACAAAAAAATTCTTTAAAAAATTGTGTATGCCAAATTCACGCAGAATAAGATATGTGGCGAAAAGGCAAATAAAAAACTGTTCTGAGTAACTTTTTAATAGTTCTAGAGCTCCTGAAAAGGAAAGAAAGTTCTGAGACTTTACGCCAAAAAAATATTTCAAAAAAATTCCTGAAAAAGAAAAAAGTTCTGCAAATTTATTTCTTGTTCTAAATTGTTCTTGTTGAGATTGTTCTAAGTTCTCAATAGTTCTACTGTTCCTGAAAAGAAAAAAAATCTGCAATTTTACGTCGTAATTTTTTTTTTCAAAAAAAGACGAAAAAGTTGAAGTTGAAAAATCTATAATTTCTGAAACAAAATTACGCCAAAAAAAGTTTTTTTTTTTAAATGTCCAAAAAGTTAGACTTTTGAAAAAAAAAAACTTTTTAGGAATTCTAAAACTGTTGAGAAGCTACTCACAACAGTTTTTAATTGTATTTTTTTATCCAACATTTAAACACTTTCGACGTAAAAAAATGCTTATTTTGGCGTAGTTTTTTCAGATTTTTTTTTTCCTTTTTAGGAGCTCTAGAACTATTAAAATTTTTTTTTTTGTTTTCAACCAAAACAACCTTAATTAGCAAAATAACTATTTTTTTTTAGTCTGCAGTTATTACTAATATATTAACGTTTTCATAAAAATTTTATAAAAAAGCATAATGTAAATGTGTTTTTTTTCATCAAAAATAAATCTTTGTGAGGAATTGAATTTTTTATATAGCACCGTGCGACAGTAAATTTTTCAGAAAAAATATATTCGCGAAACTATTGACCAAATATAGTTAAACTACGTTTTTAATTTTTCTCTCTGCCGCCTTTCAAAAAATTATTTAAAAAGTTTAATTCAATGTAAGAAAACAATATGGGTAACAGATTAAAGAAAAAATTCTATAGAATTAAAGCCGATTAACTTTTGGTACCTAAGAACGATTAGATATTGAAAATGTTGTTATAAAATTTTATCCTTGAAAATTCTTGAAATTTTCCAACAATTATTTTTAAAAAAATTATATGTTAAGGACGAACTAATATGTTAAGGACCAAGAATATGTTAAGGACCACTTCCTCGAATTTTGTCCTTATATTAATTAAAAGGCAATTTTCAATACCAAATTGTCCTTTTGAACCAACAATTTTTACTTATTTTAACTCTACAGAAGTTTCTCTTCCATTTGATACCCATGTGTTATTCTACATTGCACTAAATTTTTTAAATAATTTTTGCAATTAATCCTATCTTCCAAACTTCAAAGTCCTTTTGAAAAATCCTGTCGTCTGACAGTTTTAACTACTACATTTTTTTTTCACAGATTGTTCAGTTTATTGATTGCTTCGCACGGTGTAATCAGTTATTTATTAGTTATTTTGTACCTGTAAATAATTCTCTCTTGGACAGAAATACCGCCTTTTTTACAAAAAAAAAAAATCATAAATTCAGAGTTCAGGAAATCAAATTTCCTTCAAAATTGGCAACTCTTCGATAGTTTTTCTCCCATTAAAAATATATTAATGTCCAAAAATTTAAGTTGATTGACTTTGGTCGAGCCTAATAGCCAGTGTCACGAAGGCAGTTTAAGTGAAAAATTATTTTTTCATTTGAATTTAATACGCAAACCACCCTACTCTTTATATTATTCCACTCACTGTCTATCGCGGTAGCTGCTAATCTACTCGCCCCTTTGGTTTTGTATCACTTTGAAGTTCGTGTCTAAGTGTATTTAGTACTGTTTGGCCGCCGCAGTTCGATGCTGGTTTTTCGATATTTGTTGAGAGATTCGCCCGAACTTCAGGAAAACGGTCATCTGGCCCTTGTATTTTGAGATCTTGCAAAACAAGAATCATTTAAAAAAGAGATAAATTCAGAATCGGAAAAATTGTTTTCTAAGAAATAATCAACCTTTAAAGGGGAATTTACGTGAATAAAATTTTGCATATCTTTGAAGGCTTTTAGAGGACTTGAAATTTACGTGAATAAAATTTTGCATATCTTTGAAGGCCTTTAGAGAATTTGAAATTGACCCGCTATATTCCAGTTTGTCGATATATTTCGATAATTTGTTGCACATCGATAACTCGATGAATTTTAAAAAGACTAAATTCCGGTAACTAAACAAAACTCGATAATTCGAATTATTTTGACAGCAGTACGTTACGAGGTCTCGATAAATTCCTATAACTCGATAAACTTTGTATATCTCTATAAAATTCGTTTACTCGGCTAATTTTTGATAGCTCTATATTTTTCAAAAGAGATTGACCATTTCGATAATTCTTTATTCTCTGGTAATATGATAAAATTCGAAAAGCAGTGATAACTCGATAAACTTGTAATTTGTGATAAACCTTGAAATTTCGCTAACGCGGTATATTTTGAGCATTCCATAACTTTGATACGATAAATATACAAATTTCAGTAAATCAATTAATACCGATTCAATAAATATCGATAACTTGACAAATTTTGATAATCTCACAAATTTTTATAGCTCGATAACTATCCATAAATTTCGACAGCTGAGTCTATAAATTTCGAGAACTCAATAAACATTGATCAATTTGAATAATTCGATACCCAAAAACAAGGATAACTCAATAAATTTTGATAACTATAAACTTCGATGATTCGATGAATTTCAGTAACTTGATAACTTTCGATAGCTAGATTTTTTATGACTGAATTTATTTCCATCCCTTTCGAAAAATTTCAATAAATTACCTTACCCTTTCAGTTACCCTAATTCTTATATATTCCTCTTTGTTTTCACTTTCGTCTTTATCTTCAACTTTGCCTTCACTTTTTTGTCTTAATTGTTTTTATCATTTATTTCTTCCTCTTCATAATTATCTTTATTACGAAGTTGTATTTCAAAAGTAAAATACGAAGTAAAATAAAATGGGAAAACAACTCAAATTGAACAGGTTGTAATAACAACTATATACAAATTCCGAAGTTTTTAATCGACGATTTTGGCCATAACTTTTAACCAGTTTTGAAATCACAAACATTCTTCTCATCCACAGAAAAATACCTTCCAATGATGTTTTTCGTTTTGATATCGGTTCCGTGGAATCGACAAACGAACGGTGACAAAATGTATATTTGCTCATTTATATATACATAGAAAACTCATCTCCCCTGCAAACGAGTGATATGCTCCAAAAAGTAGTTTGACGCAATATTTGGACAATCTAAAGCTGAAAATAAAAAGTTCAAGAATTTAAATTGAAAAAGTGGGTGAAGTGAGTGCTTATCATCTACTATTTCGGCTGGCAGGAGAATGTAGGCATCAATTTCCATCTCGCAGCTTTAAGTTTTATGACAAATTGAGCTTCATTTTTTATTTTTTTATTACGGCCTATTTGGCGAACTGCTGCCGTTCAGCATACCTATATAAAACGTAGCCCTAAATATGGCATATAAATTTTCAATATCAAAGTACACACTCTAACAATGAGTGATAAATATAGGATATAAGAAATAAACGTGACACATAAAAGAAGTACGCAAATATTTTGTAACGGGTGATTTTTTTGAGGTTAGGATTTTCATGCATTAGTATTTGACAGATCACGTGGGATTTCAGACATGGTGTCAAAGAGAAAGATGCTCAGTATGCTTTGAAATTTCATCATGAATAGACTTACTAACGAGCAACGCTTGCAAATCATTGAATTTTATTACCAAAATCAGTGTTCGGTTCGAAATGTGTTTATCGACAAATTTTGTTCAGCGATGAGGCTCATTTCTGGTTGAATGGCTTCGTAAATAAGCAAAATTGCCGCATTTGGAGTGAAGAGCAACCAGAAGCCGTTCAAGAACTGCCCATGCATCCCGAAAAATGCACTGTTTGGTGTGGTTTGTACGCTGGTGGAATCATTGGACCGTATTTTTTCAAAGATGCTGTTGGACGCAACGTTACGGTGAATGGCGATCGCTATCGTTCGATGCTAACAAACTTTTTGTTGCCAAAAATGGAAGAACTGAACTTGGTTGACATGTGGTTTCAACAAGATGGCGCTACATGCCACACAGCTCGCGATTCTATGGCCATTTTGAGGGAAAACTTCGGAGAACAATTCATCTCAAGAAATGGACCGGTAAGTTGGCCACCAAGATCATGCGATTTGACGCCTTTAGACTATTTTTTGTGGGGCTACGTCAAGTCTAAAGTCTACAGAAATAAGCCAGCAACTATTCCAGCTTTGGAAGACAACATTTCCGAAGAAATTCGGGCTATTCCGGCCGAAATGCTCGAAAAAGTTGCCCAAAATTGGACTTTCCGAATGGACCACCTAAGACGCAGCCGCGGTCAACATTTAAATGAAATTATCTTCAAAAAGTAAATGTCATGGACCAATCTAACGTTTCAAATAAAGAACTGATGAGATTTTGCAAATTTTATGCGTTTTTTTTTTAAAAAAAAGTTATCAAGCTCTTAAAAAATCACCCGTTACTTACGTGCATAAGTATGTATATTGTTATGCATACTTATATTCTTTCCCTGGTTTGTTGGCGTAAATGTCCGCTAATACCACACAATTTATCCAGCTTTGTTGTTTAAGGTATTTTACGGTAACGATAAATATTCAAAATACTTGTATCTTCCCATTTCTGGCGAATTGTTCATACTTCTTAATGTATAACTCGCACCACCACACATACATCTGCATCCACCCTGCAGTAAAATTTAGAGATAGTCTGTTAAAGCGCTAGTTGCGCCCTATACATTTCAGAACTATCTCTGAACTAGTGCAAAACGGTTGCAGAAAGGGAGAGTTGAAACTTTTGGTGTGCTAGTTGCGCTCTGTTGAGAAGTAAATGCACAAATTCTCACTTCTCGAACAGCACTACAATAGCTCAGCGGAAAGACCTCCGACTCTAATATCGTTGGTCGCGAGTTCAAATCGCGGTGGATGCAGTTGTGATTTCCAGATGTAATAAATTTAAATTGTTAGTGCCGCTAAAAAACTGAACAGAAATGATCAAATTTAATATAAAAAAAATAAAAAAAATTAAATAAAATGCAATCTGCAAAGAACAGAAAAAATTAAAAAATATCAAAAAATCTAATAATAAAAATTTTGTTCATAAAAACTCTTAAAGAGCTAGTTCTGCGCTAGTTCTGAACTAGAGCGATTTACTGCAGGGCATTTACAGGCATTTGCGCTCAGAATCTTGCTGCTTTTGACATTCCAGTAATCGTTTAGCGCTTTCAATTTTTACCAGTTCTTTTGTTTATGTGTTTATTTATGAGTATAAATGTATTTTCGCTATTACTCATATCTGTCTGCCCTTCTGAAATGTATTGCACTCATTTGGGTGGCATAAATTTGTTAAATGTGCAAGATGTTTTCGAAAAAGCTTACGCACCGTTAGAATGTAATAATTTTGATGTACATATCTGTTTCTTTTATATCTCGTTATGCCAAAATGCGAATGGAAAGCCTATATAATATCTAAGTGTATCTACTTCGAAAAGTATCTACTTCGAAAAGACAAAATATATCTCAATGATTCAATGAAAATTTAAAAATTCCTGATCCTAAAGACATTGTTTCAGACGTTGGACTTTTTCGATCCCGAACCCTGGCAACACTGAAAACCATATCTGGTAATATGCTGAGCGATTGTT
>NW_023458564.1:3133704-3159145 GCF_013731165.1 Rhagoletis pomonella | reverse complement strand
AAAAATAAGTGCACGAATTCTACCAAATTTAAACGGTATATTCGGACTATCATGCAGATGAGTTATGTGAAGTGGGCCCGAAGTCGGTCCAGCGGTTCATGATATTTGACAGTTTATGTCTGTCACATGAACCACGTGTATGGTACAACAGCAGAAATCGAAAACATAGTGAAAAATTGTTGCTATAACGTGCTATGTTTATTTTTTCTTCGGATAACTTAAGTCAAGTTTAAACATGGCTGCAAGTTTCTCAATAGGGATTTTGTAGAGCCAATGGAATGAAAATCACCACCACACACCATATCTGTCATTTCATCGTATTATCGAAAAGGTGGTGTACATTGATATTCGGTCTTTCTATTTTGGACTTTGGAGAATCAACACGTGTGTTTAATATAGTTCTTAATTCATATTTCATTTTATTTTTTTTCGTCAGTTTCAATATTTTTGCACAAATTTATTGCAGCGTTTCGTACGAAAAGTTTGAGTACACTGGAAATTTTCCATGCAGGTATTTCTCCTCATTGATTTATAGTGAACAAAACCATTGTGGAAAATTGTGGCTGAGTTGTGTTCTTTGGCTTCGAATAAAGTTTTTTATGTGCTCTTTTACTGTCGATTGTGAATTTCATTTGATTATTTTAAAAAGAGTGCGTTTACCATACGATTTATCGAATTCGTTCCTATGCATTGAGTTTTTCGTTCGCTATTTAATAAAATGCCACGATCCCGTCGTTCAAATATAGGCCGACGTACGCGTCTTGCGAACATGATGTTATCGCAAAGAAGATCGCAAAATGTTGAGGAGCACTCCCAACAAAAGGAAGTACGGCGTGCAGGATTTTTCATTAATTTTTCAATATTTGGTGTAGAGAAGCACACCGGGGTACCGCTAGTTTCATACAAAAAACGCTTGCGCATTTTCATTTGAATTCGCAACTTTACTTATCCACCGATTTTCCTCGTCTGTAGGTTCCTCTTTTTGTAAATTTCTTTTCTGTTAAAATTTGAATTTTTGGCATTCGTAATGCAAGTTTATAAGGAAAATAGACACTGACTGAATCCAGTTCAGTCAGACATTAAAAAAAAGTAAGTGCGCCTGGGCCACCCTGTAGAAGTGAAACTTACGCTACATATCTAATTTGTGTCATAATCAATATATCGAGGGCATATACTCAATACAATCTATCTGCAATTTTCAGAAAAACTACTTTCCGATGTTGAACCCATCTGGTGCTAACTGTCATCACTAATGCTAATTTGAACTATGCAATACAATAACAAGATTTTTCTAACAAACGATGTACATACTACATGGTCAGCATTGATATCAACGATGGCAGTTAAATCTTAGGTGAATTTCTATAATAAATATCAGTAGCAATATCGATGAATATCGACAACAAAATCGATAAAAATATGGATAACAAAATCAATAAAAATATCGATAACAAAATCATTAAAAATAGCGATAACAAAATCGTAAAAATACCGATAACAAAATCGGTTAAAATATCGATAACAAAATCGATATAAATACCGATAACGAAATCAATAAATATCGATGACAAAATCGATAAAGATCGATAACAAAATCGATAAATATCGATACAAATATCGACAAATATCGATAGCAAAATCGATAAATATCAATAACAAAATCGATAAATATCGATAACAAAATCGATAAATATCGATAACAAAATCCATAAATATCGATAACAAATCGATGAAAATATCGATAACAAAATCGATAAAATTATTGATTATTATATCGATAAGTTACGACAATATTGATAGCAAAATTGATAACAATGTCGACAAAAATTTCGATAAAAAAATCGATAAAACTATCGATAACAAGACCGATAAAAATATCGATTATTTTATCGATAAGTTTTGAGCATCCCGAAAATCTCTAAAATCCCAAAATAGTTCCCAGATTGGGTCTCTGTGTCTCTTTCTAGGTCCTTTTCAGTTTAATTGCCTCTATTTTAATCTTTCTTCCCCTATCTTCATCTTTCCTTTAATCGGTATCCTCATCCTCAACTTTGTTTTTACTTTTATGTTCATCACTTTCTTCATCTACATATTCCCCTTCACCTTTGCTCTTATTTACATATATAAGTAAAGGGTTTAAATTTACCTTGGTCTTAATTACGCATCTTACGCATCTTTGTTTTTGTTTTTATTTTTACCTTTGCCTTTATCCTTTTCTTTATCTATGTACGCACTCATCTTTACTTTCATTCTTGTATTGGTCTTTTTACAAGGGTTATTCTTTAAGCTTTTATCAACAAATTTTTGTCAAATTAATACCATATGCATACACACAAGAAACACTTGTTTCAGCCCCAACCATTTCCATTGCATCACTTCCGTTGCATCATTTCTGTTGCATCATTTCCGTGTGCGATTTCACAGTTTTGTTTTTGTTTCATAAAATCAATTGTCACCACCTCTTCAATTCCATGAGAAATTCCATTGAAAAATTTACAAATTGTCAGTTAGACAATTATCAGATATATAAAACGGCACATTCTGACTAAAGTTCCCAAGCTAATGAACCGATTTCAATCTTCCTTTTCTAATTGTCAGGTATGACAAGAGGAAAGGTTTTTGCAGATGGTACTTAAGTACTTAAGCGATGATATAGGCTTTTAAAAAGTCTAGCATCTTCAAAAACATTGGAAATCAAATTTTTCTCATTCATGTACGTATGTTTAAAAAACACTTAAATTTGTGAGGTGGATGACCTCACATTGAAACTTAATATGGCTACATTACTAATATACATATTTACATGGCTGATCTAAGGTAAATGGGAATGAGTTTGGAAAAGCGGGCTTGAACATCCCATACGAATTTAAACTTTCATAATGTATATCTGCCGAAGTAACTATTTGAGTCTTTCTTTAATTTCAATCATACTTAGTGCCAGTATTCCCTAGTCCGCTTTTAAAGGATCGAAAAAGATGGAAAACATCAGCATTTTTCTAAAATAGAATTCAACGAGTGGTGAGTGAGGCAGCTTTTATTATAAGAATTTCGTACTAGAATAACAAAATTCTTTCGAACTATCTTGACATCTGATTTTATTTTCCTTACGAAAGACTTCTTACTATCTTAGCCAGAACTGCCCTAGAAATATCCCACATTGAAATTTCTTCAGACTCGGCATTTAATTGCGATGAGCATAAAATAATTTCTCTAAACTTTAAAGCACAGTTTGTGAGTTTATAAGTGCAAGATTTGGGTATAAATTTGAAACAAATATTTTGCAAAGCCATCGGCGTGCGATAAACAAAACAGCCGTTGCAAAAAACCAAATTTTTATCAATCAGTTTCTAATGAAAATTTATGCGCAAGGCAGCAGCTAATTAATTAATTTACTAAAGGCAGCCGCACAGTTTTTTCAGCGCAATGAAGGCAACTCCAAATTGGCGGCACTCGAATAAATCAAAACGGTTTGCGCTAAATGTGAAAATCTCCGCTAACAACCAAAGAATGAATTAAATGAAAAAGAAATATGTAAAAGAGATAAAATAAAAATGAAGGAGTAATGCCATTTTTTTTTTAATTTTATTAAGGCAATTAAGTTATGCAGTATGTATCTGTGTATATTGAAGTCTCTTTTACTCTTTTTTACTTTTTCCTTGGGTAAAACATGAAAAAAATATTTTCAATGGCAAGCTCTCTACTCACATTCCTGCATACGAAATTAACTACGTAATAGCAACTTTCTCCGCTCTTCTTCCCATGCATCTCCGGACAGCTTAGCTATTAAGCTGACCCGCTGTCTTGATCGAAAGGGTATATATCCTTTTTTGTCACGCATTCGGTTGACGCAGTTTACAATAAATTGTTTGTTACGCCTGCGGTGCTGAAGTTACCGAGAAAAAAAAATGGAATTCAGATAGGGCTAACGCTTTGATTGATTGAATTATATGTAAGTGTGTTTGGCACAGCATTCAAGCCAGAGGCATCTCCTTCGAACAGTTCCCGTTTCCTGGACGCTGTTGAAGCGCACACATCGCTGCCAGCTATCAAAGGTATTTATCTTTTCTTACTTTCAGCATCTTCGCATCTTCAGCATTTCCTTAATTTGTATTTTCTTTTGTTGCAAAAAGCAGATTGTGTACTTTCGTTCCTTCCAACTTTCATCTTCGGCGTTCATTTGCCATCCGCATCCAATTTGCTACACTTTCATAATTGAATTGTTGGCAGATATTGATGTTTGTTCTTTCCCTCCGCCACTGCGACAACTAACGCTCTTCATTGACGCGCTCGTTCACACTGCATTACCCGCCCCAACGAAACAGTTCATTTATTCACCTCATTCTTATTCGCCTGTCACAGTAGCTGTTACCGTGTCGTTATTCGGTCAATCATCTCCTTAAACCCCCTTCATGAAACTTTCATACGGTCTTATTCGATAAAGCCTTTCGCTTTGTATGCTCACCTGTCAGTTGGACTCGTTGTCAACTTCATGTTGCATGTCAACTCGGGTAGAATCGATGATTTGACAGTGAGCTATTTTATATGCATATGTGGGCGAGCGAATGCAGCTTGGATACTCTGCTGCTTAACTTCATTGCACGTGTGAAAAATGAGAAGAATAAGTTAATTTATTAAAATTGCAGCTTATCTACAAATACTGGATAATTGCGCTAAAAATTGTAGGAAGTTAGATTTATATGTTTTTATTTCCAGTTTACACTTTGCTTGAATTTACCGCATTGTTTACACACTGAATTCGTCACTCAAGTTTACGCAATTTGTGTAAACAACTTTCCATCTAATTTGACAGATGGTTTAAGAAGCCGTAAACTTACGAGGTTTAAATAAGTATATAAAAAAATGTATGAAAAATAAATTAAATATCTGAGATAAATAATTTAGACATACTCAACCATAAATAGCGGAAATACAGTAACCCAAAAATCGCTTGGTGATTTCTTTTAATTTTCACAATGTTTTTTCAATTAAAAATTTGTGTGCTATTTTTTCAATACGATTTTTGTTTGCGCTTTAACCAAACCAAACAAACGAGAATTAATATACTTAGAAAAATTCAACAAATTCACGCCAAAATTTTGAAATTTTTACTATGAAATTTTAGAAAATTTTTTGTTATACAGTTTTGAGCGTATGGGATTCTAGTAGATACATCTAACCAACAATATGCAGCTAAAAATTCCCGTTGGTTTAAAATTTTTTTTTGCCGCCCGTCGTTTGTGTTTTTTTCTTTTTGTTCATTTAGCATCTACAATTTGTAAAAACTAGCGTTGAGTTTTTCATTTTATTTGCAAAAAATCATAGTATGTAATTACATACCCAGTCCAATTTTTATTTTTTATTTTTTCAGATTCATTTAAAATATTTAAGCACTCAGGATTCCAGTGAAATGAGTTTTGAACGGAGCCCGATATGTTCGCCCTTTAGCATTATAAATAGATACGTATGTGCATAAAAATTGTGCATAAAAGCGTTCAAAAATTAACGCAATAAAGTAGATTACACTTTTGGCAAGAAATTTATAATAAAACAATAGCTACGAAAAATACTTTAAAAAATTTACTAAAATAAAAAGAAGTTTTTCTCTCGCAATCGAGATAGAGTTTGGTTGACTGGGCATTTGACAGAATACTTTTCATTTAACAAATATTTCAGACCTGCAGGGTAAATTTATATTTGCCACCAAAATAAATGATGTTGCTACTCTGAAGACTTCTGCGAATTGGGGAAATATCTGTGAAACAACAAAAATAACAGTTGAAGGCAGGCGAGAGCTCGCAGGCCGTTCGGTATGCCAGAAAAAGTATGCTCCGTACTTTTTGCGGTCTACACGTGCGGCCGGTTATGAACAGCTGATTGGGACACCCATACATATACAATAAGACAAATTATCAGAGACATAACTATTATAAGAGAAAAGAATAAAAGTCAATTAATAATCATTATATTAAGATAAATATTTTTCGAGTCATCTATAATTATTATTCAAGGACTTACATTATAAAAGTCCCTTCATAAAAATTATCAGAGAGATAAATATTTTTAAGTCTTCAAAGACTTTTATTTTAAGACTTATATTATAAAAGTCTTTTCATAATAATTATGAGCGCGAAAAAAAATTTAAGTCTAAAAGGACGGGACTTGTTCAGGAGCATTTCAGAATAAGTTGGGGACCAGTTCGGGGCTGGGGGTGGAGTCCAGTTTGTGTCTTGTTGAGGAGTAGTTAGGGTCAAGTGGGGGCTTGGTTTGGGACCCGTTCTGGACTATATAACAAAATTTTTCGCACTAATAATTTTTACCAAAAAACTTTTATAATATAAGTCTCATAATAAAAGTCTTTGAGGACTTAAAAATATTTATCTCAATGATAATTGTAATGAAAAGACTTCTATTATATACAGTGACGGGCAAAACTGTAACATGGTGTAACACTTTTTACTTCAGCCATCGCTATCTTTCCAAGTTCGACTTTCATACTTTTGTTGTATGTTCTTGTTGGTACATCCCTACTCCCTCTCTCATAATGATTTGAAGTCAATACAACAACAATAAAAATACCAGCAAACAAAAATGTAAATTAAGGCACTCATATATTTTTAAGAACTTTTTAACAATTTTCACGAAAAAAAGAACTAATAACACAATGTTCAGTACTCTTTTGCTTGTTTCAGTTCCTGGATGCGATTTGGCATACCTTATTTGTATCTTTGTAAAAATTCTGGAGGTATATCCTTAGTTTGCTTTCGCAGCTCATGTACTCGATTTTACGGACTTTGATACTTATTAAGCTGTGCTTTTAGTTGATTTCGCAAATTTTCGATGAGATTCATGTCCGCGGATTGTGGAGATCATTTCAAATTAGCAAATTTTTGCTTTTGTATCCAGGCTTTGCGACATGTGCAGTGCGTTTTGAGTGATTTTTCAGCAGAAACTCTAATTTTTTCGACTACATCTTGCAAATTTTGTTGAAATTTGAACAGGTACTGTTCCCTACGCATAATACGTACTAACGGACCAACAAAATTGTTTAAATACAACCCCAAACTATTATTGACCGACCACTTTGATTCAAAGTTTGTCTTACATGATGCTCATGGGCTTAATTTAGGTCTTTGATCCAATACCATGCCCGGCCATCTGATTGAAAGCGATTAATTTAGTCTTGTCAGACCAAATAACCTTCAATTGAAACTTGAAAATATGTTTTTTACTGCATTATGAACGGCCTAACATATCCCATTAGGCAACGGTTCGGTTTTCGTGCGATGCAGGGAAATGCTGCCATACTCGCACATGTATTATGATCAAATTTGCTTTTTTCTTCCTTATGATGCCTTTGCGATCAATTTGTCAATTCTTCGCCTCGCTGTCTATCGATTTGCATTAAAGTTTAATACCTTAAGCGCTTCTGTAATAGTGGCTGCATCGCTACTTGCTGCTAAGTTCACAAGATATCGTACCGTAATATTTTTTGAGACTTCCTTTGTCCTTGTGAACACTTTAGGCTATATTTTTTCTCAGTCTTAACATTTTCAAGTAGCGAATTCCGAAATTGTTTGCCACTTTTCGTGCGGTCCCGCCTTTCCGCAGTAAATCTATTATTAATATATATTATATATTAATACATTTATGGTTCCTGATTAACTATGTTATTTACTGGTGATCACTTCTTCAATAAATTACAATATAGAAAAAAGTCATCTGACTTCCAACTAAGTATGAGATAACTGTCAAATGCAAAACTGTAACATCTGCCTTAATTGACTTTTTTGTCTGCTGTTTTTTTTATTGTTGTTGTATTGACTTCAAATCGTTATGAGAGAGAGAGTAGGGATGTACCAACAAGAACATACAACAAAAGGATGAAAGTCTATAGAACTTGGAAAGATAGCGATGGCTGAAATAAAAAGTGTTACACCATGTTACAGTTTTGCTCGTCACTGTAAGTCGTGAAATAATACTTATCGATGACTTAAAATATCATAATAATATCAAAATAAATATATCAATAAAAATATCAAATAAATAAATCACACATAATTATTATCAAAACACTTTTATAATTCATACGAAAATTTGGATGACTTTTTTAAAAGTCCACCATGAAATAATTATTATTCTGAGTCTCTGCAAATTCTATTTTGCACCCTTATTTCTGGGCTTGAAAGGCAGCTTTCTCTATGTAAGCAAAAGCGATTTCCAAAAAAAAAACATAATTCATTCCACCTTAATGTATGCATACATACTAGAGAGGCCAGATCGAAAAAAAATAGCCGTTGTAGAAAGAAATCGTCGAAAAATAAATCGATCTCCCACGATGATATTTCATACAAACACATCTTTAATATTCAGATTACTTTGTTATTTTCTCTTTTTTTAAATTATATATACACTCACAAAAAACTGAAACTGAGAACAGTCATTTATGGATACCAGTAAATCTAAATAGAATTAAGTACTTTTTAGTTCTGAGTACTTTGAATCCATGTATCAGAGTGATGAATGGTACAGAGTATGTATGAGTGCTGAGTACTTGCGAGCCCTTTTAATTTCTTAGTACTATGAAAAACTATTGAGTTCTTTTAAGTTCTGAGTACCGAAAATCGCGTACTGCCGATGCTTTTAGGAATCGAACACCTTTGGTATTGATGCTGCCTTATAGTACTTATTAGACATTTTGAACAAAGCTTTTGCTTTAAATGTGTATTATTAATAATAACACATATCTAATTTATAATTATATAGAGGTAAAATATATTATTTTCAATCATGCTAAATTACTCCATTTTCTTTTTCGTTTCATTCCAGGTATGTACTTGTAGAATATCTTCTTGGACCAGTGATTTACTCAAATGGTTATTTGTTATTGTTTATATGTTTATTAACGATACATATATAGGTGAGTAATTAAAATACAACAATGCAAAGACGTACCTTAATTGACCATCAAGTATATTATGGTATACTGAAAACCCTTTACGAGGTATCTTTATTTGTAAAAATTAGGGTTGTGCGATTAATCGATTAATCGAACAAGCTGATTCATCGAAACTTAATTAATAATTAATGAAAAAATAATAATTTCAGATTAATCGGAAACTTGAATAATTGCTGCTACAATTTTTTTTTAGTTTAAAAAATCTATACACAAAATTAAAATTTTTTCATGTGCGGGAGCAGCTTAGTAAGGCGTTCGTTTGGCATACTATTTTTGTGCATAAGAAATATATTGTATTATTTTATAAAAAATTTTAGTTTTTTCAAAATAAATATACAAAGTTACTCATATTTCAGATAATTTTTTTATGAGTAAACAGTAATTACTCGGCATCTGATTAATCACATATTTTTATTAATCAGGATTATGATTCATTAAAATTTTTTTTAATCGATTAATCGCACATCCCCAATTTATATGGAACCCTGATTTCGTCAATTACTATCTGTTAATAAACTACTGTCGAATTTGGAGAAAGCTTCGACATTAATAACAATAATATTTTGGTGCTTATATTTTAGCTAAGTGTCTGGTCGAGCTTCTCCTCTAATTTGTGATGTGCGTCTTGATGTTTTAACACAAATGAAGGGGCCTACAACTTTACGCTGCCTTCGAATGGAAAATGGATTTATTAGAAACTCTTTCAAGGCAGATTTCCACTCATGGTTTTGTCATTACCTGCCAAGAGGCGATCGCTGTTAGAAAAAACTTTTTGTAATTAAGATCTAAAAAAGTGAACTTAACCATATTTTTGGCTACGAACTGCTCTAAGCCCAGACAAAAGCTGAGCTTTCAGATATTTTCGTCGTCACTGTAATGTTAACCTAATGTAATGTAAACGTATTACTTGGAAGAGATAAAAAAGGTTGAAAAGGCAGTGGACTATATGTCTCGGGCTAAATCTACGTTTTCGCAAAAAAAAATTATTAAAAAATTCACTGTCTTGCCCGAATACCTACATATGTGTACATACATATGCTTGCATGTATGTTTTGACATGAGTGACATTTGCAAATTTTTAAAGAACTATTTTCCTTTCCTCCTTAACAATTGACTTTGTTTTAAATTAAATGTCAGAGTTTCTTCTTACGGCTAATAATAAAGATCCTGTGTGTTCGTCTCTGCCTAGCGATTCGAAATTGTTTGCTTGGCTACGCGTTACATCTTCGCAAATTTTACCACTACCGAAACCAAAGATGTATACACATCAATAAATCGACGAAATTCTGATACATAAGTATTGTATTTTATCAGACATTATTTATACATACATACGATCACCAATTAATTTCATTTAAACAAATTGCATGTAGCGTATGTAGTGTATACTTTTAGGTGCCATATTTAACTTCTTCTGGCGAGGCGAAATGTACCTCTAGAGCGGGGTGTCCAGATTGTTTAAAAATAAAGCGCAATTTCTGCAAAAAAAAAATCGCCAAAAATCGCCAATTTTTTTTTTAAATAAAGTTCATGAAATCGATTTAACAAATCTTTTATTCTAAAAATTCGATCTTGTTATCATATAGTTTTTAAAACCAAAAACGAATATAATACCTTCAGAAGGTAATAATAAATAACACAAATCACTTATATAATAGTGATGTACATACAAACAATTTTCTTTACAAATACGTATACTTTTTAAAAATATTTGTTTCAACACATTTTGCAATAGGACTGCGCAATTACTAAATTTATTATTCATATTAATTGATTAATCGCATAATCCGCTTTTAAGAGCTCGGCGCTAAAAATAAAATAAAAACCTATAATAAGGCGAGATCAGCGATTTCCACAATTTCTTCAAAATCACCTATAGTGTCCGAATCATTTACATTTCTGTTGTTGTCATATATTGATCTATTCAACGTTCATAACATACTGTTTGATATTGGAAACGCTTTGCAGCAGAAACTATTAGCCTTCATATAAAACTTTATTCGAACTATTGAATTCAGGCTTCCCAACCTCATCTTATTTCGAATCTTAGTTTTTGTTGAATCCATTACCGAAAAATCGCGCTCAACAAAAGCATGTGAGTGCGGCAAGGATAATATATGAAGGCTATTTTACTTACATATATTTCCAAACATTTTATTGCCTGTTGCGGTTTTCACTCCGTAAGTAATTATCCGAAATTCTTCAGGGTCGGATGGAATGGTTCTGAAAAACGTTATTCCATGGGAAAGTTAAAAGATTTAAATATTCAGTTTCCGCTGCTTCTCTTTCCTTCAAAGTCAAATAGTGAATTGGCAGGTCCCCGACACTCGCTGTCTTGTGATTCACACACCTTTCCGGTGACAAAATCAAAGGTTTTTGAAAGTATTTAATTGACTAGGTAATCGTTTCAAAAGTTTCGCGATTAGGGTGATTAAAAATGTTCGTCTTTAATATGCTTCCTAAGTCAAGTTTATCACGCAGTTCATTAGCCTCTTCTGTAAAATTATCGTGGAAAACTAAGTTTTGTATATTTTTATAATTGGAAAGAATTTATTTGAAGGGAAAAAATCGCCAATGGCGATTTCATACATTTTTACGAGCAAATATCCAAAAATAATCGCCAAATTGGCGCGAAATCGCCAAATCTGGACACTCTTCTCTAGAGTCTAATTGTATGTCTTTGATATGATACCTACCGACAAGGTTGACGTCTGGACCAGGTTCTATAGAAACTTTGTTACAATACCTTTGCTATAAAAAGGTATCTGGACACAACATTGTAAGTTGATAAAAGCGTTGTAAAAAACATGCGAAGGAACTAGACGCTGGACTCGGTGGCACTTCTGTAATATATGCCGTTTAGTCAAGAACGTTTTAAATGAGGCCTTTCAATGAATGCATACCTGGGCGTTTTTTCTCAGTGCGATATTATGAGTTGTTTCTCTTAGATACGAAAAAATGTATTCAGTCTATGCCCGTTCTTTAGTCACTAAACTATATATATGTTTTTATTGAAGATATTTATATATTTACAATACTGCTAACCCACCGTATTGTAATAATTTCCTACGCAAAAATTTAGTATTTTTACTATATATACATACATAGTAGGTATGTATATTAAAAGTACAGCTGTATATAAATATAACCCTTTGTGTATGTACATATATTTGTAAATAAAGCTATATCACACTGTAGGTTGTGCTAATAAAAAATACTTTTCTGAAAGATGGTATAAAAAGGATTAACAACCTTGCTCGCTTTTTCATCTTTTGCACTTGAGTTCATAACTGGGCCAAAGGTGGTGGTGTGGCACTCGTACACATACACTCATCCATATGTACCCTACAAGGAAAACCACGTACTGCTGAATCAAATTTCTAGTTCGGTACTAGATCTTTATCGCCAAAAACGAACCAAGCGAAATGTGGAACTTCTAAAAAACTATTTGATTTCTTTTTTTCACAATTAGTAATCCATATCTAAGGAGACGAATTAAGAACTGGTTCGGAACTAAGTATAGAAAAAGGAATACAGAATAAAGTAGATATTATCTGTCGAATTTAGAACTAGTTCGGAACTATCGAAAAATGGATGCAGCGGGGCATGTTTACTTTACCTAGATATGTGCTTGGGCGGTTTTTTCGTTCAAAAAAGCTTTCATTTTGCACTTCCCAGATGCTTTTTCATAGCTTGGTAATACAAAACAAAAACTTGTGTTAACATTCTAATATCTTGGGACCTTCTGAAATCTAACCAATAACAGCAAGCGCCTCTGCAAACTAAGCCAAAGGTATATAAACGTACATTTCACAATCATTCAAACAAATTTATTTTCAAATTAGAAACACATTTCTTTCTTAGGATCGCACACACGGAAGAACCGAAAAGATTGAAAAATAATGATGCTTTTTTCTTTCGTCCGTCGCTTTTAGAACTGGTTGGGAACTAATGAACTTAGGACTAGTGTGGAACTATCGAAAAACAATGTTAAATTCGCCAGTTGCTTGCATGCAAACGAAATTTAGCGCGAAACAGTACTGGGTCTAAATGTACCAGAAGCGCAATAGCTCAGAACTGGAGATTTTCCCCACAGGGTATGTACAAGCGTTGTATACGTCAATCATTTTCAATACCTTAATGACAATGCGAGACTGCATAACCATAAACGTTGCCCTCGAAAGTGAAAGCCTGGAGCTGTAGGAGGGAGGGATGGGGTGTCAAAGTTGGTGAGCACAGCTCGTTTTGTATTTTGTGTTTGCGCTTGAACAACCCGAATGATGCTGGTGCGACTAATTAATGAGCAACAGTTTTTCATGCGACTAAATGTTCACACATTTAATGTCCGTAACAACAACCATTCAAATAGAATAGTAAAATAGCTTCAAAAGTGTCCAAAAAATAACCGAGAAATATTAGACATCTGTAAACAAAAAAATGCAGGAAGCACAATTTTTTTTAGTAAACAAGTAAATAAGTCTTAGGTCGGACGGGTGCGCAGATTTCGAAAATTTTAAAAATACTGTTTGACGAGAAACGAATGTGATTATTTCGAGGTTTAACATCTCAAAGGCACGACAATAGGAGACTAAGCAAAAGATAGCAAGCTATACGATTCAAAACGACCAAAAAAACTTAACAAGGCGACAAAGTGTTCAAAAGCGCTACGAAAATATTAAAGTGAGACATTATCTCCATAGCCTGACCCCGAGTTCGGAAACTAACTATTGCCTTTGGAAAGCATACAAAAATTTGACAAACAAAACAATTCACCAACCAGCTTTGCAAACCGATAGTGGATCCTAGGGAAAATCTCACAACAAAATCTCTCTATTAACGACGTTCCTCCCCCTTTCATCGGCGGCAAACATACATGCCAACGACAACCTCAACATAGAAGCGATTAAACTTGAAGATAATAAAAAACAAATAATGAAAACAAATGACAAATAAAACTCCTGAATACTTTTGAGTTCAGGATATATTCTCAAAATTTTACCAAAAACTTACTTTACTTACCTTCGGAACTTAATTAACTTCATTTTCCGATTGCGCTTTTTCCCCAGACTATGAAAAGCGGCCGAAATAATAGCAATCCCTAAGCCTGGTAAGGACGCAGAAAATCCTTTATCCTTACTCAAAAACGTGCTATAACTGACAACCAATTCGGATTTCGCTGTAAGCATTCAACGACTCAAACTATCCATAGGGTAACAAGAAAAATTCTGACTGACATGGAGGAAAAAAAGTTCTGTCCTGCCCTTTTCCTTGACGTCGAAAAGCCTTTGACAAAGTTTGGCATGCACTCCTTCTTTACAAGCTACGAAAACTTTTACATACCACCTTTTACTTACTAAATGAATGTTATATAGCCCACAGATACTTCTACGTCAAGTACGAAAATGATTACTCATCCTAGCGAAGAATAAAATCTGACATCCCCCGAAGAAGTGTTTTAGGACCAATCCTATATAGTCTATACACGGCAGATATATCTATTCCAGACGGTAATGCATCCATGATTGCCACCTTTGCTGGTGACACCGCCCTACTCTACGGTCACAGAGATATACATAACTATAGCTACCAATATATTACAAGCAATACTCGACCAAACTCTGAGTTGGTTTAATCTGTGGAATATTTAGATTAACGAACAAGCCTTCAAGCTATATATAGTACAACATACAAGAAATATACAACACAGAATCTCAGAATCAACAATACTAACTTTCCAATCGTTACTCTTTGTATGAAAGCATTCGAGTCTAATGTAAATGCGAACTTCTATATTTAATTCATCTGCACATAATTTAATTGTAGATTGCTAAATAATTTTGATTATAAGCATCAATTTATCTCCCTTCACGCTCTTTTATTAAATGTAGTATGTGGTGGGAGCCTAGACCTTCATTTTCCAACAACAAATGTTGGAGCCGAGAATCCAAGCTTGGCAAGGAGTCGCTGGAAGAAGATCCCAGGTCTGGGCGTTCAAACCCTGCCGTTACTACCATTTTTTGAAAGGTATTCTATTCATCGACTATATTCCTAAAATAACTACAATGAACGGAGACTATGATGCCACATTGTTGACAACAGTGCTTCAAGTGGTTGTAGAGAAACGGTTGCAAGGCATGCATTGGCTCAGACTGGACTGGGAAGAAATCAACCATACCACCACCATACAGTCTAGATATGGCCCCCAGGACGAAGATTTTCGAGTGAAGAAAAAATGAGTGCGGCAGTAGACGATCATTTCGAAGAAATTGCCGGCTAACATTTTTTCACTGGGTTAAAAGCCCTTCTTTATAATAAATATAGGAAGTGCATTTAAGTATAGGGAGATTATATAGAAAAGTAAAATTTGTATGCATTTCTATCAGCTGATTTAACAACTTGGCCTCTTTTCAGCCTCACTTCAAGTCTCTCTTCAAGTTAGGCGGGCAAACTCCTCCTCCATATTTCTTTTAAGTTTGTACAACGGCAAAGTTAGACATTTCATCTCCTAGAAACACGATGAGTACACTTAGCCAATTTGAGCAAAGAAAACAAATTAAAAACATTCAGCCACAGGTTATTTGTTAATGAATAGCAATTCTGCTTGTAATTTCTTTAATTACGATTTCCATACAATAAGTGAAAAGAGAAAAGCTAACGACCCCAAAAAGTAAAATCAAATGAAATGTATTAAAATAAAATATGCATAGCTGGAAAGAGTGGATATGATACCGCCACAAAGCGGCCAAAATAACCGCAAAGAAAAAGGATATACATATGCATGAATCGAAAAGCTGGAGACCTACACACAGATGCATGCATATGTAGATATGTACGTACATACATCTTTGGACTAGCCAACCACAAGACCACCAACAGAATGTACGACCTCCAGCTGAACTACATATTTTAGCTCAATTAACTTTGGAACTAACGGTGCTGCTTAACTGTCATTAGTTTTGTTGTTGTTATGGTTCATCACAAAACACTTGGGCGACTGCCTAAGTAATGACAACACACATTTCGGCTGATTTTGCACTGGGGGATTTTTCAAAGTCATCATCACAGCAAAGAAGGGCTGAGGTTGATTGCGAAAATCGCAAAGAATGTGGATAAGTTAGGTACAAAGATATGAATATACTTACATATATATGTACGTAGACCGGTAGGTTTCTATGTATAGGAATTCGAGGAGGACATTGGCTATATTTTGACATTGCACGTGATTTTGATGTTGTCAAGCAAAAGCGACAAGTAAGCTCTTCACACAAACACTATACAAATAATACAGAATTGTGAAAAACAGCAACAAAACAATCTGACAACCGAAGGCGACGGCGAGTACAACATAAGGAGAGAAGCAAGCCAGTGGCGCAAAAAGCGATGGCCATAATATTCACTGAACACCCACTGGCCAACTGTATTAAAGCTATGTTTATATTTTTCCTTATGTTGTTGGAGCTGATGGTAATTTAGCTGAAAAGGACGATGAAAAATGAGTTGGCAACACTATCTTGCTCAACTTGAACATGTATTGTGACACACAAAGGCCACAAGGGCAACGGACGAGCGCATGGAGTATACAATGAGGTTGCAGCGGAGAACGACGATTTGTGCCAAAAAGACAAGAAGCAAAATAGAAAACAAAAAACAAATCTGCTTTTAGGATAATTAAGTACAATTTTGGACACGCTTGCACAACAACAGCCGTAAACTGCCACAACACAGCAGAACAAATTTTGTTAAGAAGTCAAAATACATTTAAGCTCTGTATGTATTACAAAATAAAGAAAATCGTATCTCGGCATGTAATATGTATGTACATAGAAATGAAAGGAAAGACTCAGCATGATTTGTGACTTTCGACGAACAAAGATACGGGGTATTGTTATTAAAAAGAGACCATAACGCTGGGCAAGCGGTTTATGGGCTGCTGTCAAATATGAAAATTTTCCAGCAGCTTAATGGGTTAGAAAGTAAACAAGAAAGTTAATTAGGATTAGCAAAGGTGAATTTCGTCGTCGCACGCTTGATTTCCAAGATATATTTTCACTGCAATTAACTTATTTATGTTAATACCTAGCTAGCTATATCTAAGACTATATTACTTTGCTTCAGCCTCAATTCACATAAGTTTACTGCGAGTACAGCTGCCAGATAAGGGAAATTTTAAGAATTTAAAGTTTTAAGAGTTTTGCATGGTCTTGATTGTCGTGGACGATCTTCATATGCGCATTAGGATGGTCGAAAAAAAAGTTTAAAGTGTTAAACTCTCATCCTCTTGGATTTTACGGAGACTTTCAATAATGGTACACAATTTTTGTTTTTTGTTTTTAGGTCTTATTCAGCTACGTCTCTAGGGTTACGCTCATTCAACCGCAGATGTACGCTTCCTATACCCGACGACATTTTTCCATGGTCTGGGTACATCAAATGCTCTGCCTCTTTGTTTATTTTGAAGATGTAGATCTGGACCTCCTCCGTCGGCTTAAATACGTGAAGTACCTTTCAATATCGTGTTAATATATTCGCGTTTGATGCCTGCAACAAGCGCCGGGCATCCTCCGACTCAACCACGCACTGAATCCATACCTTGGCCTTCGAATTCGCGCGTTCGGAGCTGTGTCCACCACCTCTAGAGCCGCGTTGTCACCTTGCCTTTGGATGTTTAGAATCACACCCGTCAGCCTTCCTCCACACTCTATTTCGCACTTTTTTGCTCGCTGCCGTCACCGTGTCTTTCCTTGGGCTTGCCAAAAGCTTTCAATTTCTGTCGGAGCTCACGGAGACCTCGCTGTTCTCGTCACTATCGGAGTGGTTGATTGCTTTTCCCCTAGGGACTCTAGCGAGCGAATTCCTTTCTTCCTCCTTCTTTTCTTCATCCTTCTTTATCTTTTTGTTCGTTTTTATTGTTATTCACCATCTTGATCGTACGATCACCTGCCCGACGAGGCGAACTTAGTGGTCAAAATATATTCTGTAGAAAAAGATTTCCTTACAACCACAACCAAAGCCCATAAAGAGCCTTAGCACACAGCACTGACCCCTGATCTTAGCTGGATACACACACACAGGCTCACTCTGTGTACCCCCTTCAAGTCGGCACCCTCGCGGAAGGTTCAGTCGAGGATTTCCGCCTACCAAGAGCTCGCACAGTTCGTGTTCTATCTTCGTCGGTACCCGGCACCCACGCGAACAGCAGGGCCATAGCTTTTATGTTGAAAAATTCACTCGAAAGCCAAGTTCTCCGACCCGACCGTCAAAATCGCGAGTTTCATGGGGCTACAGCTAGTTTATCCGGATGATGACCACTAAAAGCCTATGCAGGGCCAATTAAGGAGTTAAAGTGTTTTATATACTCGTATATGTACATAGTAGTTTATCGTTAAGTCAAATATATTCAACTCTTTAGACTTTTTCTGTTTAGTTAGAAAGTACTCAAATGTGAAAGTTGAAATATTTTGTATTACAAATATTTAGTAGTTATACTCCTTTGTTTATTTATGTACCTAAAATTCCTTTGCAGTACTGCATAAAACTTTAAATGGCCAAAACGTAAAAAGAAAAACTCCATTACTAACATCTCAGCATGTACATAACACGTATACATACATATATCTATGTATTTCAAATAAACTTCAATCTTCGAACTTATTTTCCACAGCTTACTAACCAAATCACTTATCAATCACTAGGCGAGAGGCACTAAAGTCACCGCAAATGGTTGTGATAACAAGCGAGTAGAATTTGATGTAGAATGCGGCAATCATCGCAAGTTTGTTGGCAACATTGTTGTTTGCCAGCATTCTTATTGCAAGCGTTTCGCTTTTGTTAGCCAGTTCACTTTATAAAGTTGTGTTGCAGTCTATCGGTCAATTTCGATTGTTGGAATTTAGTTGCTTTTGCGGCCAATGTTGGTATACTTAGCTCATACGAGTGCACATACATAGGTACATACATATTTATGTACTTACATATACTATTGTTATTGTTGCACATTTTGTTGCTGCTTTTGTTGTTACTTCCTATGCGTGGAGCTATTCCTCTGCACTTCCGCATAACAATGCTACCACAACAAAAATATGTACCTACAATGGCATTTGTGCACAACGCCATTACAATCAACACCAGCAAAGTTTGCCAAGGCTACTGCACCATCCAAATAATCCAATATTGCCAGCAGTCACAACTATACGCACCAACTACTACTTGTACTAAATAAGTACTCGTACATACAAACATAGCTTGTACTTTAACGAGGAGCAACAATCAAATAGTATTCTAATGGTGCTTTTGTCAGGCACGAGCAGAAGTGCGAGCAAAGAAAAACCAGAATTGTTCAAATGCAGTTACTGAATTGGGTAAATCACAGCATTACTCTGCCGGTTTTATGTTGCCCATTCGAAAGGGATTGATGAGGAGAGCATTTTTGTTGGTGCAATCAATGTCCCTGTGCACCAAAACAGCTTGAAAACCCCCACCGCAGCTGTGGCTGCTGTCGCTTCAATCACTTATTTGGTGCTGCGCTTACTTTCTATTACAGCTGTTTATTTACTTATCGAACATGAAAATGCTTTTATTTCGTGTTTAAATATCTACATAGTTATTTATAAACATGGTTAGCAAAAACTTTTCTACACAAACATACATTGAAATTGAAGGCAATTCTCCCCATATTTTCACTGCACAGATCCAAAAATTAACTTTTAAATTTAAAATACCATCTTGGTGAGCAGATCATACATCAGGCAGTACCATAAAGACAAAACCGAAAATATTTATTTCTATAAATATTTCTTTAAAATAATGTGAAAGTTATTTCTACTTTTCTTCAACAGTGTCGGCAACACTATACCCGAGCACATTTGAGTAGTCCACTTGCAAATTGCGCTATGTAAAATTTTTTCGATTTTTAGTTTTTGGTGAGTAACGTACCAGTATTTAAAGTAGTTTCATGCCCACTAACAACACACAGTGCAAAATCTTTTTATACTCTGAAAAAATAGCATCAAATGTTAACTCTTCTTCCAAAAGTCGCTGTCATACTTATTTATAAATTTTCAAAAGTATCCATCTTCTGATGAACTTAGAAAACTGCTTTAGGTAGTATAGACTGTTAATGTTATCTTATGTCATGTTATGTTATAATTTTATAAGGCTGTTATTTATCAAAATTTTCAGGTAATAACAAAAAAGATTCAATTTAAATACTACTTGTTGACGTAGTCGTTTTTTTCAAATTTACTCTATTCTATTATAAAATCACATAAAACGATGTTTCCACGATCCGTAATTCACTCTCTAAGTGATTCGCTAAATAATTTGTGAATTACCCTGTTTCCACGACATGCATTAGTAATTCGTTTGGCAGCCCCAGTTCTTGTTCTTGTTCTTCGCTATTCATTATTATTTTTGTGTACTGAAAATATCGAAGATGGAGCTAAAATTTAAGTTATCATCAACAATTTTAGTTTATATAGAGAATATTTTATTAATATTATTCTATAACTAGAAAAAGTGCCAGCAGTTGAATATCGCCACCGTCAGTAAAAGTGACGATACGGCCATCGTCAGCCATGTTACTGATGCGCTTGCGATCGTCGAAGATGACGATGGCGATATTCAGCATAAGGCCGATTGGCAACACCTGCCAAAAGTATGTACTCGCCTTGCCACTGATCTTCAACTATGGCATGGCTTATCATCTGTCTAAGCACGCTTCAAAAAATACCGCGTTTTCTTGCTAATTTTAAATACTCGGTGACCAATATTAAAGCGGCTGGCAAAAATATGGAAAGAAGGCAAAACTTTAATCATAGCATTTAGCACTTGAAAATAATATTCGATTTCTATCGAAAAGTTATTAAATATCTTGAAATTATTACACCACATCAAGTTCTTTCTGATACTGATGTATCAATTTTGCCGCTACTCGACGAATTTCCTGCATTGGTAAATGATGCAGACATAACTGAACTTCAATTACGCAAATTGAGGCTGAGTAAAGGTAAGTTCAAAAACTGTACCAATATAGAACGTTTTTTTTGGATCAAGTAAGTCTGATTAAAAATGGATTGGGTGAAGCGGACTTTGGAGAATTTTGAGATTTAGTTCATAACATTTTTAGTCTGCCTCACAGTTCCGCAGCAGCTGAGTGCAAATTTTTTGATTTATCATTAATAAAAACGAAATTAAGAAACAAATTAAAATTTAAAACTTTAAATAATATAATGTTATTAATATACAATTCTAATGCACTTTGAATGCAATATAAAAAAAAAAATTATATAAAAACTGAATTGGCATATTTTCCTAATAAAGAGGAATACACTTCACTAAATTCCCCGATGAAATAAAAATTGGTAAATTTTTACCATTTGGTCCACTTTTTGGTCCGAAAAATAAATTGGAAATGGATGCGAGGCAATTTGAAATGAGCTGTGGTGAGTTGGGGTGCATTGCGTTGAACAACATAAATTAACTAGTGAACCCGCATGGCGTTAAAACGCCAAAATTGTATTTAAATTTTTTAACCGGTGACACCATATTCATCTAAATCGTTTCTGAGTGATGAGAGGTCTAGCATTTGTCGGTTTCCATTTCCTCAAATTCCAAATCTACCTGTACCGTTAAAAAGGTTCTTACTACAAAAACAACCTTATTGCACATATACATATGTAGAATCCCATTTCTTCAATGTAGCTTCTCATTTTGGAAATTCGAAATAACGGTGCAGATGTGATGACCTTAAAAAAATGGGTGGCAACCATAATTAAAAATATTATCAGCCTAAAGTTTTCTTAAAACTCTTTCGATTGACACGAATATTTCGAAATTTCTTTTACGTAGGTTGTGAATAAGTAGAACAAATTATGCTTTTCAAACACCCTTGATACCCTTCTTTCCCATCCTTTTAAAATCCATTTAGCTTATAAAATAGTTTGAATTGAATTTTTTCAACAGCTGGCAGCCCTCTTCTGCCACAATAAAAAATTCGAAACATTTAATGTAGAGATTTCTTAACACTCGTTCGTTTGATAACCCATATTTCAAAATTTCATAAAACTTATGTATAATTAAACTAAATACGACTTTCAATACATGCGGCAGCCCTCTTAAAAATTATTTTCGAAAATCTCCTCAAATATTTATCGTCTGACATTGATATAAATATTTCAAGTAACTAATGAATTAAGTTGAAATTTATTTTTTAAACACGTGGTAACCCTAAATATAGTTCTGAAATAAAGGATTTTGAACCCATTTCCATTGATAACCATCGTTAAGTAATTCATTTAATTTATCAAATAATTTTAATTTAACCTTCTAAACTGGGCCAACCCTCAAACAGATCAAAAATATTCTAAATTCTCAAACTAAATAATTCTTAAAACTCTTTCATTTGACATCCATTTCTTAGAATATAACTTGAGTATAAAATAATTTAATTCGACTTCTCAAATAGATGGTAACCCTCTTAAAAATATTTCCAAACTATTACCTTCATAAACCTCTTTGGACTGACACCTCTATAATTAAAATTGAATTACATTTTTTAAACACGAGGCAACCCTCCTACACGTAGTTAGGATATAAAATCTTTTCAAAACCATTTCGTTTGATACCCATATTGTCACAATTAATTTAACTTTTTAAATAATTTGAGCTTAATTTCTTAACAGGTGGTAATAACGTAATACAAAGTATCATAGCATAATATAATATAACATAGCAAGCAAAACATAACATAATATAGCGTAACATAATATAACATAACATAACAATGCGTAATAAAACATGATATAATAGAACATAATATACCATAACATATCCCAGTCTTCAATATTTCCTTTTTCTCTATGACTTTCTCTATATTTGTCTCTGTCGTTTTTTGTATCTTCATGTTTATCTTTGTTTTTATCTTTTCATTTTTCTTTTTATCTTTGCCTTTTCCTTTACCTTTATCCTGATCCTTATCTTCATACTTTTTCATATGCATATTCATTTCACATTTGTCATTTACAGTATCTAAGTATTTAAGCTTACTTTGTCTCTATCTTTAAGTTCTTTACTTTGACTTTGATGTTGCCTTTATTCGGGAAGCATTTCCGCCTCAACCATACACATATATGGCAATTGTATTAGTGCCACTTTTGAATTGATTTTTGCACTTTATAATAAACTTATTTGAAACACACACATCTGCACCAAAGTACCTTTCTAATGATATATAATTCTTTATACCTTAGAAGTGTAGTTCAGCCGTAAAAGGGGTGTAAAGAAAACAGAAAAGTCTAGCACATTATACATATCACCATATAAATCCGCATTTCAAATTTTGTACAAAACTTCAACAAATTTTACCAATTTTCCGCAAAAATTTCAAACGTTTTATTCCGAATTTTTAGAAAAAATATAGGTATGCAGTTTTATAGCCTATTAAATTTATAAGCAAAAAGTGCAGATTTCAAGATTTCCATATAAGCGGCATGCTCTACACCCCAAGTGACTTTTACATAGTAATTGTTACATATTTCGATCAAAAATAAAGCCGGAATTTATCAAAATGTCGCACTATTGATTAACTCATACAAAATCATATGTAGCAATAAAGAAATTTTGCCCAAAAATATTTCCTCCCCTCTTCTCCGGCAACTCAGGGAGGAGAATTCTACTTAGTAATTCATTTTCTTATTTCCCTAACAACTTATATACCACGCATACATATATGTATTAATATAATTTGGTTCTTTTAATAATTTATAAATCATTTAAAGCATTTTTTAATAATTAATAAATAATAAATAAATATGCCGAAATTTTCCAAGTTCATTCTAAAGTGACTTACGATTTCTAGAATGTTGATCTGACCTCGTTGGAGGCGCAGTCCTCCATATTTTGGTCTACTGTTTCTTCACCCAGTCCTCATAAGATTGTGAGTAGACAATATTATTTAAAGCTTATACATACATACAAACTAGCGAAGTGGAGTTGACCTACAATTCTCCGAATATATTTGTACCAGATATGTGTAATTTTTTAGACTTAAATTATTATTCAAAGGCGAAATCAGACGTTTCACAGTTACATGTTTCCACAATGTTCCAACAATTAGAAAAAAAAATTATTTTTTAACTTCGAGAAAGAATAGATTCAGAAGGAACATAATAATCTAACTCCTTCCGGCAATTCGAAGGTGGTAACTACCCATTTTTTCTTGTAAAACCTCAAAACGGTATCGACCATAAAATTTACCAACAAGTAGCTTCCGCAATTGGCTAAGGCGATTGTTGCACAGAGGCACTTACATACATGCATAAGTGATAGCTAAAAATTACCTTTTTCCAAGTTACCAAAGATGAACAAATAAATAAACCATCTGCGTAAACATCGACGCTTGCATTCACAAGCAGGCAGAGCGAAAATTTGTCTAAAAATTTGCACATATCCTAAACGTGAAAGTATGCTTCCGACATATGTATGCGTCTGCATGTTTTCATTTTGAAAAGACAAATTGTATACATGCAAAGGTTGATAAGCAGTAAGCTTAAGTAAGTAGCATAGCTGCGCAGAGTACAGTTAAGTTGGGGAGGATAAGACAAATTGTTTGATAAACGATGGTGGAACGTGTTGGAGATAAAGTGTATATGAATTTAGAATTGGCTCCCCCACGCGTAACATATGTATGTATGTACATACATAAATATTGAGTCATGACAACACGTAAACCAAGTATACATTCTAATGGGCACTTCTTTAAATATGTATCTACATACGTTATTCATCATTCAAGTCATTTCGATTGAAGAATAAATTTTCATTCATCATAAATAATTTTAAAATAACAAATAAATTTTTATTCATCATTCAAGTAATTTCGAATAAAAATAAATGTTTATTCTTCATCTTATATATAAATAGGCAATCATGTTCCTTTTACTCCCCTTTTAAGGCTAAACTATACTTCTTAGGTATAAGCAATTATATATCATTAGAAAGGAATTTTGATGCTGATCTGCAGACAATTTTTCAAATTTCAAATTAGTCTAACATAATGGGAAAAAATCGATTCAAAAGTGACACTAATACCAATACCATATATGCACTGGTTGGGGCGGAAATGCCTCCTAAATGTATGCTTTAATATTGATGCTGAATTAAAGAAACGTGCTAAACAGCAGTTTAGGAATAAGATGTATGCATGTATGTACATGAATAGATTAGACTCAAACAAGGAAGAAAGTAAAGCTGAGTATGGAGAAGAAGAAAGGGATAAATACAGAAACTAAAATAAATGTAAAGAAACCTAAATATAAAGGCAAAGAGGAAGGACAATTCAAATAACTTACCTAATAACAATGGTGGGGGTGAATATGAATGGACATATTTAGATCAGGATAAAGGAAAATATGAAGATGAAGATGAAGATGAAGATGAAGATGAAGATGAAGATGAAGATGAAGATGAAGATGAAGATGAAGATGAAGT
>NW_023458564.1:3006608-3128704 GCF_013731165.1 Rhagoletis pomonella | reverse complement strand
AGATGAAGATGAAGATGAAGATGAAGATGAAGATGAAGATGAAGATGAAGATGAAGATTAAGATGAAGATGAAGATGAAGATGAAGATGAAGATGAAGATGAAAATGAAAATGAAAATGAAGATGAAGATGAAGATGAAGATGAAGATGAAGATGAAGATGAAGATGAGGATGAAGAAGAAGATGAACATGAACATGAACATGAACATGAACATGAAGAGGAACATGAACATGAAGAGGAACATGAACATGAACATGAACATGAACGTGAACATGTAGGTGAAGATAAACATAAACATAAACATTAAAATCGATAGAGGCAAAGATAGAGAGGAAGAAAGTGATAGGTATAAAAAGGAAATACAACTGAAGAATGTGCGATGTTATATTGTGGTGTATTGTGCTACATATGTTATGCTAAGTACTAAGCTAAACTGCCCTCCCCTTAACCCATTCCAACTAATTTTATTTCAGCTCAACTCAACCCACATAAACTATCCTTAATCTTAATGGTTGAATTTCAACCGCTGGGCGAACACTAGTTCAAATAAATTCAAATAACAAATAAACTTTTATTCTTCATCAAAATAATTTCAAACAACAAATACATTTTTATTTATCACTGCAGTTATTTGAGATGAGGAATAAATTTTCATTCATGATGCCAAATAACGAATATTTTTTTATATTTATTTTTCAGCCATTCTTTCTTGATCCTCTAAAAATCTTATGTTCATACATACGTATGTAGATTTGGATAATATATATTCTAATTTTTCATATTTATCGATTTTGTTATCCATTATTTTTCGATCTTGTTGTCGATATTTTTATCGATTTTGTTATCGATACTTTTGGTGACATTTTTATCGACTTTCTAATCGATTTTTGTTATCGATTTTGTTATCGATTATTTATCGATTTTGTTACAGATTTTCTAATCGATTTTGCTATCAATAGTATTCACGATTTTGCTGTCGAAATTTTTATCGAATTTGTCATCGACTTTGTTATCGATATTTTTATGGGTTTTTTTATCGATATTTTGTTGGATGTTACTATCGATTTTGTTATCGATAGGGTATAAAGATAAAAGTTGCGTTCGCGTAGCTGTTAATTGTTCATGTTTAACCAAAACTTACAAGTTTTTGAGCAAAGTGACATTTCATTTTGAGGGGAGCTGCTGCTTTCTGCTGGAAAAATTTTTGCCCAACAGCAATTTGCCAACAGGAAAACAGCTGATCAAAAACATAGGCATTTACGCAAATCACAAAATTGAATTTGATGGTTTGGAAGTTAAAAATTACAAAATGCGACTAATTAAACTTGTAAGAAATAAGTAATTATTTGTTTAATCAATAAACTTTGTCAGTATAACGCTTTGTGATGACTTTTCGTACGTTTTAAATTTTACACTTTTGAATGTAAACAAAAATTATATCAGCTGTTCGTCTAACTTGCAAGTTTCTGCAAATTTTCTGTTTGCGTACTATTTTTGATATTTCTCTCTTGTGAGAGAACAGATGACATTTCGCCGGAATTTGGCAGTTGGTTGGTTTTTACTGGAGATTTTAAACGAACGCACCTGAAAATGAAGATAAAAGGAAACAGAATAACATAAATGTAATTAGAACGAACAGGGGTGGAGGTAGGGATCTAGATAAAAAAAGACAAAAAATATAACCTTAAGCAAAAGTAGATGTATGTACATATATACATATGTATGTATGTATATTGGTTATGAGACAAAATAGATATGCAACGTAAGTTTCACTTCTCCGGTTTGGCCCAGGCGCACTTACTTTTTTTAATTAAATAAACTCTTTACTCAGTTAGGAGAAATTATGGTGAAGAAAAAAACTATTACAGCGCTAATTTTTGGTGTGTTAACTTGTGTTGGTAGTTGACCGAGAAATTATGGTCAATTTTCACCTTCGTATAACAATTACTCGCTGTTTATGGAATTGATGAAATTTGGTTTGATTGAGAAGTATTTAGACGTTTAAAAAAGTAGGTTATGTAGGAAAAATTCAAGTTCTTGGACTTTTATTTTTTGCCAACGGTACACGGAGCTCACAGAGGCAGGTCCTCCATTTGGGTGGTTTTGTGTACTTTCCCACTCTCTTCTTCATCATTTCCATTTAGAAGTAAATATCACGATTATTTAAGGATTTAAAATAGCTTGGGTTTACTGTGATTTTTTTTTTGTTCAAAATAGCCACTTGCAAAAGATGCATTACACTGTGGAACAAATTCAGGTTAGCAAAAGTTAGGTCGATCCTGAGAGTGAGGGGTGAAAATAGAGGCTAAATTAGAAGACCCGTATCGGGGCGTTTGTTTATGTTAGTTCGAATATTTTTTTAATCGACCTTCGAACTTTGCAGTCAAATGCAAATTTTCAGCATATTGTTTATATGGTTTTTTGGCTATAAATCGTCGACTAATTGATATTTTTTCAATCTGTTAAAGCCAAATTATTGCTAGAGCCATGTGTAACAATTAAAATTAAAAAAAAAATTAATTTAGAAAATTTTTGTAGTACTTATGAAGCAAAATGTTGGAATTTTTTTATGCTTTTTGAACATATTTTCCACAAAACTAAGTCTTTTTTGCTTTCTGTTTGATCTATAATATGCTTCTCTGTTTCTTCAATAAATATCATTTGATAAGAAAACAACCATAATACAAAACTTGCGTTTTCCAGCTTAACATTAATTTACTTCTCATTTCTTGTGTACCAATTTTTTCAGTGTTGGTTTTGAAGAAACATTGAACAAGAAATTATAAAAATATGGAAAAAAATATAATTCTGAAATGTTAGTTATGAAATGTTTTAAGTAAAAAAATTAAATAAATTAAATTAATAATTTGGCCAGTTGCCGTTTAGCAGGCGGCTGTGGATCAACATCACTGCTCTCTCTAATATCTTGGTCATCATCATCATCATCAGAAAGGTCGATAATTTCGGCCAACAGATATTCTGGAATTTCATCTTTGTCTTCCCCTTCTTCCTCTTTTTCCTCGTCTTCTAAGTACTACAAAAATTTTCTAAATCAATTTTTTTTTATTTCAATTGTTACACAGGTCTCTAGCAATAACTTGGCTTTAACAGATTGAAAAAATATCAATTAGTCGACGAGTTATAGCCAAAAAAAACCTTATAAACAATATGCTGAAAATCGGCATTTGACTGCAAAGTTCGAAGGTCGATTAAAAAAAAATTCGAACTAAGATAAACAAACAAACGCCGCGGTACGGGTCTTCTCATTTAGCCACTATTTTCACCCCTCACTCTCAGAATCGACCTAACTTTTACTAACCTGAATTTGTTCCGCAGTGTTAATGTACAAATTCTAAATGATTGATTTCACCTCTCAGTAACAATAAGTAAGTGATTTCTGCAATTTTTTACCCGATATGTAGGAATTGTATATCTGTTTTTTTTTTTTTTTTTCTTTTTTTTTTTTTTTTTTTTTTTTTTGTAAGCACACAGTTTAATTAAGGTAATTATGCACCATTTACGTTTCCAAAATTCTTAGAAATAGTTTAAAAATACATTCAAATCAAGTCATTTGTTGAAATGCGGTGAAAGTTTTCTCTCTCCAAATAGCATTACATTCTAATAAAATACGCACCCAAATTACTTGGCTTTCACATTTCCTGCAATTTTTTATTTTTTTTTTGGTCCGTTTTAAACTTTACTTTGAAGTCTGTTTCAATAGTACCCCCTATTGTGTGATAATTTGAATTTAATTGAATACAGCTGGCGTTGATGCCAATACAATGACCGCAGTTTTCACAGCGGTCGAAAGTGTGAACAAAAATATATATTCTGCTTAGCAGTTTTAGTGAGACGATTTAAGAGCAGGACTGTCGACACAGGGAAATTATAAAAAGCAACCGAGCGGCTGTTGATTTTTAGTTACTTTATGAATACAAAAAGAAAAGTTCTTCTAGTCTTTAGCATTTTTAAATTACTTAGTACCGCGTGTTTCTGTCAAATCAGATTGTATTTATATTCGTGATGCTGCGTAATCTTGCAAATTTGATTTAGATTATTTTGTTTTCCTGTAATCCTAAACTGAAAGTAATTATGATCCTTCAGCAAGACAGGAATTGCTCAGTTTTTAAAGAGACTCCACATTAAAAGTTCATAGACATAGGTTTACATCAAATTACGATAATACATTTTGCACAAGGTTTTTTTTTGCTTAAATGAGTTGATGGTGTGTATCAGATTTAAGCGCACAAAAATGTTTAAGAGACTAAAGTGAAGAAGTAAAAATATGCATGTAGATCAATTTACACATTTCTTGAGTCTAAAGTCGAGGCCAGACAATCAGCGGCGAGCGGCTGAGCAGCACTTCTGTATGGTGCTGCTCTGCCGCTCAGAAATACCGCTCAGTGCGTGACCCCTTCAATAGTATTTCATATGTTTTAATTTTAAGCCGCTCAGCCGCTCGCCGCCTTGCCGCTCATTGCGTGGCCTCGTCCTTACTAAAAATCGCCTAAACTACTAATATTATTGTTTTTTTATTAAAAATTTATCATTTAAATACCCACCTAAGGAATCCGCAATAAAAACCATTAAATTCACTAACTTATATTAAATAAAACACAAATGTCATAAATACAATATACAAATTTTGTCAAGCGTCAAAAACTGAACTTAAAAAACAATATCATAGTGCCAAATGGATAGGCCTGCTTCTTTATTTTCGCCATTTCATCCGCAATTTCTTCTGGCGTATCTTTATGGGTGAAAATCGGAACGAGGCCATTAAGTCTTCCTTCGCTCAGTATATTTCTCAAATAAGTTTATGGGAAGTTCCAGTAGAAACTGAACCTTGCGCAAGCAAAACAACAAAAGTGTCGATAAGAAATTTGTAAAAAGCTTAAATCAACCAAAAAAAAAAAATACAAATTAAAGCTTTCAATGCATTTTTATTACTTTCTTTTACGTTTCGAAATCAGTTTCTAAGCACATTTTTTGAGTAAACTTAAAGTAGGTTGTGTTGAAAGTACTGTAAAATAATTTGAATTCCAGTCGTCGGGCATGCACCTTATTCGCTTTTTACCACCGTACTTGAATAGCTAGGCCGAAACGCCGTCAGCTCCAGCAATTTGTTACTTTTCATCAGTATAATCGCTATTCGTACCTCGTCATAGTCAGGCGCTGGGACATCGACTCCATCGTCATCGACTGGGGGCTCGAGTTTGCCTACTCTGCTTCATTTTAGTGCTGTTGCCATTCAAAAGGGTCGAAAAGTGGTCCCTCCATAATTAAAGTACGTTCTGGACATCGGTCGCTAGGTCGACATTGTTGTTCCTACAGGAATCTTGAAACCTTCTGTAAGTCTCTCGACTCTCTGATCAAAATTTCGGGTGTTTTTCGGGCGGCAATTTTTTTAACGCATTTCTTCCATGGAAGTATGTTCGACAATTGTGTGTGGAAAGAAGTGCGTAATACATTCAGAACAAAAATTATCAAAAATCAACGCGTTTGTTTTTGGGCCTTGAAACTTGCACTTTGTTCTACTAAAATTTAATGGGCTATAAAACTGCACACTCAAAACAATTCTTTAAAATCTGATTAAAAAGTTGAAAATTTAGAAGCAATTTTGCAGAGTTTTTGTAATTTTTCCACAAAGTTCGAAATATTAATTTATATAGTTTTTGTAAGATAATGAAGTATACTTTTATAGAAAAATAATAAATATTAAATAAACAAAAGGAAAATAGGAAAAATTGTTTATAATGTCGTGTCCTTATATATTTTTCCACTACTGTATAATTGTTTATACCTTAGAAGTGTAATTTAGTCGTAAAAGGGGTGTAAAGAAAACATGATTGCCTATTTACATAAACTAGCAGGAAATTCAATCCCGCATAAAAATCGCAATCCCACAAGCTTGCGGGTTTTGCTGGGACTGAAAACAAGTCATATTATTTCCTCTAAACAGTTAAATTAAAAATTCATATGTAAAAAAGACGATTTTATTTAGAAAATCTACGTATTTGCTTTTAATTAAGTTGACTTTTTTAATAATATTTCCGAAAGAATGATAACGTCTTTAACCAGAGTTATGAGTATTCGAAATTGAGCATCTAAAAGGAAGCCCATGCACGACGAACATTTTGTCGAGCACGTTCACAAATCGCATTCGTCGCGTATGCGGGACCCCGCGTTTGCGGGATTGGATTCCCTATACACTAGTAGCGCCCAGTTGTCGAAATTCGACCACTTCAGCTATTTTTACGCACTTCTTAATTTTGCTTGTTATCAATATAAAGTCAGGAACGCGTATGTTTATGATAATTCTGAAGTCTATTGTCACTCTGAGTATTACGCAAATCGGACCATAAATGCGATTTTTAGCGTAGTTTGACCCCTACGCCACCTATCGAAAAAATTAAAACTTTTTGCACTCCACCTACTAAAGACCTTTCCAACAAAGTAACAACGATTCGAATCGGTTAAGAAACATAGGAGAAAATGTTTTTTTTTTTTTATATACATTGATATGTTATCACTTCTGCTACATTGTTTTTGTAAAATGGAAAGAATTCAATTTTTTTCCTCCCATTTTGTGTTCATTTTATTAAAAAAGCCGAAAAGGCGGCATTGCGAATTGGGGTTAGAAAAACCATGTGGTTTACGTTAGCACATGTTGAAATAGATTAAATGAATGGAAATGTATGATTAAATAGTAAAGAAATTTATTTAATTCTGCGCCGTACATACACACATATATATGCATTAAAAATGCACAAGTTTTCTAAGGATAACTTTGAACACACAACAGCCATAAAATCAGTTTAGAACGAACGCCAGCTACTAAATGCCAGACATTAGTGCGCCAATTTTCCATTTCATTCCACAGTAGAAATTTCGTTTACACATTTTAGGATACAATTTCGACGCTAATGATAATTGGCATGCCAGCAAATTACAATTCATGGCAAATAACCGACATGAACAATGGCGGCGATTCAGCGGAGCTTAAACCCAAAAAGCTTGTTAATACACGAGAAATTATGTTGGTGTTAGTGTTGGTGATGTTTCGACTGATGCTGGATGAATGTGCAAGTTGTTGACATTTTGTGCTCTCTGTAGTTTTCGCCAAAATTGAATGAATGCAGCACACACAAAGATATACGTATGTACATTTGTGCTTTTGTATTCTGAACAAATAGTCGAATGTGAGGATAAAGTATGTATAAAGAAACGTGTAAGAGTCGGGGGCTTATTGCAACTGGAATTCAATCTCCTTTAAAGTTCGTATATTAGTACACTAAAACTAATTGTGATATCAGGGTGATGTGACTTCAAAGTAGAGATGGAGGAACATTTTCTATTATTCTACTTAACATCACAGGAAATGAGAGCCTACATAAAATAAATTGGTGTGCGATTATGATCGTGTAGAACCTAAGCATTCGGACAGTATTGACATTTAACAAATTTAAACAAGATTTAATTCAATCAGACAGAGAACAAGTGGAATAGAGCAGCGAAGCAGACAGTCAACCGAATAGCAATGCAAGCTATGCTGGCGAATGGAGGAAGAGAAGATTTCTAGTAATTGATTTCGCATAGAAGTCAAGCGTATTATTGGTTTGGCACAAATAGTGATTGCGAAATGAAAGCAATGCACATACTTATGTACATATGTATGTATTTAAGGTATCTATGTGAAGGAAAATTTCTCTAGATTTATCCTTCGCACTGGCAATGTTTACTTATGCGAGTACTCGCAAACTTGTGTGGCCTATAGACAGAATGTAGTTGTTTATACACATATAAAGAAAAAAATGTTGTGTGTGCAAAATTATGTCATTGGCCGCCTACAGAGTAAATGTTGAATGCCACAAATCCCACTTAGCAAAAGCACCAGCAATCGGAGCGCATTCGAGGAAACAATATATCCTAGAAAATGTATGTGCGTTTGTGTATGAGAAACTGCTTTGTCGATGTGATTTCGGAAATAAGTTTGCAGCGGAAAATACGGGCTCAGGATACGGCAATATTTCTTTGGCTGTATGCAACTTCCAGGAGTTTCATTTTTTTTATCAAAACTAAAACTAATTTTACGAGTGATTATTTTTAGAATTGTTATTTTTTTCAGTAAATTTGTGTTTATTTCACGAACTAAATTTTTTTTTGTTTAAAAAAATCATGTTTTTTTATTTTTAAAAAACTTAAAAAACAATCATAATTCTTTATGAAAAAAATATAACCGACTCCAATTCTCATATAAAAAATTAGGACTACCGTTACTTTCTTCATGAGCCAATGCGAGGTACTAAACCAAATTAGTATGAACCACCCTTGAGGTAGGTACCACCTTTTCTTTAAAAAGAATTATAAAAGTCGGCTAACGAGGTCCAAAGTTATGCGGCAACGTACATAAAAAAAAATATTCCGACGAATTGATAACTTCCTCCTTCTTTTGAAGTCGGTTAAAAATAATGGATAGTTTTGATCAAAAAGTAGCAGTTCACTACTTAAAAATTATTGCTGATCAAAACGTATACCCACATGTAATTTTTATTTATGAACATACTTACATTAAAATTCAGAAATTTAATATTATAAGTGATCGCAATTAATAATGAATAAACAGTTTTTTTTTTTTTTTGATAGAACTCTTAATAATTACTGTCTCTAGACTTTTATGTATACGTATATGCCCATTTTTGAAAATATATTAAAAATACAACTTCCGTGCTAATAAAATAAAAAATTAAGTGCGCCTGGGCCACACTGGAGAAGTGAAACATACGTTATATTCATACCTATTTTGTCTAATAACCAATATACATAAACACATATCGCTAGCTTAGAAAGAAAAGTTGCTAAGTCCCATTTTAAAAATTTTACAGGAGAGGAAAAAATCTTCCTATAGCCATTTTCTTTAACTATTTCGCAAGACATTGAATCAAACATTTTGCGCGTTTAAAGCAAAGCAAAACTCCATAAGAATCAGAAGGATTCGATATTTATTAAAAGATGTGGTATTATTTTGGCCTTATCGGATTTGTGGTGCTTCTTTTGGACTTAGCAAATTTTCCTTTTATTGCTTATGAAGGGGAAAAAATAAAACAAGTACCTTTATAATTTTCGAAACGATGCGTATTCAATTTCTTTAGCCTCCTATATCAAAATATGAGTTTTGATAAAAAGTGGACTTAGCAACTTTTCACTGTAAGCTAGCGATATGTACATACCCAGCCAGCATAATATCCGGAAACGTATCCGAAAATGAAAACAATTTCATATAAAAACCTGATATTTCATCCGTTTTCCGATTCCGTTTTTGGACGTTTTTCAGATCAATTCTCCCACTAAAGTGTTCATCCGAAACGTATGTGCAGAAAACTATCGAAAATGGTTGTAAAACGGACGCGCTTTCGGCTGTTGTCCTGACATTTTTCTAAGTCAATTTTTCGTTGAAAACGATTTCATTATGAACTTCACAGAAACTTTTTCATAGTTACAGGAAACCAAGCAAAAATCAAATTTAAGATTCAGCAATTGTTTCAATTTTGATAAATAATTTTAATGTGTTGCTTCTGACGGAATTCGATCATTGGACCTCCTGAAAGCTAACAAATAGTCGCACACTTCTCTGCACACTCAGCTACTGGCGAATATGTATACATGTTTTCAAATGCTCAGTTTGAACAAATATTTTAAAATTATTGTTTTGAAATAAGATGATGACATTTCTCGGATTTCTTTGCTGGCTGGGTACGTACCTACATACATCTGCTTTTGCTGAAGGTTATATTTTTTGCCTTTTTTCTATCTATGTAGAACCCTACCTCTACCCCTGTTCGTTCTAATTACATTTATGTTATACTGTTTTCCTTTGTCTTCATTTTTATCTTTATACTCCATCGATAACAAACTGGATAGTAACATCCAAAAAAAATATCGATAACAATACCGATAAAAATATCGATAACAAAATCTATGAAAAATTTCGATAGCATAATCGATAAGAATATTTGGTAGCAAAATCTATTAGAAACTCGATGAAAATATCCATAACAAAATCGACAAAAAATATCGATTAAAGTATCCATAACAAAATCGATAAAAATATCGATAGCAAAATCGATTAAAATGTTCATAACAAAATCGATAAATATCGATAACGAAATGGATAAATATCGATATCAAAATCGATAAATATCGGCAGCAAAATCGATAAAAATATCGATAACAAAATCGACGAATATCAAAAACAAAATCGATAAAAATTTCGATAACCAAATCGATGAAAATATCCATAAAAAATCGATAAATATCGATAACAAAATCAATAAATATCGATAACAAAATCGATAAAGTATCGATAATAAAATCGATAAATATCTATGACAAAATCGATAGATATCGATAGCAAAATCGATAAAAATATCGATAACAAAATCGATGACAAAATCGATAAGAATATCGATAACAAAATCGATAAATATCGATAAAAGTATCCATAAGAAAAAATAAAATCGATAAATATCGATACCAAAATCAATTAATATCGATGAAAAAATCGATAAATATCGATAAAAAAATCTATCAAAATCTATAAAAAATCGATAATCATCGATAACAACATCGATAAATATCAGTAACAAAATCGATAAAAATATCGATAACAAAATCGATAAAGATATCGATAACAAAATCGATAAAAAAAATATCGCTATCCAAAATTTTAAATACATCGATTACAAAATTGATAAAATTATCGATAACACATCTCTATATATACCGATAACAAAATCGATAAAAATATCGATTACTATATAGATAAGTTTCGAAAATATTGATAGCAAAATTCGATAAAATGTATAAAAAAAAAACCCGATAAAAATATCTATTATTTTATCGATAAGTCCCGAGAATTCCGAAAACCTCTAAAATCCCAAAATAGTTGTCTCTATATCCTTTCCTCTTTAGTTACCTTTATTTTAATCTTTCTTCTCCTATCTTCATCTTTACTTTTATCGGTATCCTCATTCTCCTCTTTGTCTTGACTTTCATGTTTATCATTTTCTTCATCTGCATATTCCCCTTCACCTTTGCCTTTATATATATAAGTAAAGTGTTTAAATTTACCTTGGTCTTCATTTTTGCCTTTATCTTTACGCATCTTTGCTTTTGTTTTTATTTTTACCTTTTCCTTTATCCTTTTCTTTATCTATGTACCTTTACTTTCATTCTTGTATTGGTCTTTTTCTAAGTGTTATTCTTTAACCTTTTATTAGCAATTTTTTTTTTTAATTAATACCATGTGCATACACTCAAGAAGCTCTTGTTTCAGCCCCATTGCACCATTTCCGTTGCATCATTTCCGTTGAATTTGCCAATTTACTCCCAACCAACCAACCGCCGCTAAAGAAGTTTCACTTCAGTAAAAGAAAATGTTGGCTTTTACTAATCATGCCAAGCGTTTAGCCGAGCTACTTTTATATACTCTTTTCTGCAGTCTACAGTATATATAGTGCGGCTTCCGAAATGCGAATGGTTTTCTGTAAAAAACTCGGTAACTAGGTCATGTCATTTTCCGGAAAGCGGTGACCGATATTATTTTTATTCTATAAAGTTGTTCATCGCGAGTGTAGGCAGATATTTTCAAACTTTTTTCCATTATAATCGTGGTTCCCATGGATGTTGAGTCGAAGGCTGTTTTCACCGACGCATATGCACGACATGTCCAAGCCAGCGTAGTCATTTTACATTTTATTAAATTCGAAAATTCCCCTAAGCACTCTAATCTTGGTTCGATATCATCAATGTCTTCGCGCTCAATAATTATTGATTTGTAGAGTATAATTTTTGTTTGTCGAGAATGTGCCCAAGGTAACACCTGTAGACAAACGTTATTCTGCGCTAGATCTCTAGGCTGAAAGATTTGGTGGTGTTGATGCTGGATCCTAGGTTCTTCAATTGCCAACACTGCCGCATAGCTCAATAATGTTTGTTTTCACGAGGTACTTTGTCTGGTTTTCGTTCACCTTTTCTAAGCCGGAAATGCTGCGCTAACGAGCCTGGCATCCCCATTCAAAAGCATTGAGAAAGGAATATCTGGTTCGAACCCTCTCTCGCCACATGGCCAGATATCACATTACCTGTTTCTCCTCTCAGACACCCATCTCCCCGCGTATGTGTAGTAGAGTATCAAGAGCAGCACCAGGCATTGTAGAGAAGATCCCCGTAAAGCACACGACGACTGTCCTTTGAAGTTTGGTAAGCAGATTTACCACGGTATTGATTGAGAGACTGCTATATAACTGATAACGGGTCAAATCATCGAGGGGTAGGAAGGTGGATTTGTGCCTGTTCTTGTTGAAGCAAGATTTCCATTTTCGTTTTTTGCAAGAGCTAGCATCTGTCCTATATTTTATAATATTTTTCAGGCACATTTCACCCTCCCAGACCTCAAGCTTTTGGCACTCACAAAAAGAAAGCACGTACGGAAGGAAGTTGGACGATGGAATTTTACCGGTACACTTATTAAATGAGAAAATTAAATTGAATTGTTTCGCTTATTCGCTTATTGTTCTAAACGTAATTTAAGCTTATCCATATTGTGAGAAGCTGAAAATTAATACATTCAATAGACCAAGACGTAGGTCTGAAATCAGTTATTTTAGTGATAAGCGGTTACTGCATTTCCTTATTTATCCTTAAAATTGTCTATATGCTTCAGCAATGAATCAAAATGAGCAAAGAAACCACAAAAAATATTTCGAATTTTATTAATTTTTTTCCTTAGTTTTTGCGCATCAAATTACTTTTGTTTAGTAGGTTTTGGTAAAAACAAATGAAGATATTAAATTTAATCTGTGCATGTGAGGAGTGCTGAATGAATCAGCTGACCGTCAGCAAATGGTATTAACTATGTGATTACAATTCACATTTATGTTCATGCAAATGTTAGCGAGCGCAAATGCCCGTTCGAATGTACTATGTATGCATTTCGTATTAAGAGTTTCTCTATTTTGTCTGACTATTCGTATTATCCTGCTGCCAGTCTAACTGTCTAAGCTTCTGTCAGTGTGTACACACGCTATAATTATGCAGATCAGCACCGTCGCTGTCGTTCGTTTCGCTCGGATGTGCTTGGCGTCCAAATAGCATTATGTTCCGCATTGTTAAATTGGACGCTGAAAATATATGGGGCAATGCTCCCGTCAGTAATGCTACGCTCCATCGACTGCGCTCTTTAGCTGAACGTTGTGCAAATTTGTATTCAATTTGAGATTTTGTGAAGTTTTGATGGAGTTGATGGACATTAAATAGATTGTCATGGTGTGAATGGAAATAATGAAAGAAAGGACAATAAACCTGGAAAAGGATATGTATGTATGTAAATATGTATAAATGTACTATGTTACATGTGTTTTGAGCCACTAAGAATTTTTAATTCTGCCGTCATATCCTAATAAATACAGGAATAAGAGGAACAATAACCCTTAAGCAAGGAATATCAAACCTTTCAGGTATAAAAAGAAAATACCTCGTCAACATAAGATTTCGTGCGTAAGAAACAAGTAACTCAAAGTTGTTAGAAATACATGATTTTGTGAAAATATGTGCAAGTTAGTGAAGCATTTTTCCCACAGTGAAGTCGGTACCTCAAAAGCATGGTTTATGAACGCGTTAACAGCTTTTTCTGGCGATGCAAATCGATGTCGACACATGAAGGTTAAAAAAAACATTTGTTTGTCCATTCATTCAAAACAAAAAGGTTTTGTACCATTTATAAATAAGATCCGTTGGTCAACCGAGCGTTAGATAGACGATTCGACGGTCAGATTTGTTTAACACACTCTACCATACATACATATATGTATTTTCAAGCGTAACTGTGCTATACTTCACAAAACAACATCCAATGTAGCATGGAAATACGCATTAATCCCCATGTATAAAAAGTTATAAACAAAATAGAATTATAAAGCATGCAATTTTCTGATATAATGCCTTAGAAAGCAAATTCACAAAACTGGTAAATATATGGCTATGATGATGCTCACTGAAAAAACGAATGCAACATTTTTGATACAAAGGACGATCTACGGTTAATGTTAGTTCAGAACTTTTTCGAGCATATGCAGTTTGGTACGATTTCGGGGATATTTCAGGATCATTTCGGTACTAATTCGTTAATAGTACGGGATTAGTTTCGAACTTTTTTGGGATCGTTCCTTGACTATTTCAGGACTTTTTTGGGGCCATTCCGTAGCTAGTTCGGGACCAATAGAGCACTTTTTTTAGACAATTTGGGGTTTAATTTAGGATCATTTCGTGACTAGTTCGGGACACAGATGTTTCTTTATAAAATTTCGTCAGTACCTTGCAGGGCTGCCAGCCACCCCAAAAATCAGTGCGGTTCGGTTCAGTGGCTCAAAACATTTAGAAAAGGCTTATACCGGTACAAGAACCAGTTCACGAATATCCGTGGACCGTGGTTCTGTTCGGTTCAAATGATTTACTTTCTTTGTGGTAAAGGATAAAAATATTATAAATCTATAATACAAAAATTTGTTACTGAGATCAAATTCAAATATATAAACACGTGTATAGTAGTGGGAAAGTAGATCCCGCAAAAAAGCTAACTACAAGTAGGTTATTTTTTATCAATTGATAATTTTTTTCTGCAGGGATTGTATGTATGGTAGGAAAGTCGACACTTAAGGGCGGCTTAAAATATTACTATATGTCAAATGAAGATTTTCCATTATATTCCTGCGTGCAGCGTCGATATTCTCTGGCATACAAACTGACACTGGACGACCTTGTCGACGTTCGTCGCCTGAATACACAATACCAAAAATTAACAACGAAACGCTTTCAATGGTTACGGCATTTTTTCCTTTATGCAGTTGTGTTGCTTGTTGTATTTTCAAATCATCAACACGTCCATTTCAGTGAACAATAGCGCCTTAGGAAAAGAAAAAAAGTAACAGTGTATCATAAAAATCATCATACACACCAAATCACAGATAAAAGCAACTCTGTAATGACCTTTGGGACTCTCAACCACAAGTTCAGATAGCATGAATATTTTTGGTCAAGTAATGTCACCGCAGAAGCCCAAGTCAACTTCTAAGTGGAACAATTTTGTGAGACGCGAGAGAAAAATAAGCGTAAAACCGAATTTACCTCCCTGATGAAACAGTATCGCTATAGAAAGAAAAGCAGCAAAAGTTTTTGCATTATTTTCATGAGAAAAGTTAATGTACAAACTGAAAAACAGAAACAAAAAACACATGAGGCAAAAGTTGTTGCTAAAAGTAAATATGAATATTTTCTCGTTTACTAAACGCCAAATTGCTACTCATTTACTTTCTGAAGACGCTAAATGAAAATATTTTTAAATCCGGAAGACAACAGCGTTGAATATGATGTGAATTTATTTTTGTAGAATACAAAGAAGACAAACCTCTACTAATTAATTGACTTTTACCAATCCATCTATGTACATACTTATATGTACATATGTACAAATGCATATGTAATTATGGCATTTTCTGGATTATGTTCACCATAGAAACAATAAATGACTTTGAATCATATATTTTATAACGAATAATCGATCTTCATTCAATACCAGTTGAAATAATTTCTACTAATTCTTAGTATTTGTGTTTGAGGTGCCACCGAAAACCCTTTTTATATTTAAGAGACCTTCGAATGCCCTAATTTATAAATTACAACACGTTTAAGTTCCCGCTCTAGCTTCTTGTGGTGGCACGAAGCCGAGTGGTTTAGTTCACTATCACTCCGCCGCATAGATCCGACTGCATTTACCCGTGACCTGGGTTAAGTACATTGCCTTTGAGAATATGAGTTGATTGGCTAATTCACGTCAGCTCGAATAGTTTACGCATTATGCTTGAAACACAATACCCGGCGAACGGCGCACTTATAAGTTAGGTGACCATATTTTGAAAAACGAAACCATATTTAGAAATGATGAAATGATAACAAATATAAATGTAAGGCAAGGGGGAATTATTGTAAATCGCTGTATTTTTCAACCATCAAAAATAATGCGTGTTACATGCTGTTTTCTTCTAAATCTTTGAAAGTAAAAAAGCATACGGCCACCTTTGGCATGTACTGCCGCCATCGCCCAGCAGAGCGATATAAATAAATCTATCGAAACGCGAAACGCCGCCGAGCGAACTTCGCATTTAGCTTTGGCTGTGTTCAATTCCATATGCCGACGGGTGTTCTAATTTTGACAGCGGTAATTTCGCTGTGGTGAGTTCGCCGTTCGCCGGCATTGTGTTTCCACGGGATGTGCTCAATGACGCCCGCTATGTGGCTACAACCATTTGTCGTCTAAGGCCAAGTTCTCTTGCATCACGAAGAATTGACTGCCCCGGGCTCTCCTGCACTACCGCATGGACCAAAGCGGTGTTCTTGGCCGATTTGGCGTTCTTTTGATGAACGAGTGTTGATTGATGTAAACGATATTTTTTCTACATTTTATTTTCGATGCAGAAATGTATCTAGATGATCTAGGAACATTTCTCCATCGTAAAGAAAATTAATAAAAAATGTCGCTAAAGAATTTTTCGCTCGCTGCGGGCTCGATATTGTACTATCAATATAGAATTATTACCTGCTTATGGGTGTTTCCATGAAAATGTAAACCGCAAAGGCACGTATGTAAATGGGTTCAAAAGACTGTATAAACTTAAATTTCGTGTTCAGATGGCAAAAGGAGATTTTAAAAACGCGAAAAAGTGGAGAAAGGTGCTGAAAACAATTTAAATTATATAGGTACTATTGGTAAAATATCGTGTGGGGAGAAATCTATCACGTCCGATTTATCACGTTCGTTATCACATTCAAATTTTTTTAAATAAAACCAACAACGAATCGCGTCTGATTAGGAAAGAATTAGTTGTAATGGTCCGAAATTTTACTTTATTTAAAGAACGTTTAAAAAAAGAAAACCTCACGGGATTCGCAGAACTTTGCTTACTTTTACATGCAACTCTGAAACCACTTCTCTTTTTGGCACGTACGTTATGAGTCCTTTTTCATCGATTTCCCCGACACCCGGGTTCTAAGCGAAGATATATTTTTGTCCACGAAAGAACGGTATTGGGAAATATTTTATGGGCTTTATATTCGTAACCTGGTTGGCGCTATCAAACATCACATTAGTAAGCAACTCCATTCATCCACCAATCATTTGCAACCCTGTCGCCAATTCTGTTTGCTTACTTGCAACCGACAATGCACGAGTTGGTTGACAACGAACTCGCGAAGCGAAACCATCTTGAGATTCTTAAACTTTCCATATCTTTTGTAATTCATTTATTTGTATTAAATTCCTGCTGAATAAACCCTAATTTTCTATATGAAATGATACCTCATGAAAGGTAAGGGAAATGATATTTCATACTTTGTTTTTGTCAAAATTGTCATTGTCATGTCTTAAGCAAATCTGACTAAAATTGTTTTTATTTCCGAAGGGATTTAGAGGATGGTACGATGGTTTAGTTTGGAACGAATTTCCGTCATCCCTTGGCAAGTTTGGTTTGCAGACAAACCGGTTTCGGCGTTGTGCCATCTTCAGTGTCGTTTAGAGGACTTTGGCAGAAATTGGTAAATTTATATATCTCGATATAAATCGATAACTCACCAAACTATGGACAACTCTATAAATTTTTATAACTCGATTATTTTGAAAACTCTATAAATTTCGACACCCTTCGACAAATTTCGATAGCTCATTACCCGTTGGTGACACCATCAAATTTGATAAGCAGTGGTAGCTCGGTAAACTTTTATAACTTCGAAATTTTGATAATTCGGAAATTTCAAACACTTCATTCGATAAATCGGACGATTTCAGTAAATATCGATAACTCGACAAGTTGAAAGAACTCGATACATTACGATAACTCGCCAAATTTCGTTAACTCTATAAATGATCATTATTCAATTAATACCGAAAACTTAATATATTTTATTACTTTTTTTAATTTTTATACCTCGATAACTATATGTAAATTTTGACAACTAATTTTCTGTGTCTATAAATTTCGACAACCCAATAAATATTAATCAGTTTGAATAATTCGATACGTTGCGATAACTCTATAAACATGGATAACTTAATAAATTTCGATAATTATAAACTTCGATGATTCGATATATTTCGGTAACTTGTTAACTTGCGATAATTAAATTTTTGATGACTGAGTTGAAATATTGAGAAGTTTAAAAAAAAAATGCTTACCCTTTGTTTTTTTTCATTTTCGTCTATATCTTCCATTTCACGTTCACGTTTTTGTTTTAATCATTATCATTTCTTTTTTTTTTTGTCATCACATTTATCTTTGTTACAAAGTTTAATTTCAAACGCGAAGTAAAATTAAATGCGAAAACAACTCAAATTAAACAGGTAGCAACAACGACTAAACATAAATATGGAAATTTTTAAACGACGATTTTGGCCGTTATTTTCAACCAATTTTGAAACCATAAAAGCAATCCTCAACTACAGAGAAAACACTTTCCAACGGTGTTCGGTAGAAACGCCCAACGAATATTTCCGCAAAAAAGTTTCTGTTTTTGTTTAGTACTTTATCATACAAAGATACTTTGTTTTGTAACCTTTTACTTTACCTATGCTTATTCTTATTCTTATCCCTATCCTTTTCCTTACACTTATCGTCACGCTCATCCTGATGTCTATCCTAATCCTTTTCGTAATTTTTGTCCTTTTTTCCTTTATCTTCACCTTTTCACATTTGTATTTATTTTCGTGTTCTTTTGCACGCTTTTACTATAAAATTGGCTTAAGATGTTTCATATAAAAAATAATTGACTATAACTGCACCATCTATGTATCTGCAGGCAAAAATGCTAGAAGTATTTCCTTCCAAGAAACTAATTGGCAACAGCCATGAAAGCTTTCCTCACGTACATATTTACCTACACAAATATTTGTTCCGCAAAATAAAATTTTCGGTTTGCTACATATATACATACGCACATACAACATTTTTACAACTTTATTTTGTACTAACTTTTGAACTCATTACGAGTTCTAAAAGCTCACAAAAGTGAGATCTCAAATGCCAGGTACTTAGTTTTCTTCGCTCGAGTTTTTAGCTCCCGACGTAAGAAACTTTTCCATATCATAAACCTAACTCAAAGGCTTTGCAGTTGTTTTGGTACTTCGTTATGCAACCAAGCAGCTGAGGCAGGAAGCGCTGGTGGTAAAGGCACAGGCGCGCAGGCTACGGTTATGTTGGCGGCATAGATGGTAGTAAACTGACGGAAACGGATGTTCGAGCACATGAAAAGGATTTCTGCTCGTTACTTGAATTCACATCGAAATCAGCATGTGGCAATCAGGTCGCAAAAAGTAGGAAGGGGCATACATACATACAAAAAGTATATGTATGTACGTAAACGCAATATTTTTAAAGACGTCGCAGGCAGCAGCTGGAGAGGGTGTTGGTGCCTGTCTGTTTGGCTGTTTGCTGCACGCGCACACATATTTTCGTAACAATTGCAATTACACCGGTAACAATGACATTTGCGCAAAGTTGATGACTTGAGAGAAAATGGTGGAAACACATACATACATACACAAATATGTATATAAAAAGTAAACTTTACGCACAGCAAGCGTGCTGCAATGTTGAACGCTGAAGTCAGCTTTCAGCGCAAAGAAATCAGCTCTTACCTGACAGGTAGGCTGGTTGGCTTGTTGGCAAGCAGCAGTGCAACTAAAGCGCAGCATAGCGCCTGATTATGAAAAGTTAAATGCAATCAACTCGTCCCAACGCAGCTCAAACTAAACTTGACTCGATGACAGTTGGCTCAGCATTAATGGGTGTAGTTATTGTGAACTTCACCAACGAAAATGGCTGTAAACTTACATAAATTAAATTTGATTTTCAGCGAGTTTCGAAAACTTTCACACTTTTGCTATCCTATCGTATTTTAATTTTTGTTCACCTGATCAATGATATGTAACTGGATGTGTGTTTTGCAAGCGATATATTTTTACTGACAATATTAGATAACAGCAAATACTTAAATCCTCTTAGAAGAGGAAGGCGAAAGAAGCCAATGTATAGATATAGAGTAGCCTGACGTACTCTGCATATCGTCGTTTAAAGTACAAAACCGCGTATCGTCATTCTGCATAACTGACATTTGCTGCCAAAAATTGGATTTGCTCACACAAGCTCTTGGCTCAATCCTTATCCATTCATCCGGAAATATACTAGCCAGAAATGCGATTGCTTTACCCAAAATAAAGAACAACTTTAAATATGAATGTTTCTACTCTCTAGAAAATAATTTATGCAACCTCACTTACGCGGTTTTGCATTTTGTTGATACGCGACTTTGTACTTTAAACGACTATATAATATTTGAGATGAATAACTTATTTATACAAACTTTTAACTTATTTATACAAACTTATAAAAGGGATATATGTATGTACATATTTACGTTCGACATCGGTACTGCTTAGTCCTGTTTCGACGACAAACCGTACAATATGTCGTATACGTAATCCCAAACGCATTTGGAAATGTTACATCCACACTAGGAATGTTAGTCCCGAGCTTTTCGGGATTTGTAATTTGTACTCATGGCAATAATAGAAACTTCATTTTCTTGACCAGTATTGGCCATATTTCTTTTTTTTTATAATTAATATTTTTTTACAAATGTCTACCTCATTATCCATATAACACCGTGCGATAGTAAATTTTATACACAAAAATTAATATATGCGCGAAACTATGGGCCAAATATAATAAAATTGCTTTTTTAGTTTTTCACTCTGACGTCAATAATCCAAAAATGATTTAAAAATTCAGCGAAATCTGCTTAGATAAGAAGTAGAATTTAACCAAATTCAATTTTTTGGTACATAAGGACTAGTAAGTATTGAAAATATCCTTTTAAAGTTTTAGCCTTGAAATTTCGAAATATTTGCTTTTGAAAGAACTATATGTTAAGGACTTATATAAACTCGATAACGTCCTCGAATTTCGTCCTTCTATCTTTATCAGCTTAAAAAGTTACCTATTCGTCATTGTGAATCCAAAAATTTTAGTTTTTTAAATTCTAAGGAAATTTCCTCTTTCATTTGGTAACCATATTTTTAGTCTACATTGTATTGAATTTTTAAAATAATTTTTGAAATTAATCATATCTTTGAAATTACAAGGTCTTTTAAAATAAATCCTGACGTCAGAGAGAAAAAATAAAAATGCCACTTTAAATAAAAAACTAGGTTCCAAACCCATTTATTTGTTATTTATTTTATGGTTGGAAAGATAGAAGCAATTTTTTCGATTTAAGTTGTTGAAAAGTAATGAATATCTAAATCCCGGGACTAATAATTGTGATAACCACATCTCGAAAATCCCGGGATCGGAAAAAGCGAAAAAATTAACATCCCTAATCCACACATAAATATAAATACATACATCCGTTTGCATAAGCTGATGAGTATGTACCCTGCAGGGAAGCTCCTAGTTGCGAACCAGTATGCTACCAGTTTACCTTTCAGCCTAACTAGTTCACGTTGTATCCTTTTTTTTTAATGTTAGCGACTGGTATTTTTAACAAGGCGATATCATAGGAGATGTCAATTGTCCACTCCTGTATCAGCACCCTACCAGTAGAAATGCTAGTAGCATCATACCAGTTGACGGGATAGACTGCCTATTCATCCCCCGCAAAAAGCATCATTATGCCATTTTGCTCCGGGCGCTGCAACAATGGCCAACAAGACAAAGCTCTAGCGCGCTACTCGAGAGATCCGAGTTCGAATCTCAGACAAAGGATTTATTTTTTATTTTTATTTGCTTAATGGATTTTATTTTTTTTATTTCTTTTGCTGTAATTAAATTGTATTACTTTAAAAAGAAAAAAATTGTTTTCATTAAATTTTTTTTATTGTATTTGAATATTAAGGTTTTTCCAATTTTTCCAAATGAAATTAAATTTTAAATTTTTGATTTATATTTAAATTGAAATAACTTTGCGTTAATAACCTCCATGCGGTCTCGAACCTGAGATCTCATAACCAAAATCGGTAGTATTCACTCGACACCACTGCCGACATTTGTAAGGCGAGCAATTAACTGCATTTTAGTTTTGGTTTTGGCAATTGAAAGACGCATGTCGCTTATCGCATAAGTTTTTCGAAATCGTCGAAGTTGTAAGCCATTGCTTAAGCACGTACTAGTTAATGAACAGGTATTTTTACTAGCTGGATTGGCATTTCACCATGACGAACTGGTATGACTTCCATATTGAATATTAGTTTTCTAATTAGAAGTTTCTATCAACTAGTCTACTTTTTCTACGAGGAATTGGTATAATTATAGTTCATAACAAACTGGTGTGACTTCAATCGCTAAATAATTGTTCATGAACTGGAATTTGTGCATACTAGTTCAGCTTTTCCCTGCAGGGTACTACTCGATGGTAATGAAAGACTCAAATTGAGCCGTAGGGGGAGTAAATGAAAGTTGGATTTATTTTTTATTGCAGATAAAATCACGCCCTTTTTTATTTGGGTGGCGAAATATAATTAAATTCAATTTATCACACATCTGTTTTATAATTAGAGCATGCTTAGGGCAAATTACCCTGCTAAAATTTGAGGATCAGGTGGTCCACTGGGTCGTAGTTTTAAAGTATGAGCACAAGGACCAGGTTGCATACTAGTAACTTGTTATGCTGACCTGGACCACTTCAAACGTAAAAAAACTGATATAGGTGTTGAACACCACCTCTTCGTGGCCGATCGGCAATATGATTCGGTTGCCGAATGTGCCATGGTTCAAAAGGAGTAGTTGGAGAGCGTTGGACCAGAGGTGGTCAGGTCCAATGACATCGCAATGTTAATGTAACCATATTTTCTCCATATATTTGGACCATTTTGGTTACTAGTGTTGGTTACAAGGTAGTGTGGTCCTGTACTAGTACTTAACCTAGTCCCACTTTTTGCAGGGTAGTTACGCAGTAGCATGAATCATTTGGTCGTTTGTATGTATATGTTGCTTTTACTTGCTTATGTGTATATTGCTTGTACACTTTTCGGTCAAAAGTCATGTTAAATGCCTACAGCTGCCTTCCAGGAAACAAAACACAACTTCGTTAGCAGGTTTTGTACAATCAAATTATTTTAACAGCGCTAATGCATAGTGAATTACTAAAAGAGTTCGTTCAAATTTAGAATTTCTGCCTTCACCGAAACTGCGACGTCCACACGAGCAATATTTAGATATTATTTAATAAACTTTGGTAAAAATTAAATAATAAGTGGTTTGATATGGATATGTATGTACGTTAAAATTACGAAAAGCTTAAAGTTGAAAAATTTATAAATTTCTCCAAAAAAAAACACTGTACAACACATTTTTTTTTAACGAAGAAACGCCCAGCGTAGGTAGATAAAACTGATCTAGAGCAACAAAGGGATACTAGCGATCAATATTTGGCTCTTGTGGCGCATTAAAAATTTAAGTTCTCATTACCAGAGAGATATTTCATGCCGTTTTCTACTTGTCTCTACGAGGTAAGAAAAAATGGCATTATTAATATTTTTAGCATTTAATTAGTACTTACTCCGTACTAATGTGAACATTTTATTGTTATCTACAGCGATTACTAACAAATATGTATGTATATAGAGAATTTGTTGAATCTTGAAATTGGTGTACTTCTCCATCAAATGTGTTTGTCTGACTCGGTCGGTAACTGTTGTGAGTTGGAGATGATGATGTACAATATAAATATTTTCATGGTTTCGATTTATTGGATTCTTATGATATTTCAACAAAAATTAAGAAAAAAAAGTGTGCCATTTAAGTTCAACGTTACTGTGGAAAGTGCCTCAAGGTATACCACCATTTCCTTTTATAGTGAAATCAAGTAAAAACCACACACTCATAACTGCAAGTGCTACACGTGTTCGTTGACACCACGGCAAGAAGGTGAGATGCATGAGTGGAAGCACTTATACAAGTTTTGAAGATCTCGAGGTCAGAATCTTAGATTTCTATGCAGTGGGAATGTACTATTTTGCGCTTTTTGAAAAACGTTAAAGAATATCGCGGAGCCCATTTAGCTGAAAACATACTCACTAATTTCTAGAAATTAGAAATATTTGCCGAACAACAAAACAATGTTTGAAGTACCGAAAATATGAAAATTCCAATACTGGGCTCCTAGTGTAGGTATATCGCTGACTGCTGCTTCTTCTTAAATCTGCCACTGTACCTACAACACATACATATGCATTAGGGCGGGACAGATTTTTTGAATCAAAGGCACGTTGCGGTTATGGTTATTTGGGTCATTTGAAGCATTTTTGTCCAAGAAACCATAGGTCTAAAATGAATTTCGAGCCAGTGATTTTTTCTATCTTGTGTTTTTTTTATGTGGCTCACCTGTTTAAACAGCTGTATTAACAAGTAAGAAAGTCTAAGTTCGGGCGGAGCCGAACATTAAATACCCGGCGCAAGTATTAAATATATGTTTTCCACCTTTCCGAAAGCTACCGCTACATGATAAGCCGGGGTGTATACATTTTAAGTAAATTAGCGTCCTTAAATTTCGAAATATTGCAGTTTCAAGCATATCTGAAATTTACCGTTATATGAAAAGCGGCCTCAATTTTAGTCCGATTTCAACAATTTTCAACGGTTTGCTTTTATGTGGAAAGCACAATAACCATACCGAGCTTGGTACAAATTGCTAGAACGGTTAGCGAGATACATATATGTGATCACAAGTGGGCGGTGCTACGCCCATTTTCCAAAATTTTTTCATAAACGTATTTCTTGGTAAAGAATTGTTGCAATCATCAATTTTGAATAAATTAGCTTCAATATTTACTGATTTATCGAAGATTTTGTATTTCTCGAAATTACCGTTATATGGGATGTGGGCGTGGTTATTGTCCGATTTTAGAAATTTTCGGCCAGTTGGTATGCTGTATCAGGACCAACAACTGTGCCAAGTTTGGAAGAAATTGGTGTTGCGGTTACCAAGATATACACATGTAACCATAAGTGGGCGTGGCTACGCCCATTTGCCAAAATATTGTAATATTCTTATTTTTCGTCTAAAACTCATTGCAAATATCAATTTTGAGTGAATTATCTTCAGTAGTTACTAAAATATCGCAGTTTTCGTTTTTCTGAAAATTACCGTTATATGGGAGGTAGGCGTGGTTATTGTCCGATTTTTTAAATTTTCAGCCATTTAGTAAGCTGTACTAAGGCCAACAACTGTGCTAAGTTTGGAAGAAATTGGTGCAGCGGTTACCAAGATATACACATGTAACCATAAGTGGGCGTGGCTACGCCCATTTTCCAAAAATTTATAATATTCATGTTTTCCGTCTGAAACTCATTGTGTTTAGGCGCGTCCGCTAACACCAGGCGCCTAAATACATGCTATGTACTGCTGCATGTGCAAAGATTTCCTTTATGCAATTTAGGAAATTTTTGCACATGCACTTCTCAACTGCCAAGTAATTGAACTTTCTTAAGTTTCAATAAGATGGCACTTCAAAGTATGCTCTGCCTAGTTGGATGCATCCTCCGGACACTGCTTCCGGAGCATTCTGCGGACTCTGCATGGCTTACAACCATGCGGAGGTGGTAATAGTTGATTACCATTGGCCACAGTGCCTACCCACTACTTTTTGGTCCAATAAATATTTTTTTATATACATACATGCAAACATACTGGTCTCCCCTCTCACTGAGTTATTCACATTGTAAGTATCAATTTTGAGTGAATTAGCTTCAGTAGTTACTAAAATATCGCAGTTTTCGTATTTCTTAAAATTACCGTTATATGGGAGGTAGGCGTGGTTATTATCCGATTTCGCCCATTTTCAATACCATCTGTCCCACGCCCAAAAGAAGTTCACGTACCAAGTTTCGTTAAGATATCTCAATTTTTACTCGAGTTATCGTGTGCACAGACGGACGGACGGACGGACGGACGGACGGACGGACGGACGGACAGACAGTCACCGCTTATTCGATTTCTCTTTTCATTCTGATCATTTATGTATACATTTGTCTATATCTATCTCGATTCGTTTTGCCTGTTACAAACAACCGTTATGTGAACAAAGTTATAATACCCTTGTGCACAAGTGCGCTCGGGTATAAAAACTAGCCACGTTTTGAAAAAAAAAACTAGAGAGGAAAAATCGCTGGCCCGACCTATGGTTTTTTGGGCAAAAATGCTTGAAATGACCCAAATAATCATAATCGCGATGTGCCTCTTTTAATTTTTTTGGACCCATACAATTCGACCCGCCCTAATATGCATGTATGTATAATTATAATTATTTATCACAATAGCGACTGCTATGGCGTAGTGGTTAGTAGTTCGCGTTACCGTTCCGCAGGGCCTGGGTTCAAGACCAGTTTCCGACCAACATTAAAAAATAAAATAAAGATTTTCTAATAGCGGTTGTTGGCAGGCGATGGCAAACCTCCGAGTGTCTTTCTGCCATGAAAAATAGCTTCTTATAAAAATACACCGTATGAAGTCGGCGTAATACTGTAGGTCCGTCCCCTATGCGAGACAACCTCTAGGCGCACGCAAAAAAACATATTTACGCATTTAAGTAAATTAAAAATTTTAATTTTTTATTTGCAGATATCTGATGATGATCGAATGAGCTTAACTACGGCCGTATCTGATGAAGATGATGGCGAAAGTGTCATGGCGTCACCATATAAAGCAAAGGCAACTGGAACAGCTGCTTCCTCATTTAATTGTACTGGCGCTGTACGCAAAGCTGGGTGAGTTGAAATTGTTGCTTAAAGAAATTATTAATTAAGGCATATTAAGTCTGCTCAATGCAATAACATTGTGCTACAAAATAAGCAAACCATATATACCCGAAGTATAAAAGCTCAGGTTGTAATAGGTATGGCCGCTGAAGCCTCCATTCTGTATGTATGTATATCCGAGCGCAATGGTGACATAAAGTTTTGGAAAATGGGCGGGCACCGCATACTTATGATTACAGCTATATATGTAGCTCAATAACCAATTTGCCCATCTATACAATCTTCAGTGTGCGCGTTCCTATTAACTTCGCTGGGTAAAAAATCATTGAATTTGGACAATAACCATGCTCATCTCCTATATAACGGTATGTCTTCAAAATGCAAAAACTGCGATTTTTCACTATGTAATCATAATAAAGTGATAAGCTTTGATACTTAGGGTAATCTTTAGAATAAAATTATTAATTTTTAAAAAAGTTGTTTTTACCACCCACCTATTTAAATATTTTCCAGTAAATGTTTAATCCACTTTCCCGATTGTGGCACAAAAATTGCACAAAAAATTGTTATTTTATGAATTCGTGCGACAAGTATAAAAAGTTGTGTTACACTCGACTGTCACCACTCAAATGTTTTAAGGGTTTCAAAAATACCCATGTTAGGTCAAAAATATATTCAGCAAAATTAAATAATATGACACTCAAGAACCAATAAAGGAATTATATTTTATTATTTAGTAACAACACAGGCCTAGGGTCAGCGAAAAAACGAAGTAGGTTTGAAGTCAAGTTGAGTACAGGAGCAGATTTCAAAAGTTTTTCAAAAATCAAAGTAAAATCCACTCCGATTCGAGTCGAGTCCGAACATTTTCTTAAAACCATAATTTTCAATATTTAACCCTCTAGGGATGCGCTACTGCGAAGCCAGCGGACGCAGCCAAATGAACGAATTCGTTTCCCATAGATAATGAAAATGTTTACTCATTCAAATAAATTAATAATTTATGTAATGAAAAAATTAATTTTTGTTCTTCATTTTGAGTTTTCAAAAAGAAACCACTATTGACGTTAACATTTTAGAGCTTGACAAAATTTAAAAATTCATTTCCCCTTAACTGTAATAGATATCGGGATGCAATTTCGCACTCTTATAAATAAATGTTTACATACACCTTATTATCCAAAAACAACAACGTAAAATTGTTATAAATGTTTTTTTATTTTATTTTTTATTTTTAACAACTAAGTTTGGTTTTGTTATTCACGCTCATGTGCGCCGATCGATTATCTTTAACAAACTACAAAAAAAAGTTGTCAATATCGTTAGTTTCAAAAATATATCTCATTTTAATTAAGATAACTTGCTTCTAACCTCGAATTAGGACACTAGTTCATGTATAGTACCACTAGTGCGTAGCTAATTAATTTTATAAGCTTTATATCTAACTATATGTATGTATATTTTACTGAAAATAAAACATATTTCATTTCAGTTTCTTGTCGGTGAAAAAATGGCTACTCCGCAAAAAGCATCAAATCGAATTAGCACGCAAACGCGGCTGGAAAGGCTATTGGGTTTGCCTCAAAGGCACCACACTACTCTTCTATCCGTGCGATTCACGTGAGGGACGCAGCGTCGAAGCGGCACCAAAACATTTAATTATTGTTGATGGTGCGATTATGCAACCAATACCGGAACATCCCAAACGTGATTATATATTCTGTTTGAGTACAGCATTCGGTGATGCGTATCTCTTCCAGGCGCCCTGTCAGGTGAGTAGTGCAAATATAAAATGGCTGAAATGAATTCCAACACACACACACACTCACACACGTAGTATATACGCTTTACTTCAAACCAAAATAGAAACATCAAAGCAGCACCACATATGCAATCCTGCTACTTTCCATAATAAAAGTTATCTACTATCTATTTAGGGAGATTACTCATTTATAAAATTCCTTTCACATTCAGTTAACCAAAACTATTTGAGAGCTTTCTTTCATAACAAATACCCAAATACTGGCATATGAATGTAAGTATGTATGTACGTATGTATTTATTATTTATGCCACAATGGAATAGCGTAGCTACAACCCTCAGCGAACGACATCAAAGACCATAATACGTTTAGTAAAAAAAAATACAATTCCAAAGCGCGCGCATGTACATTTTTAGCGTGATGGTAAAGTAAATGCGATTTTCATATAGGTATGCAAATATATATCGCATACGCACTTCATAAGACGCACAACTCAAAAATCAAATCCGGAAATACATATGTACATATGTATGCACATATATAGCATAGCACGGACATAGGAATTTATGTAGCTACTAATGTTTATACCCAGCAGTCAAGCATTGAATTTTGTTTGCGAAAATTATCTGATTGAAGAAATTTTTGTTTGAATGGACAGAAACGCTCCAGCTCTGAAAGTATTCAACGGGAAGCTGGTTACGTAGTAAGAGGAAGGCTTCTTCTGCATTGGAAAGACCAGGTGGAGCAGGACTTGGCTTCACTTGGCGTCAGTTGGGGCACAGAAGAGGAACAACTGTGAGATACTTCCAGTTGCTTAAATTTTTGCACCACTTTTTTTAACTAAACAAAGTTTTGGTTCAAAAACTGCAGCAATTTGCTCCAATTCATTTAGCACGGAAATATACTACTTTGTCAAATGCCTATAGAGCACCTGTCGAATAGAGATCTCGCCTTTTCGAAACTTTAGAGCGCTTCAAGCAAGTGAAGTAAAGCGGTCATTTGGCCAACTTTCATACATTTTAGTGAATGGCGCCCTCATGGGTATTGTATTATAGGGCTCTGGACTCATCCGTTCTCAATTAATCTACATAAGTACATGCGACAATTTTATATTAAAAATTTAACAAATCGCTACCTAAAAGTGAAAAGGTGCCAAGTTCACATTTTTCAAAATTTTGTTTTCGATACAGAATGACATATAATGCGAAACTACATCGATTTTTCGTCTCTCCTGAATAATTAAAAAAAAATGGACTTGGCACTTTTTCACCTTTAGGTGCCGAAATATCGATCACTTGAATCAGAAAATTTCTGAAAACGTAAATATCCGAAATGTAAGCATAGTTAATGTATACTCATGTAAAGTATACACATTTTGAATAAGTGCCGACCAAAAAAAAAAAAACAGTAAACTCTCCTCTTATACCACTACATTTTAAATACTACTTTATTTGAAGCGTCCTTTTAAGTCGGACGACTGACTCTGTAAATACATTTGTTCTTGTATGTACATTTTCCTCGCTTTTATGTTTTTGAATATGTGCATATGTTTGTGAACACCGAATTCCTTCAACAATATTTGCCGCCATTTCAGTTTGGCAGTCACGAGCTGCACGTACTTTTACAACTGCTTTGCGACCCTGCGAAATACGTTTACGAACGCTCCGTTACACACACACTCTAACGAGGCGAAAAAACCCAATAGCTATGCTAGCATAATAGCAAAATCGTCACATGACTTGAATTCAATTTCCATTGCAGAGATTTAGGAAAAAAAACTACATATTGCACATCAGGGGCGCACCCAGGAAAATATTGTTGGTAGGTGAGGAGGGGTTTTATACAATTAAAGACATTCGCGAAAAAATACTAAAATTTTGCTACAGATACTACCTTCTCTAAATGTATTTATCATTACATACACATTTACATAAATAAATACGTTTATGCAAGTATAATAGAACACTAAGAAAAAAGTAACATGATTTCTTCAAAAATAAACCGTTTTGGTTTTCCATGTTAGCGATTTGCAATTTTTGAAACGAAAAATTGTTTTTAGGGAATTTAACTTTTGTTATGTGCAGGAAGCCCCAGGTTCGAATGCCGTCAGACGGAATATGTTAAAATGATAATAAAAAATTGTTTTGTGTTTCCGCGCTATATCAAGACGATCAGGAAAAAATCTTGATGGAAGCTTAGAACTGTCAGGATATATCGCACATCGTCTTCAAAAGAGTCACAACTTAAAATTTGGCATTTTTGAAATTATGCGCTAAAAATGTACACAAAAAGCTTTCAGCAAAACCTTGAGGAAATTTTTGTCATAATTTGTTAAAAGAAACCTAAGGTAAAGTCGCCCTTGGCCATATGATTAGCATGTGCTACGAAAGAGTTTTTCGCATTTTCTGACGAACGTATTACTTTGAGTTGTGACTCTTTTGAAGACGGTGTGCGATGTATAAAATACTGTGAAATCATGTAAAATAAAATTGGGTAATATTCTTCTATAAAATCAGAATTATTTATATTTTGGATATTTTAAGCTTGCCGCTAAATACAAGTACCTATCGACATTTGTAGCATATTTTCCAAATATTTTTTGCATAAACAAAAGATTTCCAATAAAACCGTCTCGGAGGTTTCCCGCTTCCTTTTGAATATATATTTCAAGCAATTTTGGCTATTAAGTGAAAACAAATTTTTCAGAAAGAAATAAACTGAAAAAAAATGAATAAAATTTTTGGTAAAGAAAAAGATTTTGAAATTGTCCTTTTAACTTTCCTAGTTTAGGCAACCAAAATATTAAAAAGGGTATTTTAAATACCTATTCGTCGTTGGGCACCAACAAATTTAACGCTTCTCAATTCTACTGAATTGTTTTAATTCATCATATCCTTGAAATTTCAAAGTCCTCTGAAAAAAATCATGACGTCAGAGAAAAAAACTGAAAAAGTAGATAGTATTACTAATTTCGTGAGTAAAGTGATTGTTGAGTGAGTTTTGAAATTTTTTGGATTTTTTTGCTGGGTGTAATAAGTATGGAAAATCCTGTTTTGCCAAAAAAAATGTATGTCTGGCTGTCGGTTTTCGGTTTTTATTATTTACTTGCATATCGACACCTGAGTGGAAGATCGACCTATCTCATCAACCAGTTCGAAAACGCCCTATCTCAGAGAACTTTCAAAAACGCCCATTTCAGAATTTGGTTGAAGACCCTATCTCAGCTGCCGATTCAAAAACGCCCTATCTCAAATGAAAATGTATTGATAATGTGGTGAGAGCTTTTTTGAATCGGCAGCTGAGGCAGGGCGATCTTCAACCAAATTCTGAAAAAGGGCGTTCTTGAAAAGTTTTCTGAGATAGAGCGTTTTCGAACCGGCTGATGCGATAGGTCGCTCTTCCACTCAGGTGTCGATCAGGAAGACGATCTCCGGAGGAGATTGAAATATATTGGGAAAAGAACGTATTTTTATTTGTTTTAATACAATAAAAACCCTGACCTCGAGCCGGTATTAAAAAAGAATGCTTGATTAGAATCAAAAAGGTCGTCGCAAAAACAGCTATATATCCATCTAAATACTTTACAGTACCTTACTCGCCTCAACTCAACACACTTAAACTCATTTCAATTCAAATCATCTCAACTCACGTCAACTGACCTCTTCTCAACTCAACTCAATTCACCTCTTCTGAACACACCCCAAATCACTTGAAGCCACTTCATCTGAGCTCAGCGAATTTTACTTCCGAATAGCCTATCCAATATAGTCATAAAAATTCCAACGTATTCCCGAGAATCTTCAAAATTCTGAAAATTACGAAATAGTCCAGAAAATTCCAAAGTAGTTCCAACGGTCCGAAATAGTTCACAAAAAATCGAATATGGTCGTGAGAAAATCGAAATTCTGGAAAATTCCAAAAAACTCCGAACTAGTCCATTGACCCGAAATAGTGTCGAACATCTCGAAATTCCTTTCCCCAACCTCTTCAGTTTGATACCCATATTGCAATATTTAATTTATCTCACCAATTAAATTATATTAAAATTCTCAAACATGTGGCAACCTCCACAAAAATATCTTTGGCTGTAAGACTTCTTAAACCTCTTTTTTTTCTTTGACGGCCATATTGCAATATTTACTGTATCTTATCAATTTACTTAAACTGCAATTTTCAAACAGGTGGCAACTCTCTCTTCTTCTTATTTCAAGTTAGACCTCCAGCAACACATTGGTGAAAACTGCAATCAATTTCATGCATTACTTTTCGAGTGATGCGCGTACAAACATACGGCCCACAGACAGAAATTCTAAAAATTGTTAATTTTTCATTAATATCCATAGTGTACAGACATCGGCCTGTTACAATTTAATTGTATGTATAGATTTGTACCTTCGACATGAATTTCATATTGTTTGTTAAATTCAAAATTCAAACTCAAATATTACTCTAGCCTTTACTATATTTTCTTATGGTGCTCGTAACTTTTGATCTCGCATTATATCTTCGAATTCGCATTGTAGTATTCGAATGAAAAACATGGTAAGCGTTGGTACGGGGTGACCTGTCTTTACCGATCAGAAGCACAATGGGCTAAATTGATTTTTTTTTTTAACAAAATGTAACTTAACAATTTCTTTTAAATAAAGTTCGAGTTATGTATTTTAAGGAAAAAATAAAACAAATGCCAACATTCTTTATATTACCACCGTGGAAGGCAGTAACTCCACATAAAATTTAGCCGGTGGGTGGCGTGGGATCGATATACATATCGCCGCTACCATGTCAAACTATGGAATGTGAAAATGGGTACTTTTCAGGAGAGCACAAAAACTGTTTTAAAAATGTTGTTGACATTAGGAAAAGTTTGGGATTCGACACTTTGTTAAAGAGGGTATCCTCTGCTTCCAGGAAGACTAGAAATTCGACGATTTACATGCACACGGTATGGAAAATTAAAAAAAAAAAAAAGAATTTTTGCACATTCGTTAGGTTGACATGGTAGCTATGATATGTAGGTACATTTATTTTGGAAACCTTATTTCCACCCCTAATTTATGGATTGATGGCATATATATTTTATATATATTTTTCCTTAATCTCCGTTCAAGTTTTTTGACCATGCTCAACCTCTTTTCCTTATTTCAACCGTTAAAATAAGGAATGCTGAGACTCTTTTTTTCCTTAAATCGACATAACTAAAACTTTATTTGCAAAAAAAAAATGGATTGTTTTATTCCAATTGGTTTCATTAGTTTAAACAAATGCAACTTTTCCCATAATGCGCCGTAACCTAATTTCTTAATTCACCAGCTTTTGCATAACACCATTCAGACAAATCATTCTTAAAAAAATTTATTTCTACTAATTTAATCACCTCAATAAATTTGCGAGTTTGTATGTGAATTACAACAAAAAAAATATATATATTTTTTATTTCATTATAAGTAGGCACTCCGCCGGCGCGCCTTGCGCTATTCTAGCTACTACCCACGAGTACTTTGTTACATAAAAAGTAGATACATTAATTCCAAGAAATTGTTACAGTTTCATATCTACTTTACTCGATTTTTCAACAAATTTGTCTGTAATTCTTTATATAGTGGGAGTTAAGTCTCTTTTACGGTCAAGATATGAGGTTGGGGTTGAAACACCAAATCCCCGAAGCCATCCAGCCACCCCCTCCCTTTGGGTCCGCCAATGTTGCATACATTGTAGTACACGAACGAATTCAAAAAAAAAAAAATATGGCGAGAATTCAGCGAGATTTGAGTACTTTTAAGCAGCGTTTATACACAATTTAGTCGAATCTGCTACGTGCAGTTTTCGGTGCATGCCAATATTTCGATTTTCCCAATTTGCAAGCGAATCGTCTACCAATATATCTATAGTTAAAACATCAATATATTTGTACACATAAAATTACGCACGTATAATACCTACATATAACTGCAAACACATAGATAAATATGTATATGTATATATAGTAGTTACTTTATATGCATGCTGAAAGTATTTCGCTTTCGGTAGCGCAATTTCGGGTAATGCTCAACCTTAAGAGTTAGTGGGCTGATATGCGTGTGTATGGACATTAATATACTATGTATGTATGTATGTATTTGCATTTGATTTGAATAAAATCAGCATTTCAATGCACTTATGAATCCGAACGATCTATTTTGCTCGTATAAGTAAGTGTCTGGCATCAAATTTGGTTGTAAAGGCGAAGCGAGTTAAAATTTAGAACGAACGCTTTAATGGTAACTTAGCTAATATCAAAGTCTCTTAAACCACTTTTTCAATTTTGTTTTATACTCGTAGTATTTGACCACAACTGCCTTAATGAAATTCGTATGTGTTTATGTATTTAAATATACATACGTATTAGGGTGCCAATCGAAAATGCTTTTTTTTGGAAATTTCAAGACCGTACCCCGTAATTTTATTAGTTTTTATGAGAAATATTATTGCCTATTTTTATAGATCTTTTAGAGGTCATTTAGAGGACGCGACCGGTTGATTTCGATCAGAAAATACGATTTCGAAGATTTATGATTTTTTGATTTCAAAGGTCGAATATGATCCGAGAAGAGGTTATATAGGCCTTTGAAATGGTATATAATAATCTATTGTCGGACTAGGCTTGTTTTTGGGTTTTTTTATCGGGTAAATTAAAAAAGGACCCGTATTTCTCTTAATTTTTTAAATTTTGACCATCGATAATTCCTACAATTTGAAAACATGGAGTAGTATCTAAAATTAAGCCTATTTTCAAATAAACTTATACCTCATTTATTGCAATCGCATAAAAATTGTCGAATTTAGGCGACTTTTCTTAAATACGGCCCTGAATTTATATGTGTGTATATACCGGAATTTTAGATTTTTTTAACAGTGCGGCTAAGGAGTTCATCAATATTTATTCAGAATTGACAAATACAATCGCTCTATAGCAAAAAGGTAGTTTTTCAAGAAATTTTAGGAAAATGGCCCGCCCACTAATATGATATATAAGACTACTTGTCCGATTTCAAAATTTTGGAGGCGATACTTAAGGAGGCTAATCACAATGTATGTACCGAATTTGGTCGAGACCGGTCGAGTAGTTTGGTCATATAAGTGGGCGGTGCCACCCCCAACTAGTCGACAATCCGAGTCATCTAAATATAACGAATTCCAACCGTTTGCGCGATTTGGGAGACTTTATTTTCATGTGACAGATTTTATCCAAAAATTTTTCTGGTAGGTCTGCTCGAGAGTAAAGTTAAGAAAAGAATGCTGGAAATATATTTCAGAACAACCTGCAACAAAATCAAATAAATGCGTATTGATTCAGTAAATTTCCATTAACGCTTATTGCGCTTACCCAGCATATCGAATACCCGGTCGATCGCTACACAAACAATTCTCTAAATACATAGGGCATATAAGCTGTTGAAAAGCGCCGAAATATGCCTAAAGCATGTAGGTATCTATGTGTGCATCCGACATACATACATATGTAGTGGGCAGTGCATATCTCACACCTAAATACTATGCATGTATGTCCATACATAAATACTTAGAAATGTATACATACATATGCCAAGGCAATGAATAGAAAAGTTGTTTGCATTGCAAGTGGCTGCAGGCAGTAGTAGACAAAAAAAACGAATGCCATAGAAGTTCATTGCTCGCGGACATTTGGTTTTGTTAGTTCATTTTATACGCTTTCATATGCCATCTCGGGATATTTACTCAACATAAGTATATGCATGCATGCATGTACATATGTAGGTGTGCATACAATGCATGGCATTGCAAGTGTCGAATGCAGTGCATTTTAAAGTGAGTGCACCGCGCTCGGTCGCGACTGGGTACTTAATTTTGCACGCAATTGAAAAATGACCTTTCGAAAGCATTGACTATGCCTTAGAAACCATAAACACGGCCTTTTGCCGTTCGTCCTCTACCCAGCCGTGCAACGCGCACTCCAAAACGTCAAAACTAAATGTGAGGGCATGAGTTTATAAACTACTTAAAACGTATGTATGTAGGTTTGTTTATTAGGGTGCTTCCCACAATTAGACGTTAGTCACTACTCTGCTTTCATGTGCACATGTGCATCTGTGTCGTTGGGTGTGTGAAAAGCCTCCCCTTTCAGAATGCATGCGCTGTAAGTATTAATTATGAATGCGGTCATCGCCTACAGTCAGCCAGCAGCCAACGCACAAACACTCCGTCGTGCATCGAAACGTGTTCCCAGCTGAGCATTGGTGCATTATTAAGAGCTTCTAAAATGTCCTTGCTTAACGCACTTCGGCGAAAAAAAAAATTTGCCCAACTTTACAATGTGTATCTCAGCGCATTAAACGTGCTTTTCTATACGGCGATACGTGTGTTTATGTGTGTGTGTTTAAGTATATAGCATGCTTATGTACATGTGTATGTAGGTGAAAATTCATATGCATTGCCCGGGGCGTTTCCACTGTGCGCCACGCTGCACGGTAAAGAGTTTGCACAACTTTTGTCTTTTACACTGCTTTAGGTAATTTCGCGTGACTTATTTTTGATGCCGCAAGCGATTTTCGTGCACATGCGATGGAGGCAAAGTTTTATCGAGAATATATCCCCAGTCGGTGGTCGTTTTATGTTGGAAAACCTGCAAGCATGTGTTGGTTTAATATTTAACTAATTGCTTCTTGGCAATATTAACCTGAAGTGAAGATATAAAATTTTTTTCTCTGAGCAAATATAACGAGTTGTTAAATTTTTCGATAAAAAGTTTTTTTTTTTGGTCGAAAATGGTGGCACACTTATCTCAGACAATGCAATATCTTCTGTATAAATAACAAGATTCCGTCGCGAAATTGTATTTAAATGAAAACTTAAAAAAGATATACTAAAAAGTAGATATTACAACTCATATGCCCGTAGATATGCATGCAACGTATACGCCCCGTAGCACCATACACAGTAAGCTTACTCACAGACCTTAACTTAAGAGTAATTTTATTTGAAAATAATTAAATATTGGCGTAAAATACTTTTCTACAGTCTTTTTGACGAATATATACATACATACATATATTAATTTATTCATGCATATAATAATTTTGGAATGAGTTTCGAGTGTCCCAATAAAAACTGTAAAATTGAAATTTTGTTTCGCTGATCATCATCATCTTATAATCAATATCGTTTTTTTTTTCTTTTGGTGGAACACTAGTTTTAGTTCTATAGATTGGTTCGTTTTGGTAAGAACATTTTCACCGTTAAATGTTAACATTTTGAAGTAACTTAAACTTTTAAAATGAAAAAATCCTTAAATATCAAAAATTACAAAATAGTTGCGACAAATTTTCTACATGCTACGATTTCTTATTAATTTGGTGGCACGCTCTTGAAACTTCAGCGGTATATTTCATGTGATGTCAATTTTCGTTGCCTCCAACATGAACGTTCTAACTGAAAACTTCCCAGTGTTAGTAAAAAAAAAGAATATGTTATTTTCGAGTGACAATGAAAAAGTGAGCAATTTCGGTACTTTTTCGCCTAAATAAACCTTTTAAGGCTTAAATTTTTCAAATACTTGATTTATTTTTGATTCTGCTTGTGTCTGGAACTCTATTGTTTGAAATAAATACAAGAAGAATGCTTTAGCCTCTTTTTCTGGCGAGAGTAGGGAGTAACACTAAAAAAAAAACAACTCTGAGATTTGCTCATATAGTAGCTTCTTGTACTTTAATATTGAGCCCAACAGTGAAACAAAGGATAGGTATGTAAATACAACCTTCTGAGTCGCATAATTTTTCACTTCAATTTTAAATTTGGTGAAAAATATTTAAAGGGATTCACAATAATTTTAGGTGCACGAAACAATGCAATGCTGCATATACTAAAGTATTAAAACAATATTTTTGGACACCGATGTCGTGGTGGTTTTTAATACTTAATATAAACCCTAACACAAGGCGAACTCACATAGAGTGATATCGATTCTACAAATACAAAAATTACATGTTTTTGCATTTCGAGGCTATTGCCAAATTTCAGTTATTCTTTCCTGAGGAAAAAGGATACAAATACGGTTGCTTTGCACTCGCTTACAATCAAACAACATTCACAGCTGATGAATGAACACCACTTGTATGAATTCGCCTAGCTCTCACACTAAAGCACAACTAATATAAAATTGTAATATGTATTTGCAATACACTCACATAAGTAAATAATTTTTAATTTCAGGTTGAATTGGAAAACTGGGTTAATAGCATTCATAGCGCCTGTGCTGCAGCATTTGCAAGGCATCGCGGCAAAACAGGAACTCTACATCTCTTGCAGGAAGAGATATTCCGTTTGGAGAAAGCCATTGAATCGGTAAGTGCCTAGAAAAGCTTTGTATGTTTAGTTCGGTTGATTGATGCGCTGAGTCTTAACTTTAATTAGCGTTATTGTCGAACATACTTAACACTTTTTTTTCAAAAAAAACTTAAACCTGCTTGAAACCCAATTGAACAAAACTTTCGTGACTTTTTCAATTGAAGTACCGCGCGTAGGCTTTAACAAATTGGCCTACCTTGTTGAATTTGGCCGCCAAACAGATGGAGTATTCAAAGATGAGTTAGAGTTAGCCAGAGCTTGTATTTGATCGTAAGCCTAAATATATTTGGCCATCACACTAACAGACGAACCTATTCAGATCCGTGATCAATGGTATCTCAATTATGTGATACGCCTTAAAAGAAAAAATAGCTACAAATCGTTGCAAGGCTATAATTTTGCATTACAATGTTATCGTCTAGCTAAACTAACGGTAGCACTGAGCAAATCTAAACTTCTATAATTCATTCGTAGAGGAGGGAAATGAGTGAAACTGAGCAAATTTGGTCCAATTATTGGCCCGTAGGCGGTTCTGCTGCAGGCAGGTCACAGACAGCCGCCTCTGAAATGATCAAGGCAGAAATGTTTGCATTTTTTTAGTGCATTTGGGAGGAATGTTTGTAAATGCGTCATACAAGTCTAAAAGTAGACTATGAATAATAATAATAATTTGGCGCTTACATAAAATGAATGTTAATGTTTCGCCGAGCTTGTCCTCGCTTGTATTATTGCAAATCGAGACCATTTTGAGCAGATAATTTGAATAATAGAAATTTGTAGCTGTGAAAAAAAATAGTTTTTTAATTTAGCCATACTAATAAATATTTTAAAGCCATTTTTTGTGTTCGCAAAGCTCGAGAAATGCTGAGCCGATTTTTTTTTTAATTTGGCACACCTGCCACACACGTCCCAAGGATGGTTACAGGCTAAAAAAAATTTCGTTATATAAGGGCGAATTTTTCATTCTGCATATCTCTGGAAGGGTTATATGGAATCAAGCCCATACTCCTGGAAAAAATGGGGCTATTTGAAAAGGGTCGTGGGGCCTACAAACGTATCGACTTTTAGCTATCTCATATGTATTTATAATTCTTCTGTAGGTGTGTTTGTGAGTGAAATCCTCCTCTAAGTGGGTGTCCGAATTTTAATCAAATTTTTTGTGTTTGACAAATTAACCCGCCAGTTGGTGCTTTGGTTGAGATATTACTAAATTTCGCCAAGGTGCCATGAATGTCAGATTAAATCGACCTTTAGCACCATTGTGTTACGATTGGCCCAATGGATGTGATTTGCCAATATTATTATGCGTATAAGCGTTTAAGGTATTTCGTTTGAAATGAGTATATGTATATCGCATTTCTGTAGAACAATGATACGCACCCATTTTGAAATTGCTACCAACTATTCTATAAAGCTTCTAGCATAGATTCACTATAGAATCAGATCATTTTTGCCGCTAGGGAGTGAAGAGGAAAGGGTCTTAAAATTTATTTCGTTTTGCAATTAACCGTGCTATGAGATGCTGCACAAATGGAGAATTTCAAGAACTTCTTCGTGGACATAACACTTCTGTTAGGTTTTTTAAAACGGCATATGACAACCAAAACAATATTCTTAGCAGATGAATGTGCCAATGAAAATCGTAAACGTGAATTGTTAGTGAAAATGATGGACCAAAAAGTTTCAATAAAAAAGAGTTTATTTTGGGCGGGACGAAGTTCGCCGAGTCTGCTAGTTACCTAATACAAAAATAGACTGTGTACCGCACTAAAATCGTGATGGGTGTTTCAAGATTAAATATAAATTTATGGGGAATTCAAAACCTCTAAAGCTCATCATCTCCTAGGTTTGTGCCTAAAGATATTCAGCCCAATTCTTAATATTCCCGGGGAGTTTTTTCCCCGAGAATTTGTTTCTCCCGAGAAAGAAATCCTCCAATAATTAACTCCCAGGGAGTATCATTTTCCCAAAAACTCGCGAGGAGGAAATTCGAACTTCGAAAAAGCTGCTAGACAATTTTTTGACAGCTCAACTGCGCCATTTATTCATGATAGGAGGAAAGTGGAAAAATAGAAAACTCCAAAGGAGTTTCTGTTCAGAATCGGTCTGATTAACTCAAAATGAGCCAAGAAACTATTTTTCAATATATTTACTATCTTCAGCTGGTCGCACGTCAGTGAGTAAGCCCCGGGGAAAAAATGTCACCGAACTGTATTTAAATTATATTTATTTTTTTTCATTAGTATTGTAGAGCTTTGTACCACGATTTGTTTATTAGGAAAAATGGACAAACAATAAAGTTTAAGCGGTAGAAGTTATAGCCGCTATTTCGGAGATCAACACACCACGGAAGCGCATACCACTGACCTGTGCACACCAGGTAAACTCTTGTTGCTAATCAATTTTATCATTCAACCTATAGCCATCAAGTGCAACTGATTCGTCGCTATTTAAACTTGACAGCGTGGTTGTTATTGTTAATGCCATACATTAAATAAATCCATAGTATAGTTTAAGGCTTCACTTCTTTCAAATATCCGTAATTATTGACAGCAAGGTGTTTAAATTTAAAATCAAATTCACTTAATTTTAAATTTCGAACACCGTTTTAACTAGTACATATAAAACGTACTTTAATTTGGCAATGTCAGAGTACACTAAAACCAAGCGTCTAACTTCTTTGTGCCATTGACTCATTATGTGTACATGATGAAGTGCCACATCGCTTTCCTTCCAACCAGTGGACTAAATATTTTTGTGCCAATAAGATTTTAAACTAAAATTTTACTGCTATCCAACAAAAAATACATACTAAGGCATTGCAATGAAATGCATTTAATCGTCGAAAAAGCACGTGACAACGGTGCTAGTACTTCTTTTCATTATTACTTTATATGCCATTAATACTTACTCCGCTACTTAAGACATAAGTCATTGTACTTTTCGCAGCTTTGTTCGAGTCGTTGAGAATGGTTGCATATAACCCAGTCTGTATGAGTGGTTGTATGTATATATGGATTTACGTTCGCAATTCACTACACTGCGCCGAGCTGTCATTATCATTTAACATTTAAGCGCATTGTGAACTGAAGCGTTGTCGGAGCTAAAAGTAGCACACCATCATGAGTCAGAGTACGAAGTGATTAGATGAAAAAATTAAGTTGCATTATATGTCTTAACTAATCAAAAAAATGCTTCTGAGTTAGGGGAAAAAATGCTTATAAGTGTTGAAAATCCTAGCGCAAGCTACTGCATCAAATATCCCTCAGCATGTTTTCTTAACATAAGTAATAGCACACGCAATTGTGCTAAAGTTTATGGCCGCCATCTGCTTTGGACGCGTCGTTCATGAACTTGTTTTAACCAGCAGTTTCGACAGTAAAAACTGTCTTTGGCGCTTCTGTTTTAAATCACTGCCGAGTCAATTCTTACAGAGCTGACTTTTTCAACATGCGGTCAAATGAAAGCTAAACATGTTCCTGGTTTTATGGGTCTTTTGCACATCTGCACAATCCAATTGGCCAACAAATGTCAACTCACAAGTGTAGTACTTTCATATGGTCATGTGTACATGTTTACATATTTATATACATGCATGTGTGTGTGTTTTACTGCCCGCAAAATTGTTACTTCTCATCATTTACATATTTATTTCATTATCCGACCCGATGTGATTTGTGCTGCTGCACGGTGGGCCAGCAGACTGAAAAAGTGGCAAAAATTGTTGCTTGACTATTTAAACGCAAAAACAATCTGAAAAAAAATATTTTTATGGTATAACTTATTATCCAAGATAACAAAATCTGGCATATCGAAAAGTACCAGTTGTCCAAAAATTATAAAAAATCCGACAAGGCGCGTATTTTGGATTTTTTGATGTTTTTACTGCTTTAAACGTATTAACAATTCAAGAGATTTGTTCTATTTTTCCCCATTCTACTTGATATTTTCTGTACAAATTTTCTAAAAAAAAATTACAAAAATAGGGTTGCTTCAAAGGCTCCACAGCATACTTCAATTTCTATAATAAAAAAAACCCGTTCGAAGAGATTAAAAATAATATTTTGGAGTTAAGTTGCCACCTTTCTAAAAAGTTACAATTACGTTTATTAAAAAAGTTTATGCTTATTGAATATAACAATAACACAATAAGGGTTTCAAATGGAAGGTGTTTGAACAAGCTTCAACACTAACATGTCTTAGACTAGTCTTGCCTATCTATCACCTAAGGCTACATTTTTTATTATTAAATTTATGTTATTTAAAGAAATAAAAATACGTATTTGATTGAAGAGTTTTAAGTGGGGGCTTTTATGTCAAAAAGTAATGTTTAAAAATTAATTTATTTTGCCCAAAAATTGATACATGGATTTTAAGAATCCTTTTAAAATTTAACCTGTTATTTGCCTGCCACACATACAGTATGCAATAAGATTATTTTTGTCAAAAGGGACAAAACTAATTTCTTAATTTCCATGCTTTATTAATTCCTGTGTATTCTTCATCATGGCTACCATCTTGTTTAAATAGAAATATTAACGGTTTAAATAGAGTGGTTCGATGAAATTTTTGGAAAAATTTATAGATAATTTTTTTTGTCAAAAATGAAAATATAAATAGTTGTAAATCAAACAAAGCAAAACAGTGCAAAAACAACATGCATTTATGTATTGTAAAATATACAAAAATATTTGCAAAAATAATAATAATAGATTGACGCTTACATATACATACATATGTATATGTGTTTAGCTGAGCTTCTCCTCCGACTTGTGGCGTGCGCCTTGATGTTATCACACAAAGCGGAGGGACCTACAGTTTTACGCCGACTCCGAACGGCGATTGTATTTTTGTGAGAAGCTGTTCTTCATGGCAGAAATGCACTCGGAGGTTTGCCATTGCCTGCCGATGGACGACCGCTGTTAAGAAAAACCTTTTTTCTATATTTTTTGCGATGTTGCTTTGACCAGGGTTTGAACCCAGGTGCTGCGGAGTGGGAGCGCGCACTGCTTACCACTACACCACAGCGGCCGCAATAATTAAGTAAAAACAAAAAAGTTTAGAAAAATATGCACTTACGTTTAAATGGCATTTTAAAGGAAATCTCACAATTTATATGAGACTCCTAGTTTTATTTATGTACATAAAATATAACCAGAGAGGAAGGTTGCTCATACGCCGTGTATCGTACATATTCATAGCCGCACACGCGTTTTTTTCGAAATTTAACAATTAAGTACAAAAAGCGGAAAATATCCGCCGATTTTTATTAATGTATGTAGATATCTTTATTTATACAAGAGTGCATTATATTTGTTTTTTAACAGCTGTGGCTAGCAGTGGCGATAATCGGAACAGTGTACCTAACTTAAATATGTTATTTTTATCAAATCAAATGTGTTTTACAACAAAAAATAATTGTCAACCGTTTTTGTTACAGTACTTTTTCTTAAACTTATTCATAATCTAAACAAATTCAAGAGATAGATCTGTAGTTCTAGAATTTATTAATAAATTGATACACAAAATTTATAATTAAGGCTTACAAACGCTTTTTCAGATTTTATGCATTCTTAATTTGTTATGAACACATAAAAGTGTTTAAAATGTCATAATATTTTGCTTTTGCATACTTTAAAGTATCTAGATTAAATAAGTTTATTATTTTAAACTTTCAAATAACATTGGTTGGTGTATGCTACAAATTATTCTCCTTTCAGGGTTATGCGCCGAATGTGTTTTAAAGTTATACATATTTGTATGTACAACAGGGAATTGTATTTGTAAACGCGTTTGCTGGTGTTTTTAGGTGTGTGTGTGTGTGCGTTTTCTCCTAAAGAAAGACCCATTGGATACGTCAATTTTCTACCAAGGAAACAAATCACAAATCGCAATTACTAACCTACACACAATTGGGTACAAAACAAAAGGCCATACAAGCATACATACATACATACATATGTATAAGTATATTAGTGCCTTTTCGCATTGTAGAACTGGATTTAGAATATTGCTTGCACTCGAACTCTGTGCCATTCCACTTGAGTTGCGCTTACTTGCTTCAGTTTCATATGCAGGCATGTGGTCACGGGATGCATACAAACATACATATGTACATATATATAATCGTATTGTCCTTCCGGCCAACAAACAAATCTCTCTATGTATAATTTATAAGTATTGCAATCGGTTCTCCAGTGACCCAATCAGTTGAGATTCTCACATCACTCTGTTGTTCACATGAATATTTCCTATACGAAATTCATTCGCATTGGAAACAATATTGTTATATATATATGTAAATATATGTGTACGTATGTATACATGCTCACATATGTACATGCGTGCGTAAATTCATTCTCCCTTAAACAAACCATGCCTGCATGTGTTCACTTTGCTTCCTATTTTATGTTTTGCCCGCTCCTACTCTCCGAGTTTTGGTTTACTTGAAAATTTTTGCAATTCAGCTTCATTTGCATTTCTACTTATTTCGAGTTTCCTTCAAACTTCACCGCTTGACCTCACATCTATTCTTCATTTATGACAATATCGCGTGTAATAGTTGAAGGAAGAATAAAAAATTTAAAATTCTTGCATGTGTGAATTGATAATTTTTTTACTGCTCTTTACAGTCCATATCATTTATTCACTCTTCGATTTACTGCTTGTCACATTTATTGATGTGGGCAAGTGCTCTGGCCGGAAATTAATTACTCAGACTTGTAACAAAAAATCCTCACTCTTTATAGAGGATATGTAAGGGATTAGGAGTGCACGGCCTCTATCTACGTTCTTGTGTTCACAAGTTTGCCAGAGGCTGTCTAAAGATCTAAAACTAAAAAAAAAAAATCCAAAGCTCTCATTAAAGGTACTTGTCGCAGTATTGAAAATGACGTGATGAAATCCTCTCACCATTTGCTTCCCCGCGGTTCTGCTTTCTCGACCAGAACCCTAGGAGAGTAAACATTAGTCGAAGCGACGAAGCGATTCTTTGGTTCTATGTCTTCTACTAATTCGATATGTTTTTATTTGTTAACACATTACGTGCCGCGTCATTCAAATTTGAACGGCAGTTACATGCTAACAGTGAATGACCCTCAAATAGTATCTGTAGGCCAGGCAAATCTTTCTTGTGATTTTATAACTAATTTATAAAAACAAGGACATATGAAATGCATTTCGATAATTTTTCAGCAGAAATTGAAGCGGTAAGACGTTCGAACGGTCATCATTCATATTTGTAGGACGTGGTCAGGCATGGAAACTTCCATCAATTTTTATGTTACGTCATTCAAATATGCATGATGCCTAAACTGAGTTTTTTTTAATAAATTAAAGGTTTTTAGGATCGAACTGTAAAGTTTTTTTATCATAATTATTTGAATTGAGCTTTCACCTTTATGTTCTTTTTACAGAAATAAAACTCATTAGAAAACTTTAAAAGTGTTGTCATAACTTTTATTCCGCGATAGCAGTAATAATATTTCAGAATTCCGAAAACCAGGTATCATTCTAAAATCAACAGCTCCTGGACTCTAAAACTTCTATGTAAGTTTATTTCTAGTGTCATACATTTTTGAATTACATAGGCTTGTAGTTGAATATATCTGTTATGCACATATGAAGTACGTGGCCTACTCGAAAAAGGCAAGTGTCATTTATATTTGAATGACGTTAGCCGAAACGTGTTTACATGCTTTTGATTGTCAAAAATTCAAATAGTATATATCTAAGAGTTTTTTTCTGCACGTTTTGAAACATTACCAAAAATGGCTTGGCATTCAATGTATTAAAAAAAAACAGCAAGAAAATAACAAAAATGCAAGGAAAATGAGTTTCATTTTAAAAGATTGTTTCAAAAGAATACAATTTTAAATTTTAACAGATAGAGGTTATTATAAGCCTTTGCTTTGGTTTTTCAAGAAATGGGGCCCATATGTTGTCCTTCATGGCGTCCAACGTAGGCCCAGGGAAAGTGCTTAATCCGGAGGCATTAAACCGCACAATCTCGCCGGCCTATCGACTGACCCTATTTCCAGGAATAACGCGCGCACCAAAAGTTTTTATTCATCGTTTTCTAGTTGCTTTAAATTCGACAGCGCGCAAGGTTGACATTGAAATCAATCCCTGAGCGAGCTATGAAAAATCATAATTTTCTGGTTGAAAGCCACTTCAACTCAGAATACTACATGCTAGACGAATGTCTCGAGAACGAGAAGAGATAACGAAATAAATGTATCGGTACTCTAAATCTTTTTAGGTGGAGAAGTCAAGAAAAAAAGTCTCCTTGCGTTTAGGCGCGATTGCCAACACCAGGCGCCTAAAGGGCCGCTATGTACTGCTGCATGTGCAAAAATGTCCTTCATTTAATTTAGGGAATTTTTGCCTTCATTTAATTTAGGAAATTTTTGGACATGGCACCAGTATGCAATGATATTTTAAAAAGTTTTAAACACATATATTTCCTGTAACTGCATCAAAGAATGGCAGAAACAGCCTGCGAAGAACTTTGAAAAAAAATTGCGTTTTTTTGGTTTTTGTAACCATAGTAATAAATTTCTTGACACAAAAACAACAAAAGTATGTATTTAAAACTTTTTAAAAAGCACATTACAGACTGGTTTTAGACAAAAAAAAAATAACAATTTACAGTCTTCTATATTTGTAGGTAATTTTAAAGATTGAGATATTGCATTCGTTCTCCTTTTTTTCAAACAATAAAACACTGTGCTGCACTTAATGTGGTAGAGCAACTCTGAATTCAGTTTCAGCGACCTACAATTTAAAAGATTATTTTTTGTAAATATTTTAGATATTCGGTTTCAAAAAATTTTATTTTTCCTAAGAATGTCCGTGTTATTATTAAACGTTAAACACATTAATTAATTCAATTTACGACTTTTGAAATTATTTGTGATAATATCAAAATTTAATCCTGTAATTCATTGTGCAGAAATATGTGTATCACATGATACAAATTCAAAGCAATCAGAACAAAGTTTAAACATTTGTGGTATCAGCTCCTTTAAAAATATCCGTTTCATTTGATTAAAAATACTTATGAAAAGAAAATGGAAATGCACCCGACAATAGAATAGACAGAAGAATGCCAGCCTTAATTAAATCATAGGCTTTAAATATTAAGTCATATTCAACTGCATATTTTAATCAAAGAGAGTGTTCTTGGAATTTATAAATTTGTGTAAACTTATAAACATTGTATGCTCATATGAATAAATACACGTACTAAAGATTCAGAATTATAGATAAATACAATTGATGTACGTATGTATGCATGTAGAAATGAAGCGGAAACGCATTGTTTATCTGAAGATTTAACAATAATTTAATCGTCCGAAAATAAGCCGCAATTTAAATGCTTCCAAGAAATTTTGGATTATCAAGAGGAAAAGTCAATGTTTTTGATGTTAACATTTCTAAATTTGATATTTGTTATTGGGGTTCTGAAAGTTAATGTACTGAGAGCTTTCATATTATTTTAATTTTATTTTAATATTATTCATAATTTCATCTGCGTGCATTCCATTCGAAAAGTATGCTTACAAATATGTATGCTTGGCGGCAGCAAAATCGAATTGGTTTTTTTAAATATGTTCGCAAATAAGATTTAAACTTAAATGCATACAACTTTAAACGCACACATGTGCATATATGTATGTACATATGTTTATACCCAGCCAGCAAAAAATGCGAAAACCGATGCGGAAAAGGACAAAAAAGTGAATGAGGTGCGTATTTTTGTCCGTTTACTGATTCCATTTCCGGATACTTTGACGATCCGTTTTCCCACTAAAGTGTGCGGCAGAAACATATGTACAGACAACAGTATATGAAACGGATACGTTTTCGGCTGTTTTTTCTGAAATTTTCCTGATTGAATTTTTCGTTCAATACGCCTTCCTTTTGCACTTCACAGATACTTTTTCATGGTTCAAAAGAAAAAACGAAAATTATGAAGCGCCTGACGGAATGCGAACCCGGCACCTTCTGGAAGCTAACAAATAGCGGCACACTCCTCTGCACGCTCGGCCACTGCCGACTGCGCATGCATTAGTCGTGGGTAATAGCGCAACTTTTATAGCGCTAGTTCAGTAACTCCGGCGCCATCTGTGGTATCAGCGCACTAGCTCAGCACAATGGCGCAATGTACTGATTTTAACATGGCGCCATCTTAGCGTCATACAGTGTCATACGCAATACAGTGGTGTCATGTCTATTATTTCTTTAAGTTACTGCGCTTAGCAACGCTTCACTTCCAATCGAATTTACCTGCTAGGAATGTAGTAAATGCCACGATATTTTCACCATTCTTGATTAAAAGCTTTAAATTTGCCAAGATACACAAGTTTCTGGCGTTCTCACCCTCAAAAGCAAAAGTGCGTGTAATTTTTCAAAGAATGAAGGGGAATTGTGTCTCATGTATTTTTGGTATTAATGGCGCTAGCGCTTTTCATATATTGGTATTGGCGCGGCAACTCCGGTTACGGTGTTAATGCAATTGCGCCGCGCAGCGCAGAGTTACTCATGCCTAGCGTGCATGCTTTCAAATGTTTAGCTTGAGCAAATAAAATACAATTATTGCTTTTAAAGGACATCATCTTTTTCGAACGTTTTCTGGATAAGAAAATTAATGATAACTGTACGAGTCTTTCTATTCATTTTCGAATATGGAAAATTGAACTAAACTGCACTGTCGGCAATATTTACGGTTCTTTGCTGGCTGGGTATGTATGAATTCACAACTCTTTTAAAAATTGTCACTAAAGAAAATGAAGCATTTTTTACTAGTTTTTTTTTCTTTAACTGACAACCGCCGATTTCAACGCATTCATCTATTGCGCACACGCACATACATATGTAAGTAATCCCGCTTTTTACTCCACATGAAGCAACGCCATCCCATTTCAGTTGTTGTCATACAAGTACATTTGCTGAGATTCCTCAATCCCTGTTGGCTCACTTGCCACAGTTGCGTTTTAATATGACACTCGACCCATATTTCATTGTTAACAATACCCGACGACTATTAATGCACAAACTTACTTTTACATACATATGTAATTACAATGTCTGTACATACTTGAACATATGTACATACGTACCGTAAGTGTATGATTACATTTCGCAATGTGTGGGTGTTTTTATACATTCATACTTACTTCACTGTATGCGTGTTACACTTGTATCTATAACAAAAACAATTTCTTCGCTTGTAGTCTAAAGAGTTTGAGGCCTTGGTTCTGCCTCCAGTTGTGTGTATCTAAATTCGTGGGCTGTAACCATTTTACAGACCGTGAAAGGCAGATCATTTTGATTAGAAACAAATATCAAACTTTGCTATTTGTTTCTGATCACAAATTTTTATATTTTGGACTATTTTAACTCATTTGTGAAATTTTTGGTTTAGCTGTACCAATTCGCTACCAAGTCAAACTATAAAATGTGAAAATCGGTACTTAGCAGGAGAGCATAGAAACTGTTGTAACAAAATGTTATTGTCATTAGGACACTTTGTTTAAGCCAGTATATTCTTGTTAAGTTCATTGCGTTAACTTTCCATCAAATCTTAGGAAATATATTTAGGTCATCGGCAGGTATTGCACGCGAAAGGTAGCGGCTGTTTATTTAGCTAGAATTCTTTGCAGTGACCGGTGGAGAGTTTGTTCTGAATGCGAAGCTAATCTTGGGTTTTGAATAAATATTTTGGTATCGACATACTTTCACGTTGCCAATGTAAAATTTGAATTAGAATCAAATCAGCCAACAACTACAATTTTTGTAAAACATTGTCCATTTCTGCTCCTCCTACTGGTTTGTTCACGATAAGAACAGTAACGTAAACCTGTGCTATGAATCCAAGCTTAATCTGTTTATTATCTAGTTGTGAAGCCTGTAAAGGACATTGGCATCTACCCACGGACATTCACTTTATTCTTATACACATACTACTTATATATGGATATGAACCCAAAATTATGCACCTGTCAACCAACGTGACATTTACAAACATTTATCATCACAAATTCTGCCACATAACTGTGTTTATATGAATGTTTGTAGGTGTATTAGGGTGGTCCTTAAAAATCAAATGAACGATTTTTTTCAGTCTCACCCAATCAATCAGTAATACCGGGATCACAGATATCACATATAAATTGTTGTCCCGATTGGAGACCGTTAAGGCGTGTCGCACAGGGGGCAAAGTTCAGATTCCTCTATAGATACTCAAAAAATTAAAATGAAGCAATCTGAACTTTGACTCCTGTGCGACACGCCTTAACCGTCTCCAATCGGGGTGATATCTTCGACTATAGTAGCATAGACGTAGGAGTTGAGGCTTAGGAAATGTGAGGTAAAAATTTGCTTCCTACATTTAAGGACCACCCAAATGTATATATGCATGCGCATTTGTTAAGTCAGAAAATAGAAACCCACACTGCCTAACAATGCAGCGGACGTGAACAGTTATTATGTGTAATGAGATATTTATGTATTAACGGACTAACGTTAACAGTTTTGTATATATTTGTGCCTATTTAATGTATGTAAGTGCGTACATACATATGTACACAGGAACTGGCCATCTCTGTAGAATTTATTTTTTAAAAACTTACAACCTGACCGCATTGCCGCTGAAATACTTCCACAATCACGCAAATCTAAACAGTAACTAAGTAGCTAATTCAACAAAATGTACGAATTTATATACTTCCTGTCACTTCTAAAATCACTTTATTCTTTGCCACTTTACTGCTTCCTCTTCCGTTGGAACTTTTCTGATTACTCATCCGCCCTGTGTCGAGGCATCCATTTCCTCACTTCGAATTTTGTGCGTTGTTGAGTCCACGTCATTGGTCTCCATTTCATGACAGCGTGTATGCATGTATGTATGTGTGCTTGTATGTACATATGCATGAATGTGTATGTCCACATGGAGTACGGGTATAGCAGCCTTCTCGTATGACAGTCTGCACTATCAAAATTCAATTTGAGCTACCCATTGTAGTGCTAGCAAAAAAAAAGGCACACACACACACAAAAGGCAGTAGTGAACGATCGCGTTTTGAACATCTATGAGCCTCATGTGCCTACAAACATACTTATTTGCTATCCCTTGCTATGGTTGATAAGGAGTAGGGGCGGTAAAAGGACAGCTGCGTGTAAGAGAATCGCTAGCCGTGCCACTAGCGTTGTATTAAATAAATGAAATGAGTTTTTAAAAAATATTTTAATGACTGCTTTTTACGCTGGGGTTCATTCTATTCCTGTTACCATAATACCACTATACAGAATATGTATTCGTAATGCGATTGACCCAAAATAGCTTTCGCTTTATAACCATAACTAGTGAACCCGCACGGAATTAAAACGCCCAAGATAGAAACCTTCAAAAACCTTTAAACTACTCCACATATTAGTAAGGTATAAGCGATTCGAGTGTCATATTTCTTCTAAAACCGTGTAGCCGTTTCGCATAGTAGGTATTCAATATTATTTAAATTAATTTAATTTTAAATCACCCTGTACCGATAAAAAGTTTCTAACTTCACAAAATAAAACCTTATCGCACATCTACAGGGCAAGGTCTTTATTTTTCGGGTTATACAATTTACATATTTTCGAGTAAACTTCTACAAAGTTCAATTTGAGTTCGAAGCGAATTTTGTTTAAATTCACTTGGAAGCCTGAAAGCTTTTTGAAACCCATTTCGATTGATATCCATCCTTTGAAAACTCATTTAACTTTCTAAATAATTTGAATGCAGCTTATAAAATACATGCCAACCTTCCTAAATACATTTCAAAAACAAAATCCTTTCAATCCCATTACAACTGACACACATATTTTAATAATTTAGTTGACTTTTTAAATATTTTTGATATTTGAACAAAGTAGTTTCGCGCTTAAATATTCTTAAATATTATTTCTCTTACATTGCGGCACATATTTTAATTAACTGATGAATTAAAATGAATTTTATTTTTTAAATATGTGGCAACTCTCGTAAATAAAGTTTAGAAATAAACTACTTTCTAACCCATTTCGATTGCTACCCATCTTTTGACAATCCATTTAACTTATTAAATAATTTGAGCTTAATTTTTTCAACAAAAAAACGAATGTTCAATTCAAAGATTTCTTAACACTCGTTCTTTTGATAACCATATTTTAAAATTTCATGTAACTTATGTATAATTAAACGAAATACCACTTTCAAAACAAGCGACAACCCTCTTAAAAATAATTTTGGAACTAAAATTTCCTTAAATATTTTGCGCCTGACATTGTTATAAATATTTCAAGTAACTGAAGAATTAAGTGGAAATTTATTTTTTAAACACGTGGCCACCCTCCTAAATATAGTTCTTAAATAAAGAATTTTAAACCCATTTCCATTGATTACCATCGGTTAGTAATTCATTTATCTTATTAAATAATTTTAGTTCAGCCCTTTAAGCTGGGCAACCCTCAAGCACATCAGAAATGTTCTAAATTGTCAAACTAAGTATTTCTTGAAGCTCTTTCATTTGACATCCATCGTTAATATTTCATATAACTTGGCTTTAAAATAGTTCAATTAGACTTCTCAAATAGGTGGCAAACCTATTCAAAATGTTTCCAAACTACTACCTTCTTCAACCTCTTTTGTATGACACTCATATAGCGATACCTTATTTACTTACCAAATTCCTTTAATTAAAATTTAGTTAAATTTTTTTAACATGGGGCAACCCCCCTTTACGTAGTTAAGTTATAAAGCCTTTTCAAAACCATTTCGATTGATAACCATATTTAATAATTGATTTTTCTTTATAATTAATTTGAGCTTAATTTCTTAACAGGTGGCAACTTTTTTCGAAAAAGTAAACCCTTCTGGAACATCCACACCCTAAGCCCTTTAATTTGGTACCTCACTTTTGAAAATCGAACGGAGGGTGCGGATCTGAGGGCATTGATTAGAAAATAATTTGAATATCATTACTTAACAGGTGGCAACCCCTTTCGAAAAAATAAAACCAGTTTTCACATCTACAGGCCAAGCGCTTTAATTTGGCACCCCATTTTTGGAAATCGAGCGAACAGTGCAGATCTTTTATGCTGCACAAAAAATGTCTTCGCGTATTATATATATAGATTATACATATATATAGATACCTATTTTAATTACTCCATTGCCTTAATTTAAATTAAATTTGATCGTATAAACAGGTGGCAACCTGTTACACACAGTTAAGAAATAAAGTATTTTCAAAACTACCCAAATGGCAAATATTGATTTAAATATTTAAATAATTTGAATTTAATTTTTAAACAGGTGGCAGCCCTCTTCACACACTGTAAAAATATTATAAACGTTCAAACAAAAGATCTCTTAAGATTCATTTGCTTTACGTCCATATTTCTATAATTCATATAAATTAGACTTTTCAAACAGGGGGCAACCCTCTTCGAAATGTTTATAAACTACTACATACTTAAACTTTATCGGCTGGCACCCACACATATTTCTATTACCTATTGAGGCCAGTCATTTTGCATTAATCCCTTTATTTATACGTGCCTAACTCAACTCTGCCCTAACAAACATTTTCAATATTCCTGAGTTTCTGACCGATTGGGAAAATGCATTTAAAATTACAATTCAATCATTCGTTTTTTTCGAAAACCGGTTATTCGAAAAATTGCAATTTACAAAGAAAAAACGGTTCAATATTTTGAAATTAAGAAAAACTGAATAGACCGGTCTTACGTTACATAGTTTTCATACGGTGAAAATGCTTGTATTGGTATAAAGTCATGACCAAAAATTATAATAAAAGTCTTAATATTAATGATAGCTTTTATCTAGAAAAGAGCAAAGCAAAACAAGTTCAAAGTTTTTTTTTACCAAAAGCAAAACAAATAAAAATCAATGAAAAGTACATGTTTGGTCTTATTTAAGCTATTTTTAATAGGTACTCTACTGGATTTTTTCTGAGAAAAAGCTTTGTTTTTTTAAAAAAAAATCGGTCTTTCGATATTGGAGAGGTATTGGCAGGAACTGTTTTGGAAAAAACCGAGTCAATCACCCTAATTAGCTTTCGTTCGGTATAACTATTAACTCCTATTCATAGAAAAAATCGTACATCTCCCACCCGTCACAAAGTTGTCCCATCCGTGACAGGAGAATTTTGGATTTTTTAATAGTAAATAAATATTTTTTTTAGGGTTTTTACTTTGTTAGAATTGCTGGTTCTTTAGAAGTACTAAGTCAATTCAAAGAACTTTCGTAAAATTTATCTGCTCTAAAAACAATATCTTTTTTGGTGCCACCTGTAATAGGAGAAACAACTCCGAATTTCCCGATGTAAAATTAAGTTGGATTTTTTTTTATTTTTCGTAATTGCGTACATTAGCGAATTACGCGTAACTTTATCGAAATGCAGAATTGCAGATTACTTTATACTTAAAAAAAAAAAAAGTATTTTCTATACAAATTTCCTACCTGGTATGATGTATTTACATTATTTCTTTCTTGGTTTTAAGACCAAATCACAATTTGCAGAAAAACAAACAAGTAGGGAAGTTTTTCAAAGTTTATTGCAAATCAATTTGTACTTTTAGCTATTGTTTTACTTAAATTTAACTAATTATTATGTTTTCAAAAACGACTTCTGCCAAACGTTTGTTCCAACCAACTTCCAGTTTCTTATTTGTTTGCAAAGCAATCGAAAAACAAAATGCAATTAAATACTCAAATAAGTAAACTAAAGAAACTGAAGAAGTATGATGACTATGATAACTAAAAAGCAATACAATTGTGCATCAAAAGTGAAAATGAATTGCACGAACACCGATAACGTTAAAGAGGGCAAACTGTGTCAAAGCACAGCACTGAGTGCTACACTGAACTTTTTTCCATTATATGTAAATATTCTTCGCAAAGTTAATTGCAAAAAACCTACAAGCTCCGGCCAAATTTAGTTCCCACTGTTGACGTTGCTGGAGTACTCGTTTTCAATTCTAACTATCGCAATGCATTTTCGTGGAATTTTCTTTTCTTTTTTAGTTAGTAAATTTCTTTCAGCTCTCAGCTTGGCTTCGCGACTTCCTTTCGAGTGGTAATTAAAAATTTCGTTCATGCCACAGCTTTGCAAAAAAGTTCAAAACATAAACAAACCAAAAACAGTAGCAGCCAAAGGTAAAAAAATAATAATAATAATAACAAAACGAATTCATGCAATGCGAAAGTCAGCGGCTAATTAAAGCATTTTACGCTTATTTTACCCTTTGTGGCGACATCAGCCAGCTGCAGCAACAAAATCAACAGCGCCGGCTACAGTAACAATACAATAAAAACAACAAGCATACCACCGGCTGCAAAAACAGTAACTGTGTGACGCCAACGCTAACGCCATCGAATTTTTCATTGGTTGCCAGACTTTTTAACGTTCGAAAAAAAGTAAAAAAAAAAACTAAACACACGAATTGTGAAAAGTTATGAAAGCAATGAGCGGCATAGTTCATGACCACACAATTTTCCGGCGGAAAAGTGCAACTATGAGCGGACAGGGACAAACTTTCACGGCAGAAACTTTACTCCAAAATATATTTTTTTTTTGCATTTTTCTGTTTTTTTTCGGTTACTTTTCTGTTGAAAACAACTGCCAGAGGTAAAACTGCAATCGAAGCAACGATAATGAAAATCAAAATAAATAAATTGTGCGAATAATTTTTTGGTGCTCTCGATGAGATCATTGAGCATGAAAATGCAAAGAAACGTTTGTTTTTCATTTTATTTGCAGATAATCTGTCAGTGAATGCATCATTACAAATTCATCGGCATTACATCAGCTATATTTGTTAGTTAGGTTTACACATTTTTTGAAACAGTTTTTAAAATGCTATCGCAAAAATCGATGTACACAGGCAAGGACAGCGCTTTTCAATTAGTTGTTTGGTAGATAGACATACATAGCTCTATATATATAAAAAAAATCATATCTGAACAATCAGTGGTATGGAAGATATATCTACTAAAGCACCCATCGGCATAATTTTCAAAGCACAATGGTCAATATGTAAATTGTTCACACAATTTAATAATTTTAGCTGTCTACATAAAGGAGTTATCTCGTAAAAATTTTTATCTCACCAATCAGTGGTACAGGATCTTGACGATTTTCTCAGAAGACTTGAAGGAGTTCTAAAGTAAAACTGGACACAGCTCTGATCATTTTGTTAAACATTTATATGGGTCTACCGCGTCTCCTTCTGTCTACTGAAAATATCGAACTTAAGTTACAATGCCGTTTCATATTCATGAAAGGTACACAATGGGTATGAGTTATGTGACCATACATATGTATATACATTTTACACTTCTTTTCGAGCCGTTGTTGTTCATACTTTGCAGTACAGTTAAATGTATTTCTTTGTAATATTTTGTACTGCCTTTTAAGTAAAGTTTTCTTGAACTCATTTCGAATCAATTCTAAAAGGTTAGTCATCTCAGTTAAAAATGGTACTCATAGATCAACTCCATAATTCAATAATAGAAGGTTGGATAACCTGACAGTTGTCTCGCTCTCGCTCGCTGCCTTAGCCTGCATGCATTTTACATTTATATAAACTACTCCTAAGAAAGTTATACAGGCAATACTTTTGCCATTTTCATGCTTTATAAAAAAACCTTATGGCATACAACAAGGCTGAACAAAAAAGTCTTAAAACGCGGTCGAACGCCGCCTAAGCGGAAAGGTGTTCTGCACAAAAAAAGTGTGGTCGCATGACCTAGTTTTGTCATGCCTGCCTTGGCAAAACTAGTTTATCCCAAGATCGGGTTTGGCCGGTAACATATCGATGGCTGAGTGGAAGATCGACCTATCCCGGCAGCCAGTTCAAAAACGCCCATAACACTTTTCAAAAGCGCCATGCTTCAGAATTTGATTGAAATTTAAGAATTTGGTTAAATAACGGCCAATCTCAGAAGTCGGTTCAAAAATGCCCTATCTCAAAGGAAAACACATCGAAAATAAGTGAGATAGGGCGTTTTTAAATCGGCAGCTGAATAGGGCATTCTTCAACCAAATTCTGAGATAAGGCGTTTTTCAATCAAATTCTGAAGTATAAAGTTTTAGAAAAGTTTCCTGAGATAGAGCGTTGTTGAACTGGCTGCCGAGATAGGTCGATCTTCCACTCAGCCATCGATATAAAATGCACAAAACGCTGTTCCACTTACCTTTCTACTACATTTTCACAAAGAGGCGAAATTATTACCTCTTTCTCTATACCCCTCAAATGCAATCTTACAAGGCAGTCAGAAAACGTAAATGTCAATATATCTCCAATCTTTACTAATTAAATCATAGAACAACACATATGTATGGGTCGTTCCATATCATTTTTGCAACTAAAAAATAGATTGGCCTGAAACATTTTTTTTTATAAACTGGATGCAATATAAATCGACACGTATTTTTTTATTTTCGCAAATTATGCGAAATTTGCGAGTAATAATTTTTTAAAGTTTTGATATACGAAAAAATACGATGATTTTAAGGTCCTTCAAATCATTGTAGTTTCTAAACGAATTCTTATAAAAAAGTGAAACTTACAGGTTATCTTAATAATCGTTAGTACTCTTTAAGTACACAAAAATAAAAAAATTTTTATTTTTTTTTCATACAAATTTTTTTTTTTTTTTTAGTTTTTATACATAAATGTATATAACTAAAAATGGGACTCTTTAAATTTGTTGATTTTAAAACTAAATAAGCTCTATAGTTTTAAGAATATCTCCTAAAAATTTCAGAGTGGGAGGTTAAGCGGTTTCTGTCCACCAGCCAATTCTTTATAGTCATTTCAGCTCTTTTCTCATATAAAGTGCACCTAAGAACAGAAGCATACAGTTTGTTTATGTTTTTTGTGAAACCTTTTGTATGAGTTGGTATTTTTTTTTTAATATTAAAATTAAGCATCTCAAACTATATAACAAGTTTCAGTTTAACGTAAAAATACATGCTGATTTTTTATAACGAACCCCTAAGCAAGAAAAAATTATAAATACTTTTCAAAATCGCTTTCCATGCTTCATTTTAGAACTTTTATTTATGTATATTAGGCTTTTATAAAATCGCTCACTGAGTTTTTACACGCAAAAATAATAATACATAGTTTGTAAAATAAAAAAGAATTCATGAAATAATAATAAGGATAATATAAATTGTTAAATTTGTTGTGATGTATTTTTTAAGAAGTTTACGATTTGAAATTTTTCGCTGCTGGAGTATGTTTTCACTTTTAATTTGTGGTCGGTTTCAGCTTTAACAAAATGAAGCTTTTGGGTACCTGGTATAGTTTTGCAACTCTCAAACCGCACCTTCAAGAATGCAGCTGCAGTTTCGTAATCAGTTTCGCTGCAAAATGCTATTTCGATACTGGGAAAAGTGCCATCTTGCAGAGCCCACTCATACAGTTGATATGATACACATACATGTACACATGTACTTGTATATTATGACTGCCAAACACTTCACTTCTCCAGCTGACAAAATTCGTTGTAAATGGCTACACTATCAAGAAGAAACTAAGAGGTGTTTAAGACTTTACTTCGATGATGCGGATTCGATCGCTGCTGAAGTCCAAACAAAGAAGTCTGATGAGGAGATGTAGTGATCTACGAATTGGCAGCTTTAACTTCGTCCTCTTAGACTTGGTTGCTTTTTCCATTTTCTTTAAAACAAATTGTGGTATAAAGCTCAATAACACAGTTGAAACTAATAATAATAATAACGTAAAGGTATTTAATTTTTTTAAAAGGAAGATGCCAAAGCATATGAGGAAAAGCGTTCTGAGCTGCAATTATTTATTCACCGAAGTAAACATTCATTTTACTTTTGTTCCCTTTTTTATACCCGAGCGCACTTGTGCGCAATGGTATTATAAGTTTGTTCACATAACGGTTGTTTGTAACAGACAAAACGAAGCGAGATAGATATAGACAAATGTCTGTGCACACGATAACTCGAGTAAAAATTGAGGTATCTTAACGAAACTTGGTACGTGCACTTCTTTCGGGCGTAGGACGCATGATATTGGAAATGGGTTAAATTGAACAATAACCACGCCTACCTCCCATATAACGGTAATTTTCAGAATTACGAAAACTGCGATATTTTAGTAACTACTGAAGATAATTCACTCAAAATTGATATTTACAATAAGTTTCAGACGAAAAATAACAATATTATAAATTTTTGGAAAATGGGCGTAGCTACGCCCACTTATGGTTACATTTGTATATTTTGGTAACCGCTGCACCAATTTCTTCCAAATTGGGCACAGTTGTTGGCCTTTATAGAGCATACCAAACGGCCTAAAATTTTTAAAATCGGACAATAACCACGCCCACATCTAATATAACGGTAATTTAGAGAAATACGAAACTTTCGATAAATCAGTAAATATTAAAGCTAATTTATTAAAACTTGACGCATGCAACAATTCTTTACCAAAAAATACGTTTTTAGTACGATTTTGGAAAATGGGCGTGGCACCGCCCACTTATGATCACATACATATATGTATCTCGGTAACCATTCAACCAATTAGTACCAAACTCGGTACGGTTATTGGGCTCGCCACATAAAAGCAAAGGGTTGAAAATTATTGAAATCGGACTAAAATTCATAATCATATAACGGTAAATTTCAGATGTGCTTGCAACTTCAATATTTCGAAATCTACGGACGCTAATTTTCAATTTTTTTTTTTTTTTTAAGGAAAGGTGTTACCTCAGAGGTGGTCCCAGTTGGTACACTGTCGACATTTTCGTATATTCTACTTTTACCATTTTCTCATTACTTTCATACTATTTTTGGTTCTGAGGTGATGAAATAGTCGATCACATTAGCTAGGAGTAACTCTGCAAATTTTCAGACTCCTTGGGTAAGTCCAACCTAATGGTTTAGCTACCAATTAATCTAATAAATCAAGCAGAAACTCTGCATTTTGCTATATTCCTAATTTTAATTAAGTGAAGTCAATCCTTTTTTACTAGGTTTCAAATTATAATTTTAATGAAAACAAAATTAACGCATCATACATTTTAATATTTAGAAAATCAATTCTTAAACTCGGCATTTCATGAGAGTTGTCACATAAGGAATCTATTAAATGAGCTTTGCCTCTGTAAGCGGTAACCCAATGCAGAGAATTACATATGTATGAAGTCTGTTGGTTTTTGATTTCTACGTAAAAATTACATTTTGTGCAGTGCAATTCTATTAGAATAATTACTTATGTTATACGAAAAACACTAATATGTAGTTCTTATATGTAGTTAATTTAAGTATGTACGTGAATTCGCAGTTTAAATAGAGATTACTTTTAAAATGCAGGAATTTTATTAAAGATTTTTTTATTTACTGGGCCAGAGATATACAAATTTCGTCATCCACTATTAACACTCTTTTCAGCATTGAGTAAAAACTAGTGATAGAAGAAATTCGCAACGGAAGACTTTGATATTTTAAAAAGTTTTAAGTCTACTCTGTAAAGAAACAAATGTGTTAGATGGGGTCTTTCTATATTACAAATAGATAAAATCTATTTTGAAAAAAGTATGCGATCCATTATGGCTATTCAGATCAGAACATAGAATATTCCGTGTTGCACTTCTTCCTTTTGTAAGAAGACAGCTATCTTTCTGTACCATTTTATTATAAATATTATTGACCCTTTACGTCACTTTTCTGCAAAGCAATTTGTAATATTCTTTTAATTTTCAAATGAGAAAACCCGTTTTGTATGTTCTGTGATGTTTTGTGTTGCTTATTATTTTTATTTTTCATATAATTTCACTTTCCTCTTTATGTGCAAGTTGCATTTGTAAAGAACTTTTTCGCATATATGTATGTATGTAAATCATTATGGTGAGTAGCAGGAAACAAATCAAAACACATGTGAAAATGTGGAAAAGAGAATGAGACAATTTTCAAGCAGTTACAAACGAACCAGTGCACCACATTAGTAGATACAACGTGAACAAACAAATTCGGCGAGCAACACAAACATTTTTTTTAATGCAGTCTATCTACATATGTACATAGATACAATGTGAAACTGTGAGCGCTTCTGCTTCTGCATTTTCTTCTCATACATATTTTTGCCATCACAACCGACGCCGCTTCACTCATCCTCGTTGCTGGCATTTTACAGTTGCAGGCAGTCAGGCGGCCTGTTTAACGCTTTGCGGCAGTTGCTCTGGTTTTCACGCTCCAATTATTTTGATGCTTTCAATTTATGTAATTTCTTTTTTCTCACCAATCTACGCTACTTCACGTACAACGAAGTTGACAGAGATGCATGTGTGAGCTTATACTTATACTCCATGCAGTAAATCGGACCAAGTCCAAACCAGACAAGAAATGAGCTAGCTAATGCTAAATTTATTCGCTATTGAAATTCAACTCTAGTTAGTGGAATTGATTGAGGAAGATGGCATGGTTTGTCAAATGGATCAAATGTTGTTGTCGTTGCAGCTGCTTACTTATCCCTGCTTAGATCGAATAGTCCTTCAATCGTTTCCGTCAATCTTCAACTAACGCTAGGACCAGAAAACGTGATGTTTGGACGGGGTCGGACCTGTAGGAGAGGGTGTTAGTTGAGCCGTATTGAGTGGGCATGCGAAGAGGTGTTTGGTGTCGAGCGGGGAGTTTCCACATGCTGAACACTCATTGGGGATGTAGAGATCTCTTGCGGTAGTTGAAGCTCACTCACGTCCAAAGGTGGCGCTTAGACATTGATGGAGGCAAAACAGCCTCCCTCTGAATGCCGTTTATAGCCTATCTGTACAGTATCGGGTTCAGCGGTTATTGCACGTTGTGCTCGACCTCTTCTTTCAGCTCATTGATATGTCTTCTGACGTGTCTTGGTGGGTGTCCCGCAGCAAACCAATGTCTGATCGAGTGCTCACGACTGTAGCACCCTACTGGAATTGCGTGCTGAGCATAAAGTTGTGCTACCTTACTGTGAGAATTTAGACCTCACTGTCAGTGTGATGTTCAGAAGACATCCCGTGGCTGTCCGGAGTGCTGTCTTGCGCATGTATGTATCACCGTCCACTGCGTCAAACCTGTCCCCGGCGACCACACAGGCGCTGCATAATTTAAATAATAATTTTGATCCCTTTCTAATCACCTTTTCGCAGGTTTATTGGAACGCCACTAGCCACTTTGTTTTGTGACAGACTTACAGAGGAATTTTTGGTATGGAAGGGACAAGGAACAAGGCAAACTCAATACAGATAGAAAATCTGAAGAGCCTGTCGTTGATATTCTTTATATATAAGTATGTATGTACATATATGTATTAGTAACCATAACGTTGTGCAGGGAAAAAATCAACCGCATGTCTTATCACATCGCAATAACCTGAAAGGAACTGGTCAATTTATGAGCCGAACAATAATTTTCAATGTTGGGTAATTGTGTGTCTACTTGCGAGTAGGCACCCACACCTGTAACTGGTGCAATTTGTCACAAATGTTAAAGTTTTAGTTGATGCATTCCCTTCTTAGAATGCGATGAAGCTTTTTTTGAAATGTGAGACGAGAATCTTATTTTTTAATTTAAGAAAAGACTTCAGTGCTTTAAGCTTTAATTGGTGGTTGATAAAAAAAGGCCCCGCAGCACCTACCGGATGAATTTTTAGTGAAGTTATTTCGGATCATAAATATGGGGTTTTCAAATATCTCGAAATCCGCGCCCTGCGGATTCATCCATATTTCACATTGCATTGTCATCGGGTTCTGAGCTAAGTGTAAACGTTCAAGTCTCTAGCTCATCGGAAAGTTGGATTGATTGCACGATTTGATTAGCCACAGGTGAAACAAAATAAAAGCTTATAAAAAAAACAAATCTTTTGTCATTTTTAACCGACCTCAAAAAAGGAGGAGGTTATCAATTCGCCGGAATATCTTTTTTATGTAAGTTACCGCATAACTTTGGACCACGTCAACCGATTTAAATAATTTTTTTTTAAGGAAAGTTGATACTTTAAAGGTGGTTTAGATCCGATCATTGCACTATGGTCTGGCAGCTACTATTTTCTGGCCAAAAGTCATTTTTTAAGGAATTTATAAATCGATTTTTTTTTGTCCCTTCACTAAACTAATTCTCCAGAGTAAAAAAGTGAGTTTCCCATTGAGATATCAGCTGTCAAATTTGACATTTCTACAAAAAGTTTACATATTGTTTTCTTTCGAAGTTAGTAATCTTGTAGTTCGAATTGGAATAAGTCTTCGGGTGAGAAAGATACTTCAAAAAAGAGAAGGGAAATGAATACCAAAGGTAATGCATGTGTGATTAAATAAATAAAACTCATTTTCAAAATGGACTCTAATTTCGGTTTTAATATTCCACTTTAAGTAGAGCTATAAAAAATTGGTTTCATATGGTGATCTTCAAGTTTTGTGGGAAACAAAAATGTTCAAATTAGACATACTCTGGGCTGAGAATGATGTTGCACTTTCTTGCATTTTTTGTTTAAACATATATGTTACTTAATTTTTTTTTAACTTTTTACCTGGCCTAATTATGTTTTGCTAGAGTCCTTTCAAATAAAAAAGTACAAATTTGTACAAATAAAATACTGATACTTATGTGAATGTATCAAAAGCGAAGAGTTTTTATTTGAAGCAGCTATGATTAGAAAAAAATACATAGCAAAAATGTGGTCTGCTATTTTAAAATCAAATTTTTTGCAGATAACATGGTGTTAGAGCCTCCAGTTTCAATTTCAAAAATCTGACATAAGGTTCGAAATCAGCCACCTAGAAAACCCCCTTATATATAATATTTTGGTAAAAATGAAAAAATTATAAAATTTGGTCGCCACACTGGTTGGGCCTTTTGGAGTTTCGAAAATCTGGCATCATATTCGAAATCAGCGACAAAGTTTCAAATCATATTGGTTAATTCTCGACTTTTGGCCAGCAAATGATAGTCGTCAGATCATAGTGCATTGAATCGTGCAGAAATCAACGATACTCTTAATTTTATATACCAAGGACGGTAATCATTATGTGTAAAATAATTTAAATCAGCATTTAATCATTATTTTAGGAGTTATATTTTTTTTGCTCTAAAATAATAATTATATTTGATTTTTATTTTTTTGCTCAGCGGAAATAATTATAATTTGATTTTCATATTTTCGGTCATAAATAATGATTATTTTATGATTTTTAATTTTTTCGCCCAGAGATAACAATTATAATTAATAATAATTATTATTATTGAGTTTTATTTTTCCACTTAAAAACTATGATTATTCATAAAATTGAAAAGGCTATACAGATGCAACTTACTGAAATTTTGACCTGAAAATTTTGAGGCGTATTCCTTTATTAGGGTGTCGCTGATTTTTTTGAAAGATCATTAATCTTAAGTGAAAAAAATAAAACTCAATAATAATTATCTCTGAGCAAAATAGCAAAACTCATAAAATAATCATTACTTTTGAGCGAAAAATTAAAACTCAAATATTAATTATCCTCCCTCTTGAACCTCTTCGTGTCGCTGATGAACTTCATCAGGCATCGATATATGAAACCTTCTCAAAGTCGGCCAGGAATGGTGAACCCAGATGACGCAACCTGCTCCTATACAGTGCAAGTAAGATTTAGGACTGTTTCCTCCTCTTCGTAGTCCTTACAGCTTCTGCAGCATCTTCGGAAAGACACGCCGAGCCTCTATACATGCTCACCTATTAGCTTTACCCCCACAACGTTAGAAATATCCTCTCTTCTAAGAGAATATACCCTTCGCGACCGCTTTCGATTTCAACTAGGCCACGACGGCCTGGAAAATCGACAAGTCTTTATTTGACTCCATCTTTCTTCAGCTTGTTGGTATACAAATTCATTCGTGACCAAACGCCCCCGCCTACCTTACCTCCGAGTTTCCAGCCATCTGTATAGATGTCAATATAATCGGCTGGACTGTTAATATCTTCTTTCCACTGCTCCCTGCTTGGGAATTTTGTGCTAACATTGCTTTCCGGAACCGATATCGAAGCGCAACGATCTGTCATCGGCGTATGCACCGACTATCTCATACATACAAGCGACCAAGCCATGAAGTGAGGTCTCCGTAGATTTACCTTTTCGGTGCGCATGTTGGTCATCAGACAATAGACGACTGTCGATGGTGGCAGAAAGGAAGCTGCTAACAATACTTTCAAGTGCCTTAAGCGCAAATGAAGAAAGGCTGATGGGCCCAAGGACCTTGGGGTTAATATGTGAGGCCTTTCCGTCTTTTGAATAAAGACGATCGTGACATTTCTGCATGACAATGGTATATGATTAAGCTTGAAACAGGCTTTGAAAATAAATGAAAGCTGCTTCACAGACACATCCACTGTCTTAATTAGTTACACTCACGTAATTTCGTTTATTGGGGAACCAGCATTGTAACCGATTATAATGTCAGACAGAGAGAACCACTCTGTCCAACAATTGCTACTTTGGACTAAGTAGGCAATTTGGAAGTGAAGTGCTCTCTAATCGTACACTAAGTCACTCATCATGCCCGTACTGATATATCTTACAGGTCCTTGGAATGTTCGAGAGAAAAATTCTGCGGAAAATTTACGACTCCTTGTCATATGTCATGAAGTCGACTACGTCGATAACGATGTTTAGCCAGACATTGAGCAACCGACCCTAAATCTAATGAAAAGCTTCAAACAACTAATTTTTTAACAGTTACACTAATTTACATTTGTACATATACATGTACTTATGTACTTACATATTTACATGCATATATTCGTGCAGACTCGTATGTGTTTGCGCATTCACAGGTCTAATATGTTTATGACAATGGCAACTTTCGGTCTCAAACCGAAATTTTAAAACAATTTTATTTGAATTTCAAACAGTTTCAATAACTTCCTCTAAGAAAACATATATTAAGCTAGAAAGAAACCACTGAAAATTTAAATAGTAATCTAAGAAAATTCTAATTAAAATTTTTCCAATTAGAAAAGTTATAAAAGAGTGGCCACCGCCACTTCTTAAAAGTATAAAGAATAAAATAAGACAAATTTTTGGTTCAAGAAGTTGAGTTGCATTAGAAAACTTTCGAGCGTAACTAGAATTTCAGTGGACCATTAATGCACTTACATGCACATATGTACGTACATCCGTACATTCGTAAGCGACATCAGTCAACAAATCACATTTTTGCAATTAATTTAAACCAAAACGCAGCAAGAAAAACTGGATGTAATAAAAAAAGCAAGAAGAGCCTTTGTGGCTATCAGAAACGGAAGCAGTCATAGGATGTACGAGTGTAAACAAACTTACATATTTACAGCTGTCTGTATGTACTTAACTACTCATCAGTCCTTTTTTTATAACAATTTACAAAACCAACTGAAAAACTTTAAGCGTCGGCATTAGGGTGGTCCAAAAATGCAGGTGAAAAAGTAAAGTCGAAATTTGTATGCTCTCACCCCTAGGATTATTCTACACCGAAAAAAATATACCCGTATATTTTTATTTTGAAATCAAAAAATATTTAGAGGTCGCTCAAAGCGCCTAAAGTTTTTCATGTATTTTATATGGGGAAAAACAACTTTTCGTAGAAATGGTATAGAATTCCTAAAAATCAATATTTTTCTATCGGGAATCTCTGCTTATCTGCAGAGGATTCCCAGTTATGATATTTAACCATTTTTTCATCGCAACTATAATTTATAGGTCCGCCAAAAACCCACAACAACCTCGAAAAATACCAAAGGGGGACCAATAAAAAAGCGTTAGTATTAAAAAATGGTTAAATAAATAATTGGGTATTATTATTGAAAGATTCCTGAAGAGAACCAGAGTTTTCCGATCGAAAAATATTGATTTTCAAGAATTCTAGATCATTTATACGAAAAGTGTTTTTTCCCATATAAAAACAAATGGAAAACTTTGAGCGCTTTGAGCGACCTCTAAATATTTTTTTTATTCCAAAATAAAAAAATAGGGGTGTACTTCATTTCGATACAGAACAATCCTAGGGGGTGAGAGCATTACACAATTCCGTCTTTACTGTTTTTGGACCATCCTAGTCGGCATAAAGCGAAGTGTCAGCAACAGCGCATATCATTCTGACAATCAGACTTTGTACTTACTATATACAATCAAACATAAGAAGCGGCGGCAGCATTAAATAAGAAAAATATAGTAGTCAGCGGTTTGCAGTCAACAGTCAGTAATAAGGAGCTGACAACTTGCAGCCGGAAGCGAGATCTTTATCATTTCCGTGGTTGTCAGCAGCAACGCGTTGCCGTCCATTAACGTCGTCATCATTGTAAACAAGCATTTGGTCACTGAAAACTGCAGCAACAAATTTAAACTTTGAATTCGGAGATTCAGTTTGCATTTACTGTATTTACATATGTACATATGTATGTGCATTAGTATGGCCCAAAAACGCATGTAAAAAAGTAAAGCCCGAATTTTAATGCTCTGACGCTCTAGAATTGTTCTACAGTGAGAAAAAATATACCCCTGTTTTTTTTTTGTTTTTTTTTTTAACAAAAAATATCAATGCTTGCTCAAAGCCCTCAAAGTTGTCCAAGCATTTTATATGGAAAAAATACAATTTTTCGTTGAAATCCAAAAGAATTTTTGAAAATTCATATTTTTCAATTGGAAAACTCTGTTCTTCTTTAGAAGACTTCCAATAGTAATACCCAGCTTTTTATTTTTTAACCGTTTTTAAATATTTATATATTTTTTATACCTGCCACCCCATTGCATTTTTGGGGTTTTTGGGGGACCTATATAAGAGTTTATCCATCGAAAAATATTGATTTTAAAAATTCCTAAACCATTTTAACGAAGAAATTTTTATTTTTTTTTATTTAAGCACATAGAACATGTTTTTCGCTGGAGCGACCTCTAAATATTTTTAACGAAAAATTTTCAAAATTTGCAATAATTCGCAACCAAAACAAATCTAAAACAAGTAAGAAAGTCTAAGTTCGGGTGCAGCCGAATTTATATACCCGGCGCACGTATTAAACATCGTTTTTTCACCCTTAGGTAAAATGCATGATACGCAAGAATATTTTTCCCGACGCCAAAAAGATGCGATAATATGCTATGAGATATTGAAATAATAAGAGGGCTATCAATATACACTTATGTATGTAGTCATAAGTGGGTGGTGCCACGCCCATTTTAAAAAAGTTATTAATATTGTGTCTTATTAAGATATTGTTGTAAGTTGGCGTGTTTAGTTATTGAAATATCGGAATTTTCGTATTTCTGTAATTTACCGTTATATGGTAGGTGGCGGTAATTTAAGTCCGATTTCAAAAATTTTCAACATATCGCTTTTTTGAGCCAAGATTGATAAATGTACCGAGTTTGGTAGAAACTGATAAACCGGTTGCCGAAATACACATATGCAGGCGTAAGTGGGCGGTGCCACGCCCCAAAAATTTCCCTAAGTAGCTTATAGAGCGTGGTTTTCGTACGTCGAGAGAGGACTTTACTCCTGAATTGACTACTCAGTCCAAAGTAGCACCTGTTGGCAAGTTGGCAAGTAAACGAAATTCTCTACTCTCGAAATTGTAACTGTCAACAGTGACGCGGGTGCCAAGGCGCGAATGTGCTGACTGTTTGTTTGATGACAGGAGATACTTCGTCTTGTCCTCCTTTACCACCAGAGCAAAGCGCATGGCTGCTTCCCTATCCAACTTGGAAAAGGCAGAACATACTTCGCGGTTTTTATTACCGATGATGTAGATGTCATCGGCATACGCCAGCAATTGCACGCTCTTGTAGTAAATTGTTCCTGAGCGGTTCAGTTCTGCAGCTCTTATTATCTTCTCCAACATCAGATTAAAGAAATCACATGAAAGGGAGTCGCCCTGTCTGAAACCCCGTTTTGTGACGAACGGCTCGGAGAGGTCTTTCCCAATTCTGACGAAGCTGGTGGTATTGCTCAACGTCATTTTACACAGCCGTATGAGTTTTGAGGGGATGCCAAATGCAGACATAGCGGCGTATAGGCAACTCCTTTTAGTGCTGTCAAAAGCGGCTTTAAAGTCGACAAATAGGTGGTGAGTGTCGATCCCTTTCTCGCGGGTCTTTTCCAAGATTTGGCGTATTGTGAGTACCTAGTCTATGGCGGATTTGTCAGGTCTAATGCCACACAGATAAGGCCCAAGCAGTTCGTTGAAAGTGGGCATCAATCTTTCACACAATACGCTCGATAAGACCTTGTAACCTATGCTTAGAAGACTTATCCCGCGGTAGTTGGCGCGAATGGCGGGGTCACCTTTCTTGTGGATTGGGCAGAGCACACTTAATTCCAGTCGTCGGGCATGCGTTCATCTGAACATATTATGCACACGAGTTGATGCATGCACCTCATCAGCTCCTCGCCGCCGTATTTGAATAGCCTGGCTGGCAGGCCGTCAGCTCTAGCAGCTTTGTTGTTTTTCAGCTGCGTTATTGCTATTTGTACCTTTTCATAGTCAGGTCGTGGAACGACGACTCCGTCATCATCGACTGCGGGCTCGGGTTCTTCTTCTCCACAACTTTCCGTTCTGCTACCATTTAGTAGGGCGGAAAAGTGTTCCCTCCATAATTTAAGTACGCTCTAGACATCAGTTAGTAGGTCGCCGTTATTGTTCTTATAGCAGTACGCCCCGGTCTTTAAACCTTCCTCAAGTCGCCTAACTCTCTGCTAAAATTTTCAGGCGTTCTTCCTGTCGGCCGGCATTTCAAGCTCTTCGCACTCACGTATTTCGGCCTCTCTCTTCTTAGTGCGGCAAATACGTCTCGCTGTGATTGCAGCTTTTCGACGTTAAGCTTTCCTTGCATATTTGGGCGCACATTTTTTGCTGCACAGAGGCCGGTGCGCATCTTGGCTGCAACAAGATAGTGGTCGAGTCGATGTTTGGCCCTCGGAGCGTACGTACGTCTAAAACGCTTGAATCATGCCTTCCGTCTATCACAACATGATCGATTTGGTTCGATCTGGAGACAACCACGTAGCTTGGTGGATGTTCTTATGCTGGAACCTAGTACTACATATTACCATGTTTCGGGCCTCGGCGAAGTCTGTCAGCCTCAGTCCGTTATCGGACGTTTCGTCGTGGAGGCTGAATTTTCCGACAGTGGCGCCAAAGATCCCTTCCTTGCCCACCTTGGCATTAAAATCGCCAAGCACGATTTTGACATCGTGTCGAAGGCAGCGCTCATATGTACGTTCCAAGCGCTCATAGAAGAGATCCTTGGACGCCTCATCCTTCTCTTCCGTCGGGGCATGGGCGCAGATGAGCGAGATGTTGAAGAATCTAACTTTGATGCGGATTGTGGCTAGACGTTCGTCCACCGGAGTGAACGCCAGTAGTCGGCGACGGAGTCTCCCTCCCAACACAAATCCAACTCCGAATTTGCGCTCCTTTACATGGCAGCTGTACTAGACGTCGCAAGGCCCCAGATATTGCTTGCCTTGCCCCGTCCAACGCATTTCTTGGATTGTGGTGATGTCAGATTTTGTCCTTACGAGGACATCAACCAGCCGGGCAGAGGCACCTTCCCCATTAAGGGTCCGGACATTCCAGGTGCATGCCCTCAAATCGTAGTCCTTCAAACGTTTGCCGTGGTCGTCATCATAAGGGGGGGGTCTCATCCGAGGCTTTGCCTTGCTTCTTCACTGGAAGTGGTTTTTACGTGGGACGCCCAAGCCCAGCGCATAACCCATTGCTGGGATGGGGGTGGTTTCGCAACCAAATACACGTTTATATAGCGAGCCGCATGCTCCAAGCAGACACCCGCTTGCAGCCGCACCTACTGGTGAACAGACGCTGCAGGCTCCGGTGAGCCCTTAAACCGAATAAGTGGGAGTGACCCCACCGAAGCTCCCTCTCTTTCTGCCGTGACCCAAGGCTCCACTCGGATTGGTTACCGCGTCTCTCGCATTGGTTGCTCACGTTGCCAAGAGCGCGCGAACGAGGACGCAAGAGTCGGGAATGAGTATAGCCATGCAACTGTAACTGCATACCCAGCGCAACGACTATACCCCATTGTTCGCAACTCATGTTTATTTGTTTTTAGTAATTTTGTTGATGCGAAATATGAAAGAAAATGCTCGACATCCTCGGCAAAAAAATCTAAAAAACCAACAGTAATCTTTATTATTTTGAACTTTGGTGCTATTATTTTGTCTGCAACTGTACATTTATGTATTCATCTGCGTAAAAAAATAATAATGCATATACATACATACGTTATATACAATAAATTTTTTGAAAACGTTAAAAAAAAATTAAAATAGTTAAAAATGGAGTACGCAATTTTATAGCCCATTCAATTCTAGAACAATAATGTACAGACTTTAAGTGGCTAAGAAATCGCTTGGAATTAAATTTTTTTTTTATTGTCTGTTTTACACATTTTCCTTCATACATTGTATAAACGATAGTGGGTATAACCAAAAAAAAAATAATAAAAACTCACGCGAATTCTTAGCAACTGCAAATATGCACTTTTTTTCTAAAATTGAATGGGCTATAAAACTGTGTAATAGATTTTTTTTAATTCTGATTACAAAGTTTAGCTCGTTCATGAAGATTCATTGAATTATATGATTTAGTGTGATTATTTATATGATTTAGTTTTAAGAATGAACCATGTTTTTGTAAAAAAGAATAACAAACAGGGTATATATACACAGAAAAGTGTGCATGCACACATACATATACTATGTATACATTCATGTGTGAGCACATATACCCCGTGTTCAGAAATGCATCAAACGAAAGCATCAGTAAGAAAGTATATCAGTATCAGAAGCAGTAAAAAATCAGTAAATATCAGTAGAAAGAAACAGTATATCAACATCAGTAAGAAAGTGTAATTGATCGTAGTGTCCAATATGTTCAACCACGGTTAAATGCCGAAGTGGAACTTAGTTACGCAAATAAGGCATTTCCATCAATTATAGTTTTGAAATAAGAGACTAATGCTTTAGCTTGATGCATTTCTGAGCGCGCCATACTTATCTATGTGTGTTACTCTAAAAAAAAATAAAATGAAAGTTAAATCCACACAAATAGTTATTTCACTACATAAACATAATAGTTATTTCACATACAAACTATTACTCAGGCTCCTGCTGTACCTCAAATGCCACCTCCAACATTCGTTGCATGCCCGCGACTGTTTCGCTGCCCTCATCTTTGATATTATTGATATCATCATCCTTCCAAAAGAATGCAACGCTGGATTTGAGTGCTCTTCTCTAGGTGCACACTTTGTTTTGAATAACTCGATGGCCTCGTACTTGCTCTCATCAATATCTATGTTGCTACCACGACGCTTCGTACCCCTTGAGCGGTTCGATTGCAATAGTACTGGGGATGAAGACGGCGGCGACGGTGAGGGCAGCGCCACTGTCGTCGGAGGCGACAGCGATGGTAGTTGCACTTGAATTGGCGGCGATGGAGAGGGCAGCGAAACTGTTGTCGGAGGCGAAGGCGATGGCAGAAACACTTGAGCTGCCGGCGGTGGTGAGGGCAGCGAAACTGTTGTCGGAAGCGAGGGGGACGGTAACTCCACTCGGTCTATTGGCAATGGCAATAGCTGTGGCAGACTCCCAGTAATCCCCGTTGACGGCGAAGATGCTGGACAAATATTTCTCGAACACCGAAATCTGGAAATAATTATAAATATTAACTACATCTATATATGTATTTACATATACTTTTATACATACATATGTATGTGCATTTGTATATACATACTCTATAGTGAAACTTACGGGCGTGGAAAAACGTGCGGCTTCAAAAAAGAAAGTACCTCTAGTAAATACCATGGCCTGTGGTACTGCGAGCCCGATGGCGCTGATTCCTTTCGCACTTCACGTCCATATCGGTCACGAAGCGCTGTCCATCTATGCATGCATATCTCGGCTGCAAAGATGTTAACCCTGCAAACCATTTTTTCAGAGTATTCTGAATCGTAAAGAATTTTTAAAGAATTCGGAAAGATCCCATCCGATTTTTTGCCGAATTTTCTAAAATGAAATAAATTACGCACACTTCCATTCTTTTACGAAATTTCGGAAGAAAATCGGTAAAGAAATGAAAATAATGCTGCTATGTGAAGAATTTCTTGCAGACTTCTTTCAGAATTTTCTTTATTTTTCGTACAGAAATTTCTTTACGAGTTCGTGTCAACCACTTCATATAATTTTCTTTGAAGATACGGAAAAAAATCGTTACAGAAATCAGATACTCCTAAAGATTTCGTTAAGATTTCGGGAACTTTGGTTTGCAGGGAACATACAAGTATGTTGTAGTTTTACATACTTTTCTTAAATTTCGACTTACCTGTCGAAATGAGCTCCCTGGCGATTTGCTCACACAGCGTTTGCTTCCTGCTGGCTAATTTATAGCAGGTATTGCTTTTGACGTACAACTCCTTATTATTTTGTACGAAAAGAATTAGCTTTTCGTCGTCAATTAAAATTTCTACAAATTTTGGTTACAACTTGTTGTAGAGTTGCCAGTGATTCATATGTACGCAAGCTTTCGCTAAAATTTATTATTTAAGTAAATATTTTTGATAATTTAAACGATATAGAGTTATATTACAAACACTCAGAAAGCATAAAATTTTATAAAATACTATTTTCAATATAAGTGTTTTATTATATTAAGAATAACTTAAATATTTCTCAGCTTTATTCAAAACAATTTCAAAAATTGTGTATTGGCAACTATGAGCAAAGAGTAGGAGAGAGAGAGAAATCAGCTGACACGTTTCTACGGAAAAATCCACTTTGCGCGGATTTCTACGTCTACGTTTACAGAAAAATTCTAAGTTCGTGATTTTTCATTTACATGTCGTTCTCGTAAGATAGATCGTGACAGCTGACACGCTCTCCGTTTTTACGTCCGTGGATAACCGCGCTTTTAGAAAACGTTAACAAAATCAGAAAGGCCAAAATGTAGCAAGTATCAAGTTCATAATTTTTGGATGTCGCAAGTACTGAGTACGTAATGGAAAATATTTCTATGTTGCAAGAATCGAGGTGTGCAAGTACCAAGTATGTGCAAGAATCGAGTTACTATCATACCAACCCTGCAGTGAAAAATTATCAATTGTTAAAACTAACCAACTTATAGTTAGCTTTTTGGCGAGATTTCGATTAATACCTCACTTTTAATAAGCTATGACAAAACCAACTTAAAGTGAATTGTAAAGTCGTGCAGGAGTCATGCAGACGCAATCGGGAGTTGGTTTTCTTTACAAGTTTCTATTAAATATCCTCATACAAAAATTACTTTCAATACACTTTTTTTCTGAACTTCGCAGATTCTTTTTCATATTCAGGACAAATAAAAGGAAGATCGAAATTTTATACTATCATTTTGAAGTTATGTCTGACGGTGTTCGAATATGGGACCACCCAGAGCAGAATATGTAAACAAATATGAGATGTAATAAAATAAAGTAAATAAAAAAGTAAAAAAACAAAAAAATATTTTGTTTTTCTTATTGATATTTTATGTCCATAAGTAGTTAGTTACAAGTTAGTTGACATGTAATGCAGTGGTATCCAGGTCTGACTTTTTTGCGGCCATCGTCCCACAAAAGTAGTTAGCTTTTTTTGAACAAAATACACAGTTAATATAGTGTTCGCGTAAACAGACTAAAGTTAGGTATAAGCTAACGTCACTCCCTGCAGGGAAGTATAATAACTTTTTATTTGTAATTGGTAATAAATAGGTACTAAATTACTTCAACTATGTGTTTCCAATATTATACACTAAATTTTGCTTTGATATGAATTTCGAATCCTTACTCATCCTAAGCTGCGTTAGGTATAGATTTTCCATACGACAAATAATATCCAAGGCAAAAGGAATGTTTTCAGTAAATTCAAATTATTTTGAAAAATACCAATCAACAATATGTAATTACAGTTTAACAACAGCAAAAATGGTACAAAATGAATTGATGAAAAACAGAAATACAGAGAGCACATGTAATGAATCTACTCTCGCAAACAAATCAACAATAAAGGGCTTTTTCATGAGCGGGGACACACACATACATTCATATATGTACATATGTACAAGGAACATACATAGGTGAAGAAGGCGACCGGCTTAAAAGAAAAGGAGTCAGTGTAATAAACTTAATCGAAAAATGCATTTCTTAAAAAGGAAGAGACAGCAATGAATTCTATTTCGCAGGATCAGTCAACGGAGACGGCGGCTATATGCTGTCATCTGCCGCTATTGCATTGGAGCTGCCAGTGGCTATCACTTTGTTACTCGTTTATAGCCCACGACATGGTGTTTACTCTGGCAGGTCTCAGTGAATCGTTGTATACACTTGTATTCATATTTTGTAAAGACAAATATTTTGCTCGACATTTTTTCGAAGTTAATGAATTGTGAATTTATATCTTGCGGAGTAAGAGAATTCCGAAGATTCTTTTTTTTTACAAGCTTTTATTTAACATGCTCTATATGTGCATATGCATGTACCCTATAGTCAAATGTACCAGTTGTAAACTACCTCACAACTAGTATGAACCGCATGCCCAACTAGTCAGCCAACTATAATTTTTCCATGCAATCAACTGGTATTTATATAATGGGGATGTCCTACGAGATGGCAATTGTCAGTATTCGGTCAGAAATTTACTAGTCTCATACTAGTTCAAAATAGATAGAAAAATACTAGTCGCATTATGGACCGAAACCCCTACTTTGGGAGTCAAAAAATAAAATGAATTCATGAATATACAATAAAAAACGTTTGATTAAGTACACTTTAATATATTACACATTTTTATTTAGGAGCCTTAGATTTGCCAATATGTAATTAGTGTTAGATTTTCTGAGTATTAATTAAAAGGAAAATAAAATACATAAATATTTCAAACATTTGAACATAAATTTAAATGCATTTTTCTTTGAATATTATTAAAAGTAAGAGCTTACAGGTGCAATGAATACTAAATTTTTATCTTTTTTAATAATATTAAATTCAAAATAAATGTTCAATAAAAAATGCTCATAAAATTTAAAATAAAACTAAATGAAATATAACGATGAGATATTAATATGAAAAATTGTTGGTGTATGCTTTTATTCAGACAATTTCTTTTACAATAATTACCATCCACAAAAAATAGTTTTAAAAACTAATGATTCAATAATGAAAGGTTTTGTAGGTGTAGGTTTTGTAGTGAAATTTGTACTTTATAAATTTGAAAATGTTCGTTCTGCATTCACTGGCGACAACAAGACAAAATGGGTGAGAATCGTTGGCCTAAAGAAATTCAAAGTAGACTAAAGAGACGAAATTCCCTTAAATGCCGAATAGTTGTATTTGTCGACATTCTGGAGACCTATTAATTCTGTCAACGAAGGTTTTTTTAGGTATTGATCTACCCAACACAATCCTGGTGTCTCCGAATGAGACTGTGACACTTGCGGTACTTCTCATTTGACGATGTAGATCACGTTCCCTGTCTCAATCATTCAGTAGCTGCGTGTTCTTTTTATCCTTCCCGAGTTCGTCCGGCACGAATCGCCAATCGCGGCTGTGTAAGCCATGTTCTGACGGCGGCATAATCTCGCCAGAACAATAAAAGTGCAATATCAAAGAATTGGAATTACCATATTCGAAGCAATCGAGCAATAACCGCGAAAGAAATGTAAGCTCCAAATGTTTTTATTTGTTGTTTTTTTTTTTATCTAAATTCCATAATTTTTCCACAAGCAAATAGCTTTTTTTATCCAACAACTGGGAAACAAATACAAAAAAATTGCTCAAAGTGGACCAACCATTTTTGAGTTATGCGACGTCTCACTTACGCCACTTTGGTATATATATACAAATATTTATTTTTAATAACAATCAAGGGTTGTGTTCGATGTAAATATGCTGGCTTAAATGAAATAATTAAATCAAATTCGCGTTTGTTTTAAAATACCACCATGCACTATTATCCATACCTGAATTTAGCTACCATTTTAGGAAGTGTGATTGAATTCTTTCCCTTTTTCTCCTGCTTCCAAAAACCATCCCTGTGGGTGGGAGTGTCAAATTTTAGAAAAAGCGACTTACAAAACCTTTAATAATTGAATCATGTTAAAAACTTATGTATATTTGATATAGAGTCAAGCTTTCTGAAATGGAAACACTAAAAATCAACTTGTTTAACCGAAACTTTTTGCTGAAGTTCCTTGAATGTTTATTGACAAAATTTAAGATTCTGAAAAATAATTTATAAACAAATAGAAATTTATCCAACTTTCTTTCTTTTCTGCGAATATTTAAGCGCTATCACCTCGGCGCGAAGCACGCTGCCCTGGAAAATATGTTAACATGTTCATACGATTACCTATTTTATTTTTATTTATACTCCGTTAAACTTCTCTCGCCATATTGAGCAATCACCTGATAGCTGGGCAACAACCACCGAAGATCGGCAACAACAAAAAGCGTTTTCTTCCGACAGATTACTTACCTTTTTTAAAGTCAAAAGGCCTTATTCATAGAAAATAAAGTAGGTTTAAAGAGCTTTATAAATTGACGTTTTCATACATTTTTCAATTTATAAACCTTTTATAAAGCTACTTTATTTTTTATGAATAAGGCCAAAAGTGTTTACAAAATATTTTTGAAAATCAATATTTAATATTGCCAGCCACATGCTGTGAAATACAATGATTCGCAGGAAATTATGTTACTCATACGCCATGTATCCACGCGTTTGATCCACTTCCCATCAGACCATTTTTGTTGCCGGCAATAAGAAAACGTGTGGCCCCAGGCAACCAATTTACTGCCACCAATATCGCCATCGTATCGATTTCTTATTACCAGTCGCTATCAAACGTCCGCTGAAGGCAACTCGCTAGGGCGAGCCGTTTTCTTATTACCTGAATGAGCCGTTTTCTTATTGCTTTATTATTGCTATAGGCGATATTTGGAACAATTTTATATTTTATAATACTTCATTTATTTTTGCCTACAAAATTGGAACTTACAAGCGGAATTAATTTCTTCTCTCGCTATGAGGCTTCCTTGTTTTTTTTTTCAATCCTATCTTTGGGCATAATTTAGATGCTTTTGGACAAAACTGTTGACTCCAAATTCATGAGTTTGGCAATTTTTGAGAATATATTTATTCCAAAATATACTCGAAATAAATGATGTTGCCGATTTGTCGTCACTTAAGTAAATCGGGGAGTCGCTAATTTGTTGCCGTGTTCTGCATGGTGTGTTAAGGTGTGTTAGTGCTGCTTTCAAGAAAAATCACAACATACATTTTTCATTATATCTGTTGCTTGAAAAAGTACTTTGTTTTTAATCGACTTCACAAGAAGGAGAAGGTTATTAATTCGTCGGATATTTTTTTTTATGTATGTTACCGCTTAATTTTGGACCACGTTAATCGATTCGGTAATTCTTTTTTTTTAAAGAAATGTGTTACGTCCTATACTAATTTGCTTTAAATCCGATCATTGGATCAGGAAGAAATTAACGATAATCTTAAATTTTTATATGAGAATTGAAGTCGGATTTGGTTTTTTGCTTAATTGCTGTAAATTTTCTTGTATAAATAAATATACGGTCATTTTTTCTTGAGAGCTGCAAACTGCTTTAAGAAATTTTCATAGAAAAATTTTTTTTTCCATTTCTTGTGCGTCATTTTAAATGAATGTTTTCATTTTTCTTTCGAGCTGGATACTATGCTTCATTTCGAAGAATTCTCTCTTTGGACCATATGCTTAATCGTTAATTTTATTTTTTTATAGTTTAGTTCAAATCAACGCTTTTGTTCAAGCCACACGTTTCATTTAAATTGATCAAGACCAAAAAGTGGCTGTTCTGCACATGTTGATAACTATTAATCAATGACGATATTGTAAGCAGTCGTAAGCCGGAAATCCAGGCATAAACTCTCTTAAAGGTGCGAGGCACATGAAAGTTCCCCGATCTGTGAGCGAAATGAAAATTTCAAATGGTTTAAGATATCCAAAAAAAATGCTTAGACCCCTTATAATTTTTGGGGAGTTGTAAATCTATTTGAAGTGGGTAGATCCCATGCGCCCAATTATGGATTAAATTGAAAATCGTACATACATACACATATATCTGTGGTCACAAGCAATAACCGCCTAAGTCGACTTAAGAAAGAATGGAGTTGTATATGCTATCGTATTCTTCAACCACTTTTCCATGCGCATGTGAAATCCCATCTCGCCAGCTAAACTACTTAAAAAGTTATAGCCGAAAATACTTTGCTTTCCCCATAAGGATAACATTACAATCCAAATGTTTAAAACGTTTTTTCTCGAATTCACGTTTTTCGACTTAGGCGGTTATATGTATTTAAAACAACCATTTATTTAAAAGTATGCTGTACATTCATACTTACACACATATATTAATGTAAGTAAATCTATTCTAAATAAGCAAATTTGAACCTACCACACAACTTCAAATGTTTCGGAATGCTTTTGATTATAGATATCTACGTATGTACACGTACAAATGGTGTAGTAAATTCATACAAAATTATGTATATGTATTTCTATGAAGGCACATCAAGGATAATCAATATTTTCCAAGGGCTCAATATTTTATATTAAACGTCAAATTGAACTCTCATGTACCCAACAACTACATAGAATTCCTTTTCCTATTCAGAAATGCCCAAGTGTACATACAACACTCATACATTTTTTACGTACAAGCCCTGCAGGAAATGTGTCTAACTATAAGTTAACTTGAAGTTGATTAGGTAGGAACTAGAAACCACTCTTATCTGAAAAATTTTCTTTGAGAAAAGCTAACTATATTTCTATGGCGATGGCCGCTAAATAGTCAAGGGTGGTTACCTCTGCATTAGATGTCAGCTAACTTGTAACTAACTACCTTTGGACATAAAATATAAATAAGAAAAACAATATTTTTTTCAATTTTTTCTAGTGCCTTATGTGGTCCCATATTCGAATTCCCCCAAAACGATAATATGAAATTTTGAACTTCATTTTATTTGTCCTGACTTTGAAAAAGTAGTTGTGAAGTGCAGAAAAAAAAGTGCGCTCAAACTAAAGTAAGTATGGGAATATTTAAATAGAAATTTGTTTAAAGAAAACAAACTCCCGATTACGTCTGCATTACTACTGCATTACTTTTCAACTAGTTTCAAGTTAGCTTTTTGTAGTTAACTACAGTGATATATTTTTTTCTGCAAGGTACATACATATTTATTCGTGCACATTTATATGCCTATGTACGAATGCGAGTCCTTAAAGTCGCTTATATTTAAACATGAAAATAGTTTCTTATTGTTTTTTTTACAGAAATTTTTGTTTATTATTTCTACTATTTATACTTTGCTATTTCTTTTCTTGTTTTCTATTTCTCCGAAGCCTTCTCTCATATATGTAGATATTATACACAATCATTTTTGCATGCAGTTGTTGGTACACATAACAATTATGCGTACACACATGCATCAGTTTTATTTTTTTGTTTCTTGTAGTTGCCTCCGACTGGTATTTGGTTCCCTTTGGAAAAATTACCAAACGTTTAAATGCAAAACACAAAAGCTTAAATGATTCCCTTTGCGATTGAGATTGCGATTGTTGTGTGACTAACTACTTGGCTTTTATTGTTGTTTTACATACATACATACGTACGTAAACGCTTTGTTGCTTTTACTTGTGCCGCACGCTTTCAAGTTTGTGCCATTACTGTCTCTTCGGTCGACAGTTGCAACGCGACCTGCCACATCCGTTGCCGCCGTTATTCATTTTTGCTTGATTTTTTTTTTTGTCTCCAGTTTGTATTTTTGTGGCTTACTTTTTGCGGTTGCAAGTTTGTAACAGTTTTGCTGCGGCCCTTTCCGAACCCAACTATAAACCCTTTGCACTCAACAAACCTATGACAGTCATATGTGTGTGTTATTTTCCTTTTTCCGAAGTTCTTTGTTCGTTGTGTTTTTCTGAATAGCACTCTCGAGAGTTTGTTCTCAACTTCTAACAAATAGACGAACAAACAAACGGGTGCTTATGAGTTGTGAATTAGGAAGAGCCATGCAGTAGCCCCTAGTTGGAGCAGTTGCCCGAAATCATATTAAACAATGAAAGCGAAATGTATTGCTGAATAATGTGGTCACATCTGATATATGTAAATACATGAACATACATAAGTTCATACATATATACATAAATACTTATAAATAAATCATTTAACACATTTTCACAATTGTTAAGGAGTTGAAACTTCAATTATTTAACTAAGTATTAGATGAATACAAAAGAGTTGAAGTTCTTGGTATCAAAAAAAAAAAACAACACAACTAAAAAAGTGTTTACCGTTTACAAAAAGCGAGAACCGAGGAACTGCACTGGCGCTATTGGAAAGATATCATAGGAAAAGGATCAAAAAAGGGTATAAACCTCACTAAGGATAAAGTAAGCAACGATCATTAATAATAATAAGTAGATTGGCGCTTACACAATATGTTAGTGTTTGGCCGAGCTTCTCCTCCGATTTGTGGCGTACGCCTTGATTCTGTCACACACGCCGACTCCGAACGGCGATGGTATTTTTAGGAGAAGCTGTTTTTCATGGTACTCTAAGGCCCGTTATTGCCTGCCGAGGGGTTACCGCTCTTAAAAAAGTTTTATTCTCTTTGGTCTTTGACGTTAGTCGGAAACTGGGCTCGATTTAAGATCCTGAGAAATGGTATTGCGCACTTCCAACAACCACCACAGCGGCAGCCAGTAAGAATCTAAACCAGCGATTCCCAGAGTGGGTCAGGTGGACCCAGGGGTTGGCGTGAAAAAAGGGACTTCACAAGTTCTAAGTGGGGGCCACGAAAATTTATATGGTTCTTATAGTAGAGAGCCAATAATACACTACTCAAAAAACATCCAAATTGTTCGTTGATTTTTACAGGCCGTATCTCGGTAAATAAATGGGCGTATTAGCACTTCAAAAAAAAACTTTTCAAGCTCTAAAATTTTTATTTTCAGATTTCTTTTATTTTACCCACAGATAGTTCGAAAAAAAAATTTAAAATTTTTTGTTTTTTTTTTTGTCCACAGCACACTGGCCAAAATTAAAATTTTTTTGGCATAAATTTTAAAAATAAAGTTATAATTTTCAAACTTGGTACATATCGCACACCGTCTTGAAAAGAGTTACAACTCAAAAAAAAAAATACTTTCGTCAGAAAATGCGAATAACTATTTCTGAGCACATGATAATCATATGGGCAAGGGCTACTTTACCTTAGGTTTTTTTTTATCAAATTATAACAATAATTTGCTCAAGCTTTTGCTCAAAGGTAAATAAAAGCTCGGTGTATATTTTTAGCGCATAATCTCAAAAATGCCAAATTTTGAGTGGTGCCTCTTTTGAAGACGGTGTGCGATATGTTCTTCATGCTATTATCAAGTTATGGTAAAACATATATAACGTTGCTTTTAAACGATAACCTTTTATGAAACTTTTTTAAAACTTGCTTAAACCCCTTCAGTGTGGCACCTATATTGTGATACTTATTTCAATTACCTAATCGCCACAATTCAAGTAGAATTTACTTGTTTAAACATGTGGCAACCCTATAAATATAGTTCTGAATAAACTAAAGATTTCTTAGCACTCCTTCGTTTCGACAGACAGGTGGCAACACTTACGAAAAATTAAAAATCTATTGCACGTCTATAGGCCAAGCTCTTGACCACTTATTTTTTGTAAACTGAATGAACTGTGCAAATCTGATGTCATTAAAAAAAATGCATATGTATATGTAAGGGAGTAATTTTTAAAAAGGTGACAATCCCACTCAAATAATAAAACCTTATAGCACATCCGGGGGCCGTGCCCTTTCACTTTGCACCTCATTTTTAGTCCTGTGAATATATTACAATTTTTAAAATGGTGGCAGCCCTACTAAAAAGAAAATACATTATTTTGGACATCTAGAGGCCAAGGCCTTAATTAGACACCTCATGTTCTGTAATCCACCGAACGGTGCGGATTTTACAATTTTTAGACAGATGGCAACCCTAGAGAAAGTCTCAGGCCTAAAGATAATACCTCCAATAAAAAAATTTCACAAATCCGTGCAGTAATTTTCATGGATAACGTGGTCCGAATCCCGAATTTGCTTTATTCTATGTAAGGAGGATACATAGAGCTTTCTACGTATACTTTGCTTGAAATGTTAAATTTTGGAAAAATTAGCAAAAGTTAGCAAAAAATTATAAATCTAATTATTATTAAGCATATTTTTATTATTAGTTCGCGTCATCAGCTTGCTGGTTTTGCTCCACGGAACACAAAAATGTTGTTTAGTATTTTTCTTTAAATACTAATTTTCTTTACCTTTCACAAGCTCATCAAAATTGACTAATAATTATGCACCAATTCTGACATACTAACAGCTAATCATACACATGACTTTGGAAGCGCACTAAAAGCACAGGGTTGAAACTTCAAATCCGTTATTTGGAAATTTTCTTAATGACATATGTACTTTTATAAATTTAACTGATATCAAGAATATATTGCCATACAAATTTGGAATTTATGCCAACAAATATTAAATTCCGTACGAAGTTTCGTTAAGATATCTCAATTTTTGCTCGAGTTATCGTGTACACGGACGGACGGACAGACAGTCACCGCATAATCGATTTCTCTTTTCATTCTGATCATTTGTCTATATCTATCTCGATTCGTTTTGCCTGTTACAAACAACCGTTATGTGAACAAAGTTATAATACCCTTGTGCACAAGTGCGCTCGGGTATAAAAATAAAGCTATGTCTAAAGTTATGCATTTCTGTTATCGGTTTTTGAGGTATGTATATTTCTTGATCGTAAGCCGATTTAAAACTGATATTAAAATACTTTGCTTTAGACACAATCATTGTTATATATATATTTAAATTACCTTATATCCTAATTATAGTCAATTTGATTTTTGACGTAGAATACGTCTTACCTTAAGGTATGGGGGCTATGTTCAAATGTTGTAGTTGTAATTTTTAGAGCTTCACAAAAACGCTTATTGCACGATATAAAGCGATTTCAAAGAAAAGTGTGGCGTTTCAAAGATAAAATTCCAAACCTGTCGACAGATTCATTTTTGTAAATTACCAATTCGGTTTCTGTCGTAAAAACAACGGTAAACATTGCCTTATTTTGGGGTCAATTTTGAGCCTTTAAACTGCTCTAGCAACTTATTGTTGGCATATATAACTTTCATTTTCGGGATATAGGTTCTTTGGAGCAGTAGAAATATTATCGGGTACAAATTTTATATAAATTTAACAAATATTGAGCATTTTAAGGCAAAAAATTGTTGAAAAAATTTGCAAATTTTTTTCATTACCACAATGCTCGAAAACCGCTCGAATGATTTTGTTTTTGTTTTCTTTAATCAAAAATTCAAGAGTTTTCCTTTCGTTTGGTATATGGGAAGTATTGGTTGATATCTTCTATATATGTTTATTTTATTCAAATATATGGGCATAAATGATTTTCCATACAAAATCACCTCGTCATCATTTTGCAAACACGTGCATATGTTGGAAGTGTGGGAAGGAGACAAAAAGTATGTATGCGTATGTAATGCGGCTTTTGATAAACAGAGGCGCGCTATTTATAACCTAATCGCAGTGTGTGTACATATGTAAATACATACATACGTACATATGTTGATTGCAGTTAATGTGGATCTGTTTCTATTCTTAGTGTGTGATTTCGTTTTTGACTTGGATATGCTCTTAACCATACCACGTATTCTACGTTTAAATATAGCGGCTGTATCTCCGATACAGCCTGCAGACCAAGACGAAGGCGCTGGACTGTTCCTTTTTTTAACATGTGGAAACCCGCCCATAATTCTATTTTTGCCCACATTTTATATGGAAAGGAAGCACTGTGCCGCGTGCCAAAATCCAGTCGAATATCTCGAACACTGAAATATCAGTTTGCATTCAAACAGACAGACCGCCGAAATAACAACCTAACAGTGAAAACACAATGCCGGCGAACGGCGAACTCACCACAGTGAAATTCCCGCTGTCAAAATTAGAACGCCCGCCGGCATATGAAATTGCAAACAGCCAAAGCGAAATGCGAAGTTTTCTCGGCGGCGCTTCGTAGCGATAGATTTATTTCTATCGCTCTGCTGGGCGATGGCGGCAGTACGTGCCCAAGGTGGTCGTATGTTATTTTTGCTGTCAAAGATTTAGAAGAAAACCACATATAACACGAATTATTTTTGGTCGTTGAAAAATACAGTGATCGATTCGTAAAATCTGGCTTAAAATAAAATAATTTAAAATAATTCCCCCTTTTCTTATATTTATATTTGTTATCATTTCATCATTTCTAAATATGGTTTCGTTTTTCGAAATATGGTCACCTAAATTATAAGTGCGACGAAATGGTATCAGCTTCTTTCGCTGCCACTGTGAACGACGGCATCGCTCGATTCGACGAACCTCGCCGTTCGCAGGGTATTGTGTTTCAAGCATAACACGGCTAAATCGACTCAGCTCGTTATTCAAATAATTTTTGTAAACTTTTTTTGTGTCTACCTCTTCTCTTTCTGGTACTTACAAACATCAGGCTAAGGTAATATATAACACCGTATCATGTTCATGATAGGAACCGTGACGTGCACCGCAGTTGAATGTCAACTCTTCTGTAGGCGGTGCAGTAAGAAATGTTTTGTCAGGAAATATATTTTAGCTCCGCAGAAAATTATCTGTGCCATTCCAAGGCAGCATTTAATATTTATTTATTATTTTTTTAAATAAGATAACTCCAATGGATGTTTGTTTGGCAATCATATGCAATGCGCACATGCTTATTATACATATGTAAAATTACAGTTTCAAGTTTGAATTTATGTACAAGCAATGTACAAAAAACATATGTACATATGTATGTAAATTTGTCTGGGTTTTTATTTACTTCCTGCAGCGCTCTTATAGGAGTCCATTGAGTTTTGGCAAAATATGAACCTTTTGAAAGCGGTGTGCGATATATGTATACATATATTCACAGATAAGCCCATGACTCAATTATCCTTGGAAAACTTTAAAAATTTCAAGTCACGTATCGAAAACTCAACAAGCTGTAACGAAAACTTCATCCTGTTTAGTGTATTTAATACAGTAGCCAAACAATACTCATAAAGTTTTTTTACTTTAGTTGTTGCTTTTCTTTTGTTGGCCCAAAAGTTGACAAAAGCTTCTTTAGGGCAAATATATACGCATATCTACACAGCTTCTTAATTTACTTAAACAAGTCTTAATAAATACAAGAATACAAATTTTCTTTTTCCATTGGAACGTAAGCTTTACACATTTTACACGCACGAAGGGGATGTGTTGACTACATTTTTCACTTTTTCTAAAAAAACTCGAAAACGTTTTGTAATAATCTTGTCATATTATATTCGCCGGTATTTGTTAGTTAATATAAGGACACGTGTTTACAAAATACATAGGTAGAAGTTTTTTTCAAATTTTTACGGTTGATGCATAAACATAAATAATAAATAAATAAATTTGAGTTTGCTGAATACATTTTAAAAAATTTTACAGCCCAAAAACAAAGACAAATCGATTAAATATTTTTCCAAATATCTCAAGAACGGGGCGAGGAAAAAATTAAAATCACACATACACACATCAAAATTCTCTAAGAAAAGAAACATTAAAAAAAAATTCTTGAAAATTTGTCACATACAAATTTAAACACAAATAAATAGTTTTTGAAAATATGTCATCTCAAAAACAAATAGATAAAAATCACACAATAGCTCTGAGTATTGCGCAATATTTAAGTATAGTATTATGCGGTACACTCTACAATAATTTGAGTCATAATTTTTTTTATACCGAAGTTGAGTAAATTGAGTACATTACAAATTTACATATTTTTTTTAGTTTTTTTTTTTAATATGCGGTTTTGAGTATGTGGTTTTGTAGCCCATTAAATTTTAATATAATAAAGTGCAAGTTTTAAGCGATTTCAAAACTGAAGCTAATTTTGTTTGAAAATGGTTTTTCGCATAAAATATGTTAAAAATAAACGCAATTTTGCACTAGCTTAAACCTTGCACTTTGTTATTCGAAAAAGTTCTAAAAAAATCTTTTAAAATTTGTAAATTTTTTATGTACTCATTTTACTCAACTTCGGCGTAAAAAAAAATCATAACTCAAATTATTGTAAAGTGCACCCTATAATATTATACTTAAATATTGCGCAATACTCAGAGCTACCATTGTGATTTTTGTTTATTTTTTTTTTAGATTGCATATTTTAAAAAACTATTTTTTTATAAAAAAAAATTGTATGAGAAAATTTTTTTTAATTTTTCTTTTCTTAGAGAATTTTGATGTTTGCATGTGTGATTTTGTTCAAAATTTTTCCTCGCCCCGTTCTCGAGATATTTGGAAAACTATTAAATGTATTTGTTCTTGACTTAGTGTTGTAAAGTTTTTAAACATGTATTAATCAAGCCCAAATTTCATATTTATTTATTGTTTACGTTTATGCATCAACCCTAAAAATTTTAAACAAATCAAACACATGAAGTGTGAACCCCGTCCGTTTTGGTATGGAACGCCCCATTTATGTTAAAGCTGGACTCAATTAAAATCTGTGCGCTAAAAAATGTCAGTAACTTCTAAAACAAAACTAAGATTTCGGTAGTTTTTATCTTGAAAGAAAGCATATTTATTAAACCTCTCTAGTTCCTTGTTGTGTAAGAATTTTCGAACATGTCTTCAATGCATGGTTTTCCTTTAAAATGCATCCATTTTTTCTTTAACTTGGCTTTTACAATCGGATATATTTTGTGATCACATCCACTTTATTATCCAGATACCATTTCATGGTTGAGGTCAAAATTTGGTAAGTTATGGCGACACTCTTTAGAGTAAATTTTGGATGTCATTGTGGACGATGATATAAATGTCCTGCTTTCAGCCCACAACTTTTTTTTTCAAAATCTATCTCATTTTTTTATATTTAAATGTTGACGGGGAATTTCCTCGTTTATTGGCCGCATCGCATTTTTGGCCAGAAAGTTGGTTTGTTGGAAAAAAGTCGAGCGCGTTTTTTTTCTACAAGATTCTATTTGTCAGAACAATTTAGATGATTTAGATATTTAATGGCACGATAAGATCCTAGCCCCTCTTTTAAGTGTATTCGCTGAATTGTGCTTCTGCTTGTTTAAAATTTTTTGGCTCGATCTAAGTCCGACAACCCAGGATTTTCCTTGATTGATTTAATGTATTTTGCTACCATTTTATAACGCAACGATACAAACAGTTGGTTTTGGCAACTTCAGTTTTTTTTTGCAATTTTTTAACCAGAGCATGCTGGGTTTTTGAGGAAGTCTTTCACAATTGCTTCTTGATTTTCATGCTCCATCGTCAAGAAACGCGAATTTATTAATAACACCGTGCGACAGAAATCAATATATTCACAAAACTGGGGGCCAAATATAGTAAAACTGCGGTTTTAGGTTTTCTCTCTGACGTCAGGGTTTTTTTTAAAGGACTTTGAAATTTCTAGAATATGATTGAATAAAAAGTTATTTAAAAGATTCAGTGCATTGTAGAATAACAATATAAGTATCAATTAAAAGGAAAATTATGTAGAATAGAGAGAAAAAATGAATTTTTGGGTGCACCACTATAAACAATTTGTCGGAGAAAATCAGTTATGTCATCAAAATGTGAATAATTACCTCCGCTTTTCATGAGAGTGTGAGATAGATTAAAATAAAAAAAAAAAACTTCCATTAAAAAATCGCCATTTTTCTATTTTATTTTTTTTTATTAACTTCATCTTTGATTTTTATTTTTTTTTACCTGAAAAGTTGTCAAACTTTATGGAGTACGCTGTAAAAATTTGAGAATGGAAACACCAAATCTGTAGATATTACGAGTTTTTTCATACCTGCGTGCATAAACTTTAGTGCTTACTCCATAAAGTTTGGCAACTATTCAGATTGAAAAAAATAAAAATCAAACATGCTGAAGTAAATAAAAAATAAATAAAATATAAAAAATGCGATTTTTTAATGCAAATTTTTTTTTTTTAATTCATCTCAAAATTTCGGAATTTTTTCCGAGATTTTCGAATATCATGACGAAATAAAAAACCAGTTGTCTTCTTTTTTTCGATAAAGAATGTAAAAAAATTTATTTCACCCGAAAAGAAATATTGAGGTGTAAAATTGTATGGAATGGCCCATAAGTATCGCTCACTCTGATACGTTCTTTTAAAACCGAATTACATAAACATAAAATTAAAAATTTTAAAAATCTTTTACTGTGTTATTTAAATGGAAAATAATATTCGCGATGAGCGACATCTAGATTTTATTATCCAGATGCCAGATATGAATAAAAAATAAGCAATTGCTTTTTCATAAAATCTCTTACACTTTACTCGATTTATTCAAACAAAATTGAAGTAAAAGTTATGCAATTTTAAGAAAAAGCAATTGCTTTGTTTTTATTCATTCGGCCCAACGGCTGCGCTTTTGCAAGGCGTCTTGTACCGAAAATATTTCACAAGAAAATTTGAAATGTATATTTTATTGAACCAGGCTAATTTTCATGTATGAAAAACACACTTTAGTTTTTATAAACTACCACATTTCGCTGCTTTTGACAGACAGGTGCGTTTTTTGCGATAAAGAACTAGCACTGAACTAGAAATTTGGTTCACTCGTTCGGATTTTCCCGGCAGGGTAATATATCTATACATACATATTTACATATGGATATGTACATAAGTACATCTGTATGTATATAAATAAACCACTAGAATCTGGCGCATTTCGTCTACATTAGCAACTGTGATTAAAAGTATACAAGTGCATACCTGCATACCTGCATACATACAAATTTATAAACAGGCCCAAATACAATACAAAATGTTGCGAGCAGGCGTTAAAGAGCACAAAATTTGCTAGAAAGAACAATTGCGCGAATAGACGAGCTTGCTTAAACTGAAACAAGCAAAATAAAAATGAAAATGAAAAACTTCAGATTGAAAAATTTCACACCTGCTGAGCTTGAATGACTGCACATGAAATGAGTTTTTATTCCAGATTTTTGTTTTTCATATCAGCGGCTGAAAGCGAGCAGTAAGCTTTTCCCTCTCCAAAAAAAAAGACAAAAAACCCAAACAAACAACAAACTCTTAGCTGTTGCACTTTTCACTTAACTCGCCAGCATTGGCTGTTGGTATCGCATTTTTAAATCCAAGTTTTATTAAAAAAAATACATGTGTACATATTTATGAACATACTATACAGATACGTACATACATACATACATATGCGCAATACAACTTGTTTATACGTTTTTCTAAACTGTTCGAATTCAACTGATTTGTCACTTGCTGGTATTTTCTCTTTCGCAGGATCACAAGTTGAAGCACATGGCTGAGCTGCAGCAATCCGTTGTTACCGACCAGGATACTCGCCACCAAATACAGACACAAATCCTGCAATGGGAGGAGAATTTGGAACGTTTACATTGCGAACAGTTCCGCTTGCGTTGCTACATGGCGTCATTGCAGAGTGGCGAATTGCCAAATCCAAAAGTAAGTTTTTATATACAATAGTTACACAAAATTCCAAACGTTTCGCACATCAATAGGTATGCATATCATTATCATTGATTATGCATACATACATACATACACATACATACGTGTAGTATCTGTATGTATGTAAGTGTAAGCAATGATAATCGAAAAATTTATGTGAATACATATTAGCATAAAGCATTGGCAACAGTGTTGAAAATGAGAATGAATAATTTTTGTATACATTTAGTAATCGCATACCTAAATCAATCTAAAGTATAGCGAATACTCATACCAATTGTTAGATTGCCATTATAATATCGGTAGTTACTACTTAAGTTATACTTAACTCTCACTTACGGAGTAGTCAAATAGTTACTATTACATTGAAATATACATTCATGATATGGCTTTAATGTGCCCATGAGTGGATCTACATGTGCCTTTTGCTCACGGTTAAACTTTCAAAGCTGCTTTAGTTCTCAAGCCGATGTGTATTCGAGACAATTATGGTTCAATAAATGGAAAATCCGCTAAAACGTCTGTACATCTTAGCAAACATACTCGTTCAATGATTCTTAATCAGCAAGAAAAAATAATTAACTCCCCACTTACGACGAGTCGTTCCCACCTCCTGTATTAGCAATCCTGAAGAAACATAAATTTGGGAGGTAAAATCTTCAATAGCATTATTGCCTTCAGTAGTGCGATCAAAAAATATGCCACAGAAATTCATTTTAAGCACTTATAAACCGACCGACAACTAATAATTCCATAGTGAGTGCAAAAGGGTAAAGTAGGGCTTCCGGGTAACCAGTTATAGTTGATCGACTATATAAATGCCCAACCTCGCGTCCATGATCGCGCTGTGGACAACGTGAGCAACCCATGGGAGACGAAGCTTTTATGGGCTAACATATTCGACTTAAGCGTCCACTGAAGTCCGCTGCATTTTTCCACCAGGAAGTTCGGCTGCAAGTAAGCACCTATCTTGAAGCCAGCGCCTCATTTTATTATAAAACAAGTAAGAAAGTCTAAGTTCGGGCGGAGCCGAACATTAAATACCCGGCGCAAGTATTAAATATATGTTTTCCACCCTTCCGAAAGCTACCGCTACATGATAAGCCGGGGTGTATACATTTTAAGTAAATTAGCGTCCTTATTGAAATTTCAAGCATTTCTGAAATTTACCGTTATATGAAAAGCGGCCGTAATTTTAGTCCGATTTCAACAATTTTCAACAGTTTGCTTTTATGTGGCAAGCACAATAACCATACCGAGCTTGGTACAAATTGCTAGAACGGTTAGCGAGATACATATATGTGATCACAAGTGGGCGGTGCTGTGCCCATTTTCCAAAATTTTGTCATAAACGTATTTCTTGGTAAAGAATTGTTGCAACCATCAATTTTGAATAAATTAGCTTCAATATTTACTGATTTGTCGGAGATTTTGTATTTCTCGAAATTACCGTTATATGGGCTGTGGGCGTGGTTATTGTCCGATTTTAGAAATTTTCGGCCATTTGGTATGTTGTACCAGGACCAACAACTGTGCCAAGTTTGGAAGAAATTGGTGTAGCGGTTACCAAGATATACACCAGTAACCATAAGTGGGCGTGGCTACGCCCATTTGCCAACATTTTGTAATATTCTTATTTTTCGTCTAAAACTCATTGCAAATACCAATTTTGAGTGAATTATCTTCAGTAGTTACTAAAATATGCAAGTTTTCGTTTTTCTGAAAATTACCGTTATATGGGAGGTAGGCGTGGTTATTGTCCGATTTTTAGAATTTTCAGCCATTTAGTATGCTGTACTAAGGCCAACAACTGTGCCGAGTTTGGAAGAAATTGGTGTAGCGGTTACCAAGATATACACATGTAACCATAAGTGGGCGTGGCTACGCCCATTTTCCAAAAATTTATAAAATTCATGTTTTCCGTCTGAAACTCATTGTAGGTATCAATTTTGAGTGAATTATCTTCAGTAGTTACTAAAATATCGCAGTTTTCGTATTTCTTAAAATTACCGTTATATGGGAGGTAGGCGTGGTTATTGTCCGATTTCGCCCATTTTCAATACCATCCGTCCTACGCCCAAAAGAAGTTCACGTACCAAGTTTCGTTAAGATATCTAAATTTTTACTCGAGTTATCGTGTGCACAGACGGACAGACGGACGGACGGACGGACGGACGGACGGACGGACGGACGGACAGACAGTCACCGCTTAATCGATTTCTCTTTTCATTCTGATCATTTATGTATACATTTGTCTATATCTATCTCGATTCGTTTTGCCTGTTACAAACAACCGTTATGTGAACAAAGTTATAATACCCTTGTGCACAAGTGCGCTCGGGTATAAAAAGTGTGTTCAAACAAAATAGCCTTAGAATCCGGTCATGAGCAGGATTTAGGATCCACGACGTAAAACCAAACTTCCAACGAAAAGGACAACACAACCAAGCAAAACCTACCAAAAGTATGTTTGACCTTAGAAGATGCATTGTGCTAAACCCTAATCTTTATCGCCCCAACCAAAGGATTTTTAAGAAGCTAAGCACTTTGGAAGCTGCCATGTTACAAACTTTGAATGAATCAGACAATCATGATATGTGGGCAGTCACATAGACTATGCTCTGCGACTTCCTCCACCAGCCCAAAAAACCTGCTGTATCTACAGCGAGCCCCATTTTATTCAAATGGTACCCTAACTTGCAGTGTCCTGTCCGGCAGCCGGTATGAGTTCTAAGACACGGCTAATCTAAGGAGTGGACAGCAATCTTAGGTTCTTCGCAGCCCCTAAGTACTTCTGCAGTGTATCCTTTAGATGCAGCTCGGAAAATCTCGGGATCATGCATGCGCATTTGGGCTCCACGCTTTTCGAGACGGTTGTTACCTTCAAAACCCGGAACCGATCTCAGCGGTACGCTATTGTGTCGAGAGATTTACAGCTGTCGACAAGCCTTGGTTCCGTTTTAACGCTGCCTGACTGTTTGACATATTGCTTATTCTGGCACCATTTATCCTCCTAGGAAAGCATTCGCGAACATATATCGATTTCGAAGACTTCCTCCTGGAATATGGTTGGGTATGTGACCATTGGCGGACTTTTCTGTAATCTTGCTCAAAGCACGCCTGCCTCAGTACTCCCGTCGTCCATATTTGATCCATCGGTATACCTTATTTGGAACCTTTTTTCAATCATAGTATTGCCGCTTCCCAGCAGTCCATTTCAGAAATTCTGACCTTGTAGGGATTGTAGAAGGATAACTTCGGTAGCATGATATCCGTGAGCTTGATAGCGGGATCATCTAGGAATGGATTGGGAATCTCCAAATGACCCCGAGAATCTCAAGTTTTCATGCTGATGATATTGGGCAGCCGTAGAGCGCTTCAGCCGGCCTCTTTTTCAATTTGAATAGACAAAGGAGTTCTGCTTATAATGACACCAAGAGCATCAGTTGGACAGGTGTGCACAGCTCCTGTAATGGACACGCAGACCAGTCGGTGCGGCTTGCTCAAGATGGCACCCGCGTTTACTTGCTTAACTTTTGGTAACCAGGCTACCGTATTGAAAAACCAATACGTTAGTTTGGGTGATGTAGCCCAAGTCTAACCATTAGGTCTCTAACAGGCACAAAATGCCCTTGTAGCCTTGTTGGTAATATTCGGGAGATGTGGGTTCCGATTGGGCCTTTGTCCAAAGTTACCGCTAAATACTTTGCCTGATTTGAGAACTTAATTTCTGTCCCTGCCAAGGTTGGTCTAGTCAATTTGATTTCTTCTTTCTGTACAATGGTGGACTTCAGTGGGTTTATTGACAAACTCTTTTCAGAACACCAGTCCTCAGTACTGCTTAAATATTTAAATATACATACCTTCAATTTTTCTCAAATAATAACGCGGAGCCTAACAAAATCCAATCTAGTCTATCAAACTACCAAATGGAAAGTAACCTACCAGTTTTTGTAGGAAAAGCCCGTATGGGGCAACACTGATATGTACATGCCTAAATGCTCATGTTAGCCTAGTTTGGCTGACATGCTTTTCTCCTTTATAATGCTAAAATCCTAATAAATCTTCACTTTCGTGTTGCACGTTGCCATAACTTGTCGGCTTTTAAGACGGACGTATGATAAATATTTTTCATAAAAGCAGCAATATGCTGTGCTTTTTAAGTAGACATTTGCACACTGGTGAGATATGATTATCCATAATAACGTTTGAAGTGAGGTAACTGCTTTCGGAGAATGGCTAAAAGAAAAGAATCACGCAAACGCAAAGGTGAAAAGCAATAAAATATTCACATAGAAGCATGAACATAAATCGACAAACTTATATATGGCAGGTGTATGCATATCTACACATTTGTAAATATGTATGTGTGTTTGTGCTCACAAGCTTTCACGAATATCCCCGCAAAAAATTGTTCAACCAACCTCGAAAGAGCGTACTCCGACATTACTCACAATCTGGTACCATTGATCATTAGTTAGTCGAATCTCGACTCGTCCCTTACGGTTATAATCGTTAATTAAATCGTACTCGAATCATCCCTAACGGGATTTTATTTTATGGGCGTTGTGGCAGCGCACTTCCCTCAAGTGGCACTTTGAAACCAAGATAAGCCCGTTGTTTTCGTCGAGTTCCGCGCCCCACGGGTCTGCCGTCAAGCACAACTTTGTGTGGGCTGGCGGGAGGCCGCTGCTATGGCTTAGTCTTTCAAGAGTCCTAAATCTTTTCATCGTATCGGTGATTGCGTCACATGCTAATCTCTATTTTTACTGCTTTCCAGCATGCTACGTACGAAATATTCGCGTGACTATCTTCCTCCAAATGCGCACGTTCGAACAACACAAAGGATTTACGTCTTTTTTAGCATTAAAAAGGGTATATTTACGAAGTAAAGTACCCGTGACCAGTTAAGGGCCGGGTTAGGTAGAAGTTTACTTCGCCGTGCGTGCTGTCAAGCCAGCGTTTCATATCCGGGATACAGCGGTACGTCCAAGGGCCGTTTGGGAGTTGTCCGATCTTTGTTGCGAAAGTTGCCTACTGCCATCTCTTGCCGCGGAGGATTCAATTTCGCTCCTAAAACATTTTTCCTCCTCCTCCGCCAGTATATCGATGGGGTACATTCTAGCGACAACCCATGCTGCCACGTCGAATGTCTCTTCTTACTTTTTCCTGCTGGGGATAAGTGCCACGTCCGTTTTCTGCTCTGTCAGCTTAAAGCCATATTTTTTAAGTCACGATTGTACGGCTCCTATGGCTTTATTGCCTTTATCTCAAATTTCGCTTAAGTGTTTCGCAGTAACCACTACCACGATGCCACCCGCAAGACTAATTACCTCGGTCGCGGTGGGTACTTTAAGGCAAAGAACTCCGTCGTGCATAATGTTCAATAGCAAAGGACCAAGCACAGAGCCTTGGGACACTCGGCTTAAGTTTTTTCGATTTTTAATACCTGCTGAGGTCTCATATGATCCATTGCGTTTAGGCTGTTTGCCCAGTTCGCCGAATTAAAAGGATTTTCAGTGTTTGCGGTTACTACTAAGCAATATTCTTTAGAACCTCCCAGCCAACGCGAACCACTTATTGCGTCGCGTGTCAGCTGGGCTATAAAGTTTACACCAATGAATGGGGTTTCTCCCTTCTCGAAAACCAAACTGGCTATCAGATATACTTTATTTAGCGTGGATTTCGTTTTCGAGACGGTCGGCTATCACACGTTCAAGGACTTTCCCTGCCTGCAACTGGAAGATACCGTTGGAGGTTTACCGGATTTAGGCAGTAATACTAGCATTTGCCTCTTCCAAACTGATGGGAATGTTCCCTCGGCTAAGCGTCTAGGCGTGTGGTGTTAAATAAATCGACAATACGAGCCGAGGTGATAGCCAGTTTCAAAGCTAAATTAGAAACCCTGTCTAGACCGGGAGACTTAATATCCTCGAGTCTTTTGCAGGCTTGGAGAACTTTGTCGTTGGTGGTATCATAAAATGAGTTCAAGAGCTCCCTATTATTTTGTTTATTATAATGTTTAGTCCTTTTTTATAGCCGTTCGGGTATAAAGGGGGAAAATTAATGTCCTCTTAGGACATGCTCGAACAAAAGCGAACAATTCATTCCATAAATTTATATCAAAACTAGTATTGGTCGCAGGTTCCTTTGCGATTGGTCCAGGAGTCATTCTGGTTAAGCCACACTTTTTGCGAGAATTTGCGCACGTATATGCGTATTTGTAGCTGTTAAAACATATAACTGCAAATATATACATATATTTTTATAGCTTAACATATCAGCAAACATCAACAGCTGCAATCTTTCATTCAGCTATTCAACCGCCATTCAAACCAACTAATGCAGCTGCCATATCCCTCTGCCGCTCGCTCGCTTGTTCCACTACTCCCTTCATTGCCTTCTGCTATTTTGAAAAATATTTTCACACATTTATAATGCTAAAGAGGAGTCTGAAGTAAGACAGACAAACAGTTAGTCAAGAGTCAAAACTCCATGCGCTCAACTTTGCACTCAACTCCACTAAGCTATTCATGGCTTATGTAAAGGCATTTGTGGTCTAGTGTGGCAACGATTGCCTTTTTATATTGCACGCTCATTTCGCATACCTTTGTATGTACGTGGTTGTATGTTACGGTGTGCGTGTGAGGATAACAAGTAGGATAAACGGCACAATAATAAAAGAAACACATGCGGGGTAGAACTGTAACAGCAACAATATGCAGCCAAATGACAGTCATGAAGGCGGCATGATTTATTATTAACAGGCAAGCAAATAACCAACACCCACACACAGACGCGCCGGAACACACACACACACACACCTAGTAACTTGCATACAATTAGGCAAACAGACAGACGACAGACAGCAATGCAGGAAAGTGGGAGTCGTAAGAGTGTAGGCGCAAGCCGATTATGCTGCTGGCGAAGAAAGCTACTTATACTCCACCCATCGCATGGTGTCGCCGAACTGCTTCTGTTTGGTTGCATGAAGTGCTTTCCCGCAGGATATTTGCCTTACACTTAGTTTTTAAGTTGATGTGAGTTAAGGGGAGGTCGGGGGTGTATTATGAATTCATATGCTATGCAAATTTGTATATAAATAAGTACGTATCTACGAAATCAGTCTGCTTCAAAGTCAGTACAAGTAAAGTGCATTCAAAGCAGGAACACGATACTCACTTACATACAGACATATGCAAGCGCAGAACTGCATGCTAATTCATGCTACCATAGGAAAAAATTTATTTTAAAAGCAAATGCTTTATATTCAGTTTCATACACGTACATACACTTTTGTAAGGCTTCAATTTTTGTCCCTTGTCTACCACTATAAAAGTGCTCGACAACAATCTATTACCATATCTCACAAGATTCTAAGTGATTGACAAGTGAATAATTAATAGAACGAATGTACTTAAGTAATAGGCAGCTATCACCAATATTATTTGTATATATATGTTGTTCACATAACGGTTGTTTGTAACAGACAAAACTAATCGAGATAGATATAGACAAATGCATACATAAATGATGAGACTCTCTGTCCGTCCGTCCGTCGGTGCACACGATAACTCGTCTAAGCGATTTTGGCCGAGTTCAGCAAAGCACGCCACGTTTTTCTTCTGTACTAACTGACGCCAATTGGAAGTGCCAAGTGAAGCCAAGTTCTTCTCCACCTGGTTTTTCCATCTCTGCTACCACCAGCGGGTTCCGAGTTGAATACTTTCAGAGTTGAAACGCCGGCGTCCATTCGATTCGAACGACACGGCCAAGCCAGCGGAGCCGCTGTATTTTAATTCGCTGCACTATGTCCATGTCGTTGTAAAGCTCATACAGCTCATCGTTCCATCGTCTGCGGTACTCGCCGTCGCCAATGCCTAAAGGCCCGTAAATCTTCTTTTGGGTTGGGTACACTTCTTGTGGCAGAGCACACTTAAATTCCAGTCGTCGATCATGCGTTTATCGGACCATATTCTGCATAAGAGTTGATGCATGCACCTTATCAACTCCTCGTGGCCGTACTTGAATAGCTCAGCTGGCAGGCTGTCAACTCCAACAGCTTTGTTGTTTTTAAAGCGCGTTATTGCTATTTGTACCTTTTCATAGTCAGGTGCTGGAACATCGACTCCGTTATCATCGACTGGGGCTCGGATTCGTCTTCTCCACCGCTTTCAGTGCTGTTACCATTCAGTAGAGTGGAAAAAAGTTCCATCCGTAATTTAAGTACGTTATGGACATCAGCTACTAGGTCGTCGTTGTTGTCCTTACAAGAGTTCGCCATGGTCTTAAAACCTTCCGTAAATCGCATTGGTCTCTGGTAAAATTTTCGGGCGTTTTTCCTGTCGGCTAGCATCTCAAGCTCTTAGGGCTCACGTATTTCGGCCTCTCTCCTCTTATTGCGGCAAATATATCTCGCTTCCTTCTTCAGTTCCCTATAACGGTCCCGCATGGCTCGCGTTGCGCTCGATCGCCCTATAGGCGGTATCTTTTTTCTATTCAGCTTTTCTTTCGGGCTCGCTGAAATCCGACTACTTCTTCGGCGGCGGTACTTAATGAGCGGGAAATGTGGTTCCACTGCTCGCATATGTCGGTTTGTTGAAGAGTGCGCTCTGAGAGCAGGTGTGAGAGTCGAGTAGCGAAAGCGCTGGCTGTCTGTTGTGATTGCAGCTTTTCGACGTTAAGCTTTCCTTGCATATTTGGGTGCACCTTTTTTGCTGCACAGAGGCGGGTGCGTATCTTGGCTGCAACAAGATAGTGGTCCGAGTAGATGTTTGAGCCTCGGAGTGTGCGTACGTCTAAAACACCAAAAGCGTGCCTTCTTTTTATTACAACGTGATCGTTTTGGTTTCTCGTTTTCTGGAGATAACAACGTACCTTGATGGATCATTTTATGCTTGTACATAGTACTGCATGCTACCATGTTTCGGGCCCCCGCTAGGTCGACCAGTCTCATTCCGTTGTCGGACGACTCATCCTGGAGGCTGAATTTTCCGACGGTGATTCCAAAGATCCTTTCTCCTTCTTTTCTCACCCTGGCATTGAAGCTGCCAAACTCGATTTTGGTATCATAGCGGGGCAGCGCTCATAGAAAAGATCCTTGGACCCCTCGTCCTTCCCTTTCGTCGGGGCAAGGTCGCATATTGGCGAGATGTTGAAGAATCTCGCTTGAATGCGGATTGTGGCTACGCGCTCGTCCACCGGGGTGCATCACAAATCCAACACCAAATTTGCGCTCCTTTAAATGTAAGCTGTGAAAGACGTCGCCAGTCGGCGGACTTTTTTTAGTGAAAGGCATAGTACACTTGATGTTCGGGCAGATTTATTTCACTCCAACACGTTCGTAATTCTACGTTTTTGGTGTTCCACCAGGTTTGCTAGGAACCATTAAAAGAACTTCAAAATTTAGCGAAACATTTTTATGTTATATGGACATAACAATAGCAGAATTAGATTATTTTATCCATGCATTTCAAAAAAAAAAAAACAGGGAGAACGCCAATTACAAGACAGGAAATGTGCTTTTGAATTGTACGCCCTGCGATACGTTACTGAAAAACTAACAGTGCTTGGTGCGCATTTTTCAAAGATTCAATTTCGTCATTCTACAGCAAAGAAAATTTTATCTACGTTATTTAACTATACATATTTAATTTTCTATTGTCAAATTTACATATTCAACATATTTGAAAAAAGAACTATTAAATGACTAATTATCTACTTGTCATTGCAGTCTTTGCTCACACACGTTTCACGGCCAACTAAGAACACATTGAACAAATTGGGCGTCTTCACTGTATCCTCATTTCATGCATTCATTTGTGCTCGTTCGCCATCGTTGCTGAATAACTTATTGGCCGGTCGTGGTGCCACTAAACGTCGACCTCCGATGCTCTCCCGTTCGAATAGCGGCTCAAGTCGACGATCCATGCAGGTAAGTGAATTTTATTGTGGTACGAAAAATACTGATTTTAGAGAGTAATATAATTTTTGTAACTACATTACACTATGTATGCGTTATTTAAGAGTAAGAAAAAATGCCGCCTTTATTAAAAGTAGTAGTTTGCAGGATCCACACTCGATCGAATGAGATTCATAAATATCTATGAAATATGCATTCTTATGCCTTACTTCTATTGCTGTGTATTTCTAGTTAGTTATGTTTGCGGATTTTTATGCAAAATACGGAGCCTAGAAATATATACCACAATGGGCGTAACCAGAACGAAATTTAGGGGAGGCCTATACAAAAAAAAAATGAAAGCCAATAACTTACTAAAAAATTATTTATTATAGCTTAAACTTATTGTAACCAATAGAGGTAAATGTGTTATTCAAAAACACATAAGCAGAAGTGCACAAAAGTTCATATAAAACTATTCGTCGATTTGAATAGTTCACTTAACGACAAATACATAGGCACGATTTTAAACAAATGAAATATAAGCCCGCGCGTAGACTACGACTTTCAAGAAATATGGAACTGGTTACTTGAAAGCGGCGGTGATTGCTTAAAGAATTTATCTGATTGCTGTGTAGATTAAACTTTTTTTATACTTTTAGCTAGCCCGGAATACGATTATTTCACACCATATAAACCCCCGACTTCCCGAACTCCACAGTGGTCGGAGAAGCCATGTTTTACGCGAAAATTTAGAAGGCCTGTTTCGATTATAATAAAAATGCAGGATCGTAGTATTGTTGTAATGCTAAATCCGAATATGTCATAATATCTATAGTTTGACGGTTGAGAGCTGTCAGATCAACTGCCAGTTTCTCTGAAATTAAGAAAAACTTTTTGAAAATATCACTGATTAGGTTTTTAGATACACTAATCCCGAATTGCGTACCCAATTATAACCTTAGGAGTTTTCGACTGTCGAAGGGGCTATCAATTTCTCTAGAAATAAGGAAAACTTCCCAGCAATTAAACGACTATATTGTAAAAGCGCAAACAGTCAACGACGTAGCGTAAAGAGAGAGGGAGAGAGAAGCAACGGAAACGTCACCGCCATGCGGTGGTGAGTTTTTGATAAGACGCGAATCCCATAAGGTAGATCGTGTCTGCGTCAACCTACATCGTTGACTTTTTTAGGCTCACTGATCTCGAGTTATGTACCACATTCAAACTTTTTCGGTTAACAACTGTCAAATCAACTGTCATTTTCAGTTTGTTTCAGTATTTGTTTAGCAAAATTTTATTTGTTATATACGAGGGAACATAACTGAAATGAATTTATGATCAAATTATGAAGTAATAACAGTAATTATATTAATAAATTAGGGATAGTTGGTTCCGTCTGCTATACGTTCCGCCCAAACAATTTGATCTAGGCCCCAACAGCTTTCGTACGATTTTTTTTTTTATTTAATAGGAACGTCGTCATTTCCAAAACTTCAGTTTTCTCATTTTTTAATAGTTATTCCGGATTGAATTTTTGGAAATTTTAGACGCCATATTGGATTTTGTAGTTTGAATCATGATAAAAACATTACAAGGTAAAATCATTGAGAGGCAGTCTGACGTTTGCCAACAATATAATTTTAAGATTCGAGCTCAGGCTCACACACACATTCTCATTTTTAATCTCAAACAACAACAATTGTGAACAATTTCATTTTTTTATTTTCAATTTTATATGATTTTAAAATGTTTGCAAACGTCAGAAAAAAATCATGGCCGACGAATTGAGAGAATGGTTTTACCTTCTAATGTTTTTATCATGGTTTGAATCATGCTGCAAAAAGATATTTTCATTTCAAAATTTTTGACAAAGTTTCATAAATTGTAAAAAATTATGAGGTACCTTGCCACATCGATAGCAAACAAACAATACATTAGAGGATTTAATGTTGTGCGAGGGAAGTGTTCGGTTATTTCTACAATGATTTTTTGGTATGGAGCGGAGGGGAAAAGGTGCTCTTTAGAAAGATCACAATATAAACTTTAAATAAAGTCCCTTCGCCACCCTGCCCCTTCTAAAGGCACTCGGGGTCCGTTTCAAAATGGGGTAAAATTAGAATCTTCGCAAAGAAGAATTAAACTCGTGTTAGGCTATCAGCAGTATTTTTGCGAAAAACTCCTTTCCGCGTTGGTGGCCTTCGGCTGCGCTACAAAAAATATCCTCATTAATCCAACTCCGGTTACGCCATCCACAGTATTTTTGCCCAACATTCACCTAAAAATTTACAGAAAAGGGCATATTTGAAATCAAAATCTTTATTTTAAATTAAAGCTTAATCCTTTGACTAGACGCAAATGTTAAAAATTGTTGATTCGGGTAATGCGTTTGGACGCCATAAGCCAAAACCATTGGAAATTTTTATAAAATTAAACTTCAGAAGTTTTCATCTTATGTGGATAATTCTTGTCACACATGCGTATATTATATTTTTTAGCAGCGCCATATCTTTATCAGAAAATTCCGAGAATCCAAAAATTGGTACTGTTACAAGTTGCAGGGCATCATTTTAACTCGACCTCCTCCCTCTTCCACGGATAACGGTACATCGGTTTGAGGTTCAAAAATATTTTGCGTCAGCAATTTGTCATCAAACTGCATTAGATCCTCGGAAAAGCCAAAAACTTTATTTTTGAGCCTTTGCACAGGTGTACCGAATTCTAGCATTTTGGAAACGCACAAGACTTTTCTTTTAATATTTTTTTTATTTTTGAAGAAAGGAACTCTGTGAATAGTATTTCAGCTGGCGTAAAATTTGGCAGAACGATGATTGAACTGTTCAGCTGGAACAGTGTTGGGAAAACATTCTATGCTATTATATTCAGATGATTCTTTACATTTTGACGCGAGCGTAATTTTTCCGACCCGGCTCAGAACGGGTGCAAAAGTTTTTAAACCAGTCAATAGTTTTAAGCAATTTTTAATATATTCTGGTTTAAATTTTAGTCCAAAAAGTTCGTGGTTTAAAAATCAAACCAAAATGTTTTAATTCTAGTTTTTATGTTTAATATATATAAAATTTGGTTTAAAATCTAAACCGAAATAGAAAATGTTTGTACACAGCGAAATGTGGTGTTGATTCAAACTCAACATATGAAAGCACATTTATATGCTTGGCTGTAGCTGAGTGTGCAAAGATGTTTGATACAATTGGTTGCCACCAAGCATGAAATTTAAGATTTTTTTTATTCTTAATTATGAAAATGTTTGGGTTTAAAATTTAAACCGAACTGTTTTAATTCTAAACCCAACATATGTGCCATCTTTTTTTTAACTCGGAAGGTTTGTATTTGAAGCTGAATTTAGTTTGGTCATACATGTATGTAGTCCAAAAAGTGTAAAATTAAAACCGAAATTTTCAACCGTGCAAAAATATTTACTGAAACGAAAAAAATTAACCATATGTATTATTCTTTACAAAAGTAAGTTCCTTCAATAGACTTTGAAGTTTTATATTTTTTCAAAACCAAAAGATTGCTTAAATATTTCAGCAGATAAATAAAATACATGATCACTCCTTGCAGAGGTTACAACAAAGCAGGGGTGTGAACTGTTCGACCAGAATTAAAGTCTTGCAACCTAGAACTAACTAAAAATTAGAATTTTATTTTGTAAACCAATTTTCTGTGTGGAGGGTGTTGTGCATTTTCTTCCATATAAAAGTAGATTTTGATAATGCGTTATATGGAAGAAAATGCGCAACACACTGCACAAAAAAAAATTAAATGAACGGTAATTTTTAGCGACTTGAAACTTGAATATTGTTTTACTAAAATTGCATGGGCTACAAAACTGAACACTGGAAAATTTTCTAAAAATTCTGAATCAAATGATTTTAATTTTGATGATCATTTTTTGAAGTTTACATAATGTGTGAACTAGTGGCGGATACAGGATTTATTGGGATCAACTTGTCAAATAACGTTAAATTACAGGCATCTAATCCTAATTTATTTTCCATGCAAATATAGGTTCGAGCATTTTTAATGAAGTGCGAGGTAAAGTGTTTTGTGATACAATATTACTTTTCATTTTGTGAATTTGGTGCAAGTTATAATAAAACAATTGCATGTACTAATCAATTATATAAATAGGCAATCATGTTTCCTTTACACCCCTTTTACGGCTAAACTGTACTTCTAAGGTATAAACAATTATATATCATTAGAAAGGTATTTTGATGCTGATGTGCAGGCAATTTTTAAAATTTCAAATTAGTTTAAAATAGAGCGAAAAAATCAATTCAAAAGTCACACCAATACCAATGCCATACATGTACATGGTTGGGGCGGAAATGCCTCCTAAATGTATGCTTTAATATTGATAGTGAATTAAAGAAACGTGCTAAGCAACAGTTTAGGAATAAGATGTATGTATGTACGTACATGAATAGATTAGCCTCAAACAGGGATGAAGATAATTTTGAGTATGGAGAAGAAGAAAGGGATAAATACAGAAATTAAAATAAAAGTAAAGAAACCTAAATATAAAGACGAAGAGGAAGAAAAATTTAAATACCTAACCTAATAACAATGGTGGGGGTGAATATGTAAATGAAGAAAAGAATGCACATATTTAGATCAGGATAAAGGAAAGGATAAAGATGAAGAAGAAGATGAAGACCAAGACGGAGAAGAAGATGAATATGAAGATAAGGATAAAGATAACTTATCTTGACTTAACCCCTTAACTTAACTTAAATCACCTCAACTCATCTCCGCTTAAAAACTTACTCCACCTGAGTTCGCTACACATTAATTTACCACACCTTACCTCCCCACACCTAAATCCACCACTACTTCACTCCCCACACCTAAATTCACCACGCCTTAATTCACCACACCTTAATTCACCACACCTAAATCCACCACACTTTAATTCACCACACCTTAACTCACCACACCCCAACTTTCTCACCACATCTTAACTCACCACACCTTAATTCACCACACCTCAACTTTCTCAACACACCTTAACTCACCACACCTTAATTCACCACACATCAACTCACCACAACTAAATTCACCACACCTCTTAAGACCACCACACCTGAATTCATAACACCGTAACTCCCACACCCAATTCCACCACACTGCAACTCACCACACCCAATTTCAACACATGACATGATATCACTAAAGAAACAATGTAAAGAAAAAGAGAAAGGAAAATTTAACTACAACATGAACATGAAAATGAACATGAACATGAACATGAACATGAACTTGAACACGAACATGAACATGAACATGAAGGTGTAGATAAACATAAACATTAAAAGCGATAGAGACAAAGATAGAGAGGAAGAAAGTGATAGGGATAAAAAGGAAATACAACTGAAGAATGTGCGATGTTATATTGTGATGTGTTATGCTACATATGTTATGTTATTGAATCTAATGCTATTCTATGTTATGTTATGCTAAGTACTAAGCTAAACTCCCCTCCACTTAACCCATTCCAACAAATTTTATTTCAGCTCAACTCAACTCATATAAACTATCCTTAATTTTAGCGGTTGAATTTCAACCGCTGGGCGAACACTAGTAAAAATAAAAACACAAGATGTAAAGTTATACCTTGGGTTTTTTAATGCAATATATATATATATATATACTTTTTTCTTGCTTACAATGTTGGTAAAATGAAGGCTGTAATTAAGTAACTTAACAACGTATTCCGAATTTTTATTGTAATAATAATTTAAATTGCAAATTTAATTTTGCGCTTTTCTTTTGCAAATCTTTCTATTATCCTTTCAGTGTCAACTTCAATATCTAAGTGCTCGTGTAAAAGTGCTAGACCTATCAGTCTTACTTCATTCATGGTACTACGCAACCATGATTTTAACCGGCGAAGTGTTTAAAAACTTCTTTCGGAAGTAGCGTTACTAGCTGGAAGTGTGACCAGAATGCGGAGAACTTTGTTAATTAATGGAAAAGCATATTCGTCGCATTGACCAAGAACTTCTGCTGCTGATTTTGGGAATCGCTTTTCGCTTTAATTATTTGTCCATAATTGCAACCACACTTTATACTCTCCTTCCAAATTGATACCGTCTCTTTCTAAGAAAAGTTCGTATCGTTTTCCAAGCGATTTGGCGCGTTCGATAGCATTACTTTTTCGTCAGGCGTATATTATACTCCCCAATTTTAGTTGGTAGTAATAAGTTCAAATCAAAAATGTTTAAATAATGTCTGCCTCGTCAATCTTTCTCGGAGATCGAGCAAAATATTATCCAACAGGGGTATAAATATTACCTTTCGATAATAATCTTCAGCGTTAGACGCATGATAATTTGCCCGAAAATTTTCTCTATTCGCTCTCCGAGGAAGGACAATGTCAAAATCCAATTCCTTGGCGATATCGGTAACTTTTGAAAATATATCAGAAAAATGTGTGTCAGCTTTTTCTCTATAATTTCGAAGAATATTCACAGTGCCAAGCAAGAGCGCTTGGAGAAGTAAACTTTTAATTTTTATTATATTTTTCCAGTCATCAATATTTTTATGCGCAAACAAATGTCTGGTTACATAGTCGAAAGTAAAATTTCCTACATACGTGCACCGTGGAAATAGAAAAAAAGGTAGTATCAGAAAGTTCGATTTGACATACATACATACATACATCCATATTCCATCAATTTTGAGATTCACAATAAAAAAGGCTGAGTTAACACTCAGATCTCACTTCTATGTCTAAATGTTAAATTTAAGTAGTAGCACTGTGGTCGCGTAATAATAAAAACAATTGCATGCATACACTAATATTTACCTACCTTCATAAATGTTAGTAATAAGGAGGCAGCTGAATAAACAAGAATTCAGTTAAAATTACATTTATGATAACTTAGACGACATATTGCAATAAAACTTACCAAACTCAACAAATTCATAAATTTAACTTAGAAATGCAAGTATGTGCATATTTATTCTCCTTACAAAAGTGATAAAACAAATATAAGGGACTACTGCGAAAACTGGTGAAATTAATATACACAAAATGTGCTACATGAAATATGCAACTAAACGAGAATGAAAGATTGTTCAATCACAGAAAAAAGAAAATTTTTAGCTGGGGCTTTGATATGAAAATATTCTAATGGGAAACAACTAGATAAGGTTTATAACAAAACCCTAATTATTTTACTTCTTGGACAAATAATAGAAGTGTAGGAATTTCTGCCCTTAACTTAATAGCCAATTCATTATATAATTGTGTAATAAACAAATTCTATATCACCAGAGTAAAAAAATATAAAATTCAATTGCACCAGATGTGTGTAATCTTCTTAATGCATACATGCCACTCAAACAAGTGCTCACGTGTTGATTTTTTTTAAATTTTTTTGTTATTTTTCTACAAAAATATTGTCCAATCTTTAGCCAAAACGATTTAATCAAAGTTTCAAATTTTATACAGAATTTATTAAAACTCAAAAATTTTCATACGAATTTCGAGCTTTTTCTGAACCTCAAAAAAAAATATTTCAAAAAATCATCGGATTTTTAGCTATAAAACTACATCCCCTGAAATTTTTGTAGTTGAGTTAATTTCAGTATCATAAAGTGAAAGTTTTAAATAGCTATAAGTTAGCATTGATTTTTGAGAACTTTTTCGCTGATGATGTTGCGCATTTTCTCCTTATAACGAATGCGTGATAGTTTTTTTTTTTTTTGTATGGGAAAAATGCCGAAGAGTGTCAGTATCTAAAATACTTATTCTGGTGGGTGAACTCCTAATAAACGATCGAAACGGGTTTAATAAATTTTTTGTATGTGTTTGAGTGGGTCCCTGTATAGTTTAAGTTCACAAATTAAAACGCCATGTGGCGCTGGAGTCGAGTTATTACTCAAAATCGTATTTGTGATCCGATTTGACTCATATTCGAGATATATATGTACTGGTAACGATAGGGGCAATACTATTGCAAAAAAGAAGCGCAAAGTGGCGCTGAAGCCCAGTTGTTGCTAAAAATCGTCAATTCGTAGGCAGCAGGGATCAAAGTCAAATTACTCCCGTTAAATGAACCATCAGAACCATTGCGGTCCGTACTTTACGGTGACTAAACAAAATGTGGACCAATGATACTCACCAGTTTAGAAATTGTCACCAACTATGCTATACAGATTCAAGGACGATTCACCATCGACTTCTTCCCGGTATAACGCTTTCGTCAGGTTGTTAAGACGGCAATGGAGGATATGCCTTCTGTCGACCACAAAACCAAACGTGAACGTGAATTGCTAGCGAAGGTTGGTCCAAATGTGTCAATAAAAAAATTAATTTTGGGCGGGACGAAGTTCGCCGAGTCTGCTAGTTACATATAAAAATCCGTTGCTCAAATTCAAGAGCACAGACTTATGTACATATATATTTATGTAACTAAGCACCTTTTAATTTTTACTTATAAATAAATACGCTGCACGCTTTTTGTCATACTCTCGCAAAAGCAGCGACACAAAGAACAACATTTAATCACCTTTGCAACAGTATTTGTTGACCGGAGTTCTTACCCTTGACGAACTTTTACGTTGCCACTCACACAAGTACTTAATACTGCAACGTACAGTACTTGTAATCGCTTAAACTGCAGCGACTCCAACTACACACCAGAGCATTTTTACTATCCATAGATGTACTTACATATATACTTTTGTACATATCTATGCTCATGTGAATGCACATACTAGGGATGTGTATCCCGGGATCCCGACTTTTTTTGGGGTTTGTGATTCGCAATGGTAGCAATAATAGAAGCGGCTTATGTTTACCAGTTTTTGCTATATTTCTTTTGTTTATTTAATATCTAATATTTTTTTTATAAATGTCTAGCTTATTATGCATACACATAACACCGTGCGACAGACAATTCTACACATAAAACAATCAATAGTGAAATATTCGCAAAGCCACGGGCCAAATATATGCAGGCAAATTGCGTTTTTAGGTTTTCTCTCTGACGTCTGGATTTTTTAAAAGGACTTTGAAAATTGAATTATAGGAGTAATTCAGAAAATGGTTTAAAAAATTGAGTGCAATATACTTAGGAAAACAGTATGGGTATCAAATTAAAGAGAAAATTCTGTAGAAAAAGAACAGAATAAAATTTTTGGTGCATAAGATATTAAAAATGTCTAAAAATTGTATCCTTGAATATCCTTGAAATTTTGCAATATTTATTTTAAAAAAATTATATGTTAAGGACTAATATAAACTCGACAACGTCCTCGAATATAGTCCTTCAAACTTTATTAGCTTAAAAAAAAGTAAAAATTGATTAAAAGGGCATTTTTAATACCTATGTCTTTGTGAACACAAAAAATTTTAATTTTTCTTAATCCTACGGAATTTTCTCTTTCATTTGGTACCCGTTTTTACTCTACAGAATTATATAGAATTCATCATATCTTTGAAATTATAAAGTTCTAATAAAAAATTTCTGAAACTAAAAACGCAGTTTTACTATACTTGGCCCATAGTGTCGCGAGTATATTGATTGCTTGGAGTGTTTTAAAATTTTTTTGTTTCAACCAGCTTCAATCTTTTTACTCAGAATTTTCAGAAAATATTTAGGTACGCAATTTTATAAGTATAGCCCATTAAATTACAGGAGGATAAAGTGCAAGTTTCAAGTGACTTAAAGCGACGTTGATGTTTTATAATTTTTTTTGCTGGCGGTGTCACGTACTTTCTTCCATACAAAGTATGTTCGACAATTTGTTTATATGGAGGAAAATTCCCAGCTTCGTTAAAAAAAAAAACAATCCCAAAAATCAACGGTATTTTGTAACTGCGTGAAACCTGCTTTTTATCCTCCTTTAATTTAATGAGCTATAAACTGCGTTCCGCAAATTTTTCTAAAACTGCTGAGTAAAAAGTTTGAAATTTTGGCTCTTTTTTTTTGCTTTTTTATAATTTTTGTACGAAGTTAGAAATGCGCATTTAAATGCAGTTAATTATATGTAAAATAAGGTAGACTTTTATAAAAAAATTTAATTATTAAATAAAGAATAGAAATATAAACTAAACTGGTTGAAATAAGGCGTTCCTTTTATTTCTACCACTAGTATGTATATATGAACTTCTTTCAGCCACACAATACATATGTTGACTTAAGCTTTTTTGCATCGAACTTTTTTCGACATGCCTTAAATTTCTTTATCAAATGTGTACACACAAAAGTATTGTTAAATGTGTATAAATTTAATCACTGTCTCTTGTTTTGGTACTTATGAAATATTTTCAACTTAAATAATAAAGTAGGTTTCAAACCCATTTATTTATTATTTCTTATATGGTAGGACAGCTTGTCAAACTATATTGATGGAATTTTTTCATATTAAGTGGTTTGGGTAATAATGAATATCTAAATCCCGGGACTAATCCTAATATCGAAAAAATGAACATACCTAGTACATAGCCTGCAAAAAATGCGTCTATGCCCGGATGACTCCAGAAGCAATCGCAAAAGAAAATTCGACTAATACCACCTTTGATCTTTTTATATGAAATGAACTGATCGATTTTTTCGAGCATGTCCTGTGGAGTTACAAATTGTTATACGCGAGTGGACATATTAATAATAAATAATAATATGAATAATACGAAAATTGCCGAATGGGTATAGAAGGGGACTAGTCGCTTTTAAAAAGTGATAACGAAAATAAAAACTTGTTCCAGCTGGGATTTGAACCAGGGTGTTTCCCTACATGCCAACGCCGCATACGAAATGTCTACTTATCATTAAATCGTTAATTCTATCCGTAAGGGATGACTCGAGACTAGTTGATATTTAACAATAGGCTTATTTAACTACAGCCTATCAGACCAGTTGCAACTAATTAATGCCCAATTGTACCCGATTGAGACTAATTCCGGAAAATGCTATTCAGAAATTCGTCGCTCAATTTTTTGCAGGGTACATAAATGAAAAATGCATGGAGAATAAGCATACGGGTAGTTACACTGATAACAAACATTGCAGTTAAGCTGAGTTAAGCCGAAGCACAACCGTCCAACAGGGCAGACACCAACACCTATGTATGTACCTACATACATACATATACATATATTCATGACTACTGCTACCGAACTTGCTATGCACGCGCACCTTACATTATGCAGGTAGCAAATTTGAAATAGTTAAAACGAACTTTTAACATTGAAATAAATCAAACAACTTTTTCCCCAACTCTGTCGGTCAACCACTTAGCTGAACCCGCTGGCTAACATTACAAGCTTACTGAACTATTTTATTGTTCCATTGTATTTTATTTTAATATCCGTTTGCTAGAACAATATGTAGGTCCGAGTAAAAGTGCTGTTGGGAAACATTCTTGTTTTTCTTTTTTCAAACTATCTCAGAGAGTTGTGACTTGATGTTGTTCTTCAGTTTTTCAGCAATACATTTTACAATTAATTTAATTTCGTCTACAACTGCTGAAAATTTGGACGAACTTTTTAAATGAAATTGTACATATAAGTTATATGTACTTACGTCCGGTTGAGTTATTCACGAAAGTGTGTTTGAGATTTGTACATGGCACTTAAATAAATATTCATGAACAGACATTTTTGATATTTATTAAGATTATTTACGAATGAATATTTTTGATTGGTATGAAACAAATTAAACTTATTCTGGTACCGGATCTGATTTTTGAGTTATGCCGCTTTTCATTATGGTGTGCGATTTGTACTTACATACATATGTAGTCTTCCCGCTAAAATCATATATTTTGAAATTTTCAAACTATTTCAAACTCACCATTTATCAAAACCGAATCATCACTAAACAGACTCTTGTGAAAGAATATTGACTACGGTGACCAGTTGATCACAAAAATAGGTCTTGGAAATTAACTTAAAAATGTTAGAAAAGTAATAAGGGTAATGAAAAATGAAAGCAAGAGCAAGTCTCCGTTCAAATTTTCATGTAAAAGCTTAACGCCAAACCGCCAATACTCAATCCCCATTCTTGCGGCTGCGTTTGCTCACAGTCGGTAACCAACCCTTACACTATGGTCCAGAAGATCAGATTTTCAGTTTGCCAAAAAAAAATATATATGTTTTTGTCTCATTTGTCGAGTTACAAATAAAAAATGAGTAATTTCGGTACTTTTTCGCTTAAATAATCGTTTTAAGGCTAAAATTGTTCAAGTACTTGATTTATTGATTTCACAGCCACACAAAAAAAAAAAAGTATGCGGATCTGGTAACAAGACACACGTATTCCTATGGATTTTGGGGCGCTGAATTCAAATTCGGTGTCAAAAATCACCCATCAGGTCATGGTTAAGATATAACCTCAAAAAATTACGAAAAATCGTGCACTGAGGCAAATAAATTTCAAAATAATGCCATCTCATAATAATGTCTATCTCAGATATTAGACACTGTATGCAAGTCATTATTATTTCAGATGTCATGTAATTGGATAATATTGCTGCAGTTCATGTTGTACGTGTTATATTTGTATGTGTATATTTTTTCAGCCATAAATCTGTAGTTGAGTATGTCGTGAAGGCTGAATATGTAAGTGCTATATATATACTACCACCCCTCCACATAAAGCTTGGGCTCATGAAGCAATTTGTCAAGGCGTTAGACAAAGTTGGAAAATGCTATAAGTATATATCCCTTAAATTCCCTAATGTTTCAGACGCCAAATTAAAAGAAGGAGTCTTTGATGGACCACAAATTCGAATGTTGACTAGAGATACGAATTTCGTGAAGCACATGACGACAATTGAAATGGACGCTTGGGAAAGTTTTAAAGAAGTAAACGCAAATTTCCTCGGTAACAAAAAAAGTCTAGACTACGAGAATATTGTTGCGAAAATGATGAAAAACTACAAAAAGTTAGGCTGCTTGATGAATTTAAAACTTCACTTTCTAGATTCCCATCTGGATAAGTTTCCAGAAAATGTTGGAGATTTCAGCGAAGAACAAGGGGAACGTTTTCATCAAGACATAAAAGTGATGGAACAACGATATCAGGGTAGATGGGACGAGGTCATGATGGCTGATTTTTGCTGGATGTTGAAAAGGGAAACGAATGCAGGTCTTAAACGTAAGCGTAACCCTTTGCATCGTTCCTTCGAAGAAAAAAGGACACGTTATAGCAGGCAGAAAATAGACTGAAGTAGGTCTGTAAATCAATTTAATCACGATAAAAAGCAAGATAAAATGTAAACATGGAAGGGAGGAGAAATATATCCCTTAAGTTTTAGAAAAGCAGAGAGATAAAAATTTCGAATAAAATTCTTATTAATTTGCATGTTTGAGTTACAGTTCTACATTTTGATTGATACAAACATTGTCAGGTTAATTGAAATGGGTTCAATTCTACTTGTAGTTCTAAGTTTCTTCAAATGAGTAATGTGTGTTTAAATTTTTAATCACCTGTAGTACAATGAAATGAATTTTATTGTGTTACAACGGGAACACTTTAGTTCAGTTGCGCTGCGTTAAGCAAAATTTCGTTAGGTTCTGTTAAGTTAGATTCATTTGTAGGTTAAGATCGAGTTAACTTATTAAAGATAGCACATATTTGAGACTGAGAACCGTAGCTTACGTAGCTACACGTGTGGTTGAATTTCATTCAGCTAGGTTAGGTTAGGTTTGGTCAGGTTTTGTTAGGTTATGATAGGTTAGACCTCTTTGAAGATAAGCCGAAACTGAATGAAACAGTACCGCAAACACAAGGAGACAACACAATTAGTTTAATTGTGTTACCTGAGGTTAAGTTAGGTTAGGTTAGGTTTTGTTAGGTTAGGTAAGATTTATTTGTAGGTTAAGCTCGAGTTGACCCATTCGATGTAGCACACATCTGATACTGGGAAAATATGCTTCCAGAGCTTTACGTGTAGTTCGATAAATTTCTGTTCATTCAGGTTAGGTTAAGTCAGGTTCTGTTGAGTAGAGTTATGTCAAATAAGTTGATGTCAGGCAACGGTTGATCCTTCACAGTTGTCAAAATGTTTTTGAAGTGAAAATTTGCATCACTGGCATTATTTTGAAATTTATTTGCCTCAGTGCACGATTTTTCGTAATTTTTTGAGGTAATATCTTAACCATGACCTGATGGGTGATTTTTGACGCCGAATTTGAATTCAGCGCCCCAAAATCCATAGGAATACGTGTGTCTTGTTACCAGATCCGCATACTTTTTTTTTTGTGTGGCTGTGTTTTTTACTTGTTTCTGGAACTCCAACTCCATGAATTTAAATAAGTGCCATAAGAATGCTTTAGCGTTTTTTTCTGCCGAGGGAAGGTAGTGAGACTAAAAAAAACAATTCGCGTGATTTGCTCTTACATACGCGCAGTGGTACTCCTTTCACTCATCGCGTTTCAGTGGCATTTCAGCGAGCTCTAAAGAACAACTAAATAATGCAACGACGAGTGCTGCCCCAAATGCTTCATCAAATAAAAGGAAACTTATTAACAAAGAGTTCATTAGTGACGTGTCTAAAAATTCGTTTTTGATATTTTTAAGCTCTTCAGTGTTAATGTCAACAGATATTAAGGAGTGAAATTTATACTTTTTTAAGAATCTTAAATTTTTTATTTTGTAATACATTCTTGGAATTTACAATAAATGTTCAAAGTTTTTTTCCTAATCCGACTTTTGATAATAACTAGACATTTATGGCTTCAAAATCTTTAATAGCTCGCTATTTATTTAAACCCTAAAACAACGTGCAACTGCTGCTTTGTATATTCACTAGGGTGGTCCAAAATAAGTAAAGTCGGAATTTTGATGCTCTCACCCCCAAGGATTGTTCGGTATCGAAAAAGTATGCTCCTATTTTTTTATTTAAAATCAAAAAATATTTAGAGGTCGCTCAATGCGCTTCAACTTTTCTATGTATTTTGTGTGGGAAAAAACCACTTTTCGTGGAATTGGTATGGAATTCTTGAAAATCAATATTTTCAATCGGAAAACTCTGGTTCTCTTCAGGAGACTTCCAATAACAATATCCAATTATTTATTTAACCATTTTTCAATAATGAAGATTTTTTATTTATCCCTCCATTGCATTTTCTGGCTTTTTCTAGGGGTTTTGGCGGTCCTATAAAATATAGTTACTAAGAAAAAATTGTTAAAAAAACAATTGTTTTTTTATTATTGGGAATAAGTTGAAGAGCAAAAGAGTCTTCCGATCGAAAAATATTGATTTTCAAGAATTCCATGCCATTTCCACGAAAAGTTCTTTTTTCCCCCATACAAAACACATGGAAAACTTTGAGCGCTTTGAGCGACCTCTGAATATTTATTGATTTCAAAATAAAAAAATAGGGGTATACTTTTTTTCGATATAGAATAATCTTAGGGGGTGAGAGCATAGAAATTCCGACTTTACTTTTTTTACAGGCATTTTTGGACCACCCTAATATTCACGCATTGAAGTACGAGTATTTTCTACCTTCTTACCAGCTTTTTAGCACGCAGTTTTTCGAGTGGCTCAGTTGCTCGCTGAATACGAAAATGATAATTCGATCAATCCTTCAGATGAGGTGAAGCAGAAAGGATATTTTCGGGTACAAAAAGAGCATAAGGAGAAAAGGAAAACTCCCTCGCGTAATCTTAAAGCAGGTTAAAAGAGTGATTTCGCGTCTATTTAGGTGAAATAAAAATGGTGCTGATTACAGCTGCTTGTTTCGCTATAAAATGTTTATTGCAATTATATATATACATACATAAATACGTACATACGTATAAACCGAAGCGAGCATTTAAGCAAAGACGAAAGCACCTCAGTATATTTATATGCAAGTATAGAAGTGCTTATGCGTTAAACTTTGATAACGGCTGCAAACTTTTTTGGCAAAAGCAACAAATGGAAAACGAAAACTCGAAATCAAACACAAACACCAGGCAGCAAGCAATTTAGCAGACGGTTAGAGCGGACAGGAGGCGAGGAATTGGTAAAAACCTTCGAAATAAAGGCGAAAGAGTAAAAGTCACAAAAGTACAGTCCATAAAAAGGGCATATGCCTATTTGACTACTTGCAACGCAGGAAAATTGAGCAAAGTTGAAACCGCTACAAGGAGAGCCGAGGATAGGTGGAAGCAATTTTTACGACTCGTTTGTGATTGCCACGTGAACCTCTGAGGCAATACAGATTCAACTCTCTGCAGAAAAAAAAAAAATACAAAACAAAAAGTAAACATTTAAAAAAATACGTATACTTGTACATACATACTTTTCTAACTGCCAAGTGCTTAATGGCTTGAAAATGTGTTTGCAAGTGGGGTGGTAAAATGAAAAAGTCCGCTTCATTTCAACTTAACACTTACAAGGGTTTACTTTTTAGCTCATGAAAAATAATAAGGGCATATGTACCCGAAAAGTTTACTTCTTATCTGACAAAGGAAGACATTAACCATTGCCCCAGGGAGTTGTAACCGTGAATTGGCTTCCATTTCTTAACGCTTTGCCAATTTTACTATTTCTGCTACTACACATTTCCTGCCAGCCAACACGCAAATTTGCGCTAATAGCGGAAGTGGTGTGAATTTTTTCCCCTCATAACAGTGTATTAGTTAGACAAATATTACCCTTCCGTCGGATGGCAAATTTGACAGCAAAAATGTGAAGCAGAAAAAAGACAAAAAGTTTGAACCTGTGAAATAGTAAATAAAGGTTTTTTCCTAAATTGCCTTCCATTCTGCCATCACCGAGCTATATTTGTTTTCAATACTACTTTAATTAAGAATAAAATTTTATTATTGAAATAAAATACAGATATGTAAAGATAGGAATAACAAAATACTAAAATATATTGCTACATTTAAATGTGGGTCAAATATAATTGGCTCCTATGCAATGAATTGGAATAAGTAACATTAAAACATTCAGCATTTATATTTCAATTAAAAGCGCTGGAGTTGCAAAATTGAAAATTTATGCACTCATGCGTGTGCATATTTGAACAAGCCCCACCAACCAGTAGGCAGTTAGATTGCAAACTTTCTAGCCATGCCATGTTAGCGATCGGCCTGCCAATAGCCTGGTAGGCGAATTGCATTTACGTACATACATTTGTGGTATTTACATAGCCATACATACACACACATGCAGAAAAGTACATACATACATACATATATGTCTATATATATGTGTACATATGTATATTAGGGTGATTCTTAAATGGAGGAAGCAAATTTATCCATCAGATTTCCTACGCTTCAATCACTAAGTCGATGCTACTATAATCGAAGACATCACATATACATTTTGGTCCCGATTGGAGACGGTTAAGGCGTGTCGCACAGGGGGCAAAGTTCAGATTACCCTATGAAGATGTCTTAACCGACTCCAATCGAGACCAAAATTTATAAGTATGTGATGTCTGTGTGAAAACAATCGTTCATTTGATTTTTAAGGACCACCATAATTCACATACATATGTATGTGTTCATTTCTGTATCCTTTGCTTCCGAAAATCAAGCCAAAAATCAAGCAGACGCAAACCAAAAACAGTCGAGTAATCGATGTGATATTGATGCCAATAAAACCAACTCGTTGACTGACCAACTGGCTGACTTGGCGTGTAGTATTGCAACGTACGAGTACATATGTACATACATACATACTTATTCGTGCATAGTAAATACAACTAGGAAATCAAACTCGGGAATTTTTCGCTTCCAAATATATGAAGCCGAACTGCGAATCGTTACGATGAAGTGGAGCTTATAACAATGAACATTCACACGAGTATAATCTCGCTTATGATCTTTTTGTATTCATACATTTCGTCACCCTTATGCCAGAAGCATGAATGTGCAAATTTACCAATTTTGAGTTATTGAGTTGACTTGATTAACCTTTGGATTTTCTATGTTATACCAAAACCCAGAATGCCATGCGTGCACGGAAACCACATATTTCACAATGTCAAATACATGAATGCAGAGTTAAGTCTCGTACAAAAAACTTTCAAACTTCGTTTCCCAAAATATTCATTTTTACACATTTACATATGTTTCTGGCATGCTGGAGACGATATATAATAGTTATACATATGTAAATGTTTTGGCGCTTACAGTTTTGCTAAGTGTTTGGCCGAGTTTCTTCTACAAATTGTGGTTGCATTCTGCAGCTGTAACACAAATGTAGGGAGCTACAATTTTACGCACCCTACGAATGACAAATGGTTTTATGCGAAGCTTTTTCAAAGCAGAAAAAATACATACAGAAGTTTGCCATTGGCTTTACTCTTTCTGTGCGAAATTATTAGCAGCTAAAATATTGCATTATTTTATTGTAAAAGGACTGCAAACGGTATAAAATAGTGTTGATTCATTAAATAAAATGTGAAAATATCACTTGGTTTTCGTAAAACAAACTTTTTTCTCACTATACTCAACCCCCTTCCCCTTAAAATGAGCTACATAATAAAATAAGTATGTTCATATGTACGTAATTGGCTTCTTATAACGATTAATTATGGCATTACCGAAACTCCTAAATTTAAAAAAAAAATCAGTTACTACTTGAGGAGAGTTTCCTAAGGCAGTTACTCTTCATAAAAAACTTAATTTTGACTTGAGGTTTTAGTATTCCCCAATTCTAAACCGATATTATGTATAGTATATTCAAAATGCTAATGCTGCTTTGTGACACAAAACCCCTCGTAACCCTGAAAATAATACAAATGTTTATAAAACAATTTTTTTTTAAGAATGTACAAAGCTCTATTCACCTTGATCAAAAAAGTTTCGAAATTGCAATCCACAGGTTCTCTCAAGGATTTGCCTTTTTGCGAATGCTGTTCATCAATGGTCATTGCGAATCAGCGCGAGTGTGTTTGTAACATAGCATAACATGTATTTTGTGCAATAAAATTTTAATCGGAGCTTATCGCCTAAATGTAAACATATATAGATAGATAGAAATATATATATATGTGCGTATATAGCATGTGTAAGCTTTCGAAGACTCCGAAACCACTGATGAATTGCTTTTGATGTCATTAACAGAAATACTCTGGCTTAGTCTGGAGATAGTTCCTATAAAGTTTAGCCCCTATTGGACTCAAAATAAGAAAGTTGTCACCCACGTAAAAAAAAACAGAATAAATATGTAAAAGTTAATTGAAATACATACCTCAAATTTCATATCAAACGATGGGTGATTGAGGAAGTCTTAATCCGAACACATTTTTGACTATACCTATAAAATAAAAGAGTTACCAGCTGTTAAAAAATTATTTTTTTAATTATCAAAAGCAATTTAAAAACCTTGCACGTAAGATTAAATAAAAAATTCCATCTCATGCTGAAACAATAAAATCTTACCTTATTCAGATTAATTACACAAGTTGCAAGTTGAAAATTTAGGCAAGGTTCTGGTAGGCTCCAGTTGAAGATTTGCTTAAATTTTAACTTTTTTGTAAATAAATCTCTCAGTTTTAAGATTATACGATTAAAATTTTGCACGCGACTGTTTCTTTTAATATTTTTTTAACTATCGAACTATCATCGAAGTTTGACGCGCAATACCCCGCATCCGCCAAGTGCAACCATGCCACGTAAGAGGAGGTGGCTGCGAAAAAAAAACTATTTTCGGTACCCTGTCTCAGCGTTTGCCTACTTCACAAATTTAATGGTCAATAATTTTAATAGAAGCTCATATTTAATAAGTTCAGTTAAAAAACCATTCAAAAGTTTAGAAGAAAGTAAACTCATTTGCACTTTTATAAATTTTTGGACTATCGTGTACGTGGTATTGCATTTGTTGTATATGAGGTATTGCGCGCCAAGCGACGATAGAGGTCCCATGGAACTGATTGTTTATATACGAAGCTTTTTACTAAACAAATATATTAATAATCAGATTTCGGTGATTTTCAGAAATAATGATATTAAAAAACAGTCACGTACAAAATTTTAGAAATTTAACATTAGTAACATAGTTATTTAAAAAAAGTTAATATTTTTCATTACCATTACGTCGGTAATTGGATGGAATCCAGCAAAACGGGAACGCCATGAATTTATAAATCCCCAATTAAGTACGATAAACTATCAAAGCCTGTGCTCATGAAAAAAATTTCAAGATCCGAGCTTTCCGCTTTTCTTCTAGCTTCGATGAAAATCTACTGAGTTTTTTATACCTTTCATGAGCATGAAATGGTATTATAACTTTGGTCCGATGTTTGTAAGTACCAGAACAAAAAGAGATAGACCCATCAAAATGTATACTTATATGATCAGAACGTCGAGCTGAGTTGATTTATCCATGTCCGTCTGTCCGTCTGTCCGTCTGTCCGTCTGTCCGTCTGTCTGTCTGTTTGTATGCAATCTAGTCTCTCAGTTTTCGAGATATCCGGATCAAATTTGGTAGGTGGGTGTATTTTGATAATGTATTAATCATTTGTCGGAACCGGAAGAATCGGACCACTATA
>NW_023458564.1:2962424-2996608 GCF_013731165.1 Rhagoletis pomonella | reverse complement strand
TATAGTGGTCCGATTCTTCCGGTTCCGACAAATGATTAATACATTATAAAAATACACCCACCTGCCAAATTTGATGCGGATATCTCGAAAACTGAGAGACTAGATTGCATACAAACAGACGGACAGACGGACAGACGGACAGACGGACAGACGGACAGACGGACAGACGGACATGGATAAATCAACTCAGCTCGACGTTCTGATCATATAAGTATACATTTTGATGGGTCTATCTCTTTTTGTTCTGGTACTTACAAACATCGGACCAAAGTTATAATACCATTTCATGCTCATGAAAGGTATAATTAGCATATGTATGTACATATATGTATATAGACGTATGCAACACTAGCCAACTTAACCGGTTCAAAGCTGAAAAATTGCGCCTCGTTCGTACTCCGACTCGAAAACACACACACACACAAACTGTATTCATAAATGCGAGTTAAAATGGGCGTTAATATGTTCACACATCCATACTTATATATGTACATATGTATGAATGTATTAAAAATACATGAACGCCAAGTTAGCATTAAAACAATTTTCTGGTACTTTACGGCCAACAAAAACTCAACACAACAACATATAAATGCTGCGAAGCGGCACAGGTGCTAGCGAAAACAATGGCAATGCCAATTAGTAGATGCACGCAATTTTAAGGTCACTGACTGTCTACAAAGAGATATGAACATTTATTATCCAGGCAAATCTGAAGCAGGTAATTTAAGTTTTTAATAAATTTGTGGCCGTGTAATTTCATGTACTCGTACATAATCAGATTTTTCAGTTTATTAATTTTGAAAGGATGTAGACATTTTAAATCAATTTTTGCCAGTACTCATAGACATACATACATATGTATATACCTAAGGCTGAGAGTTAAAATTTCATAAGCTAAAGCAGCAAGCGCTATGCGCCAAGCACAGTGTTTTACATGCGGTAGACTTCAGTTCCGCAGAGCACTCACTGCTGGTTGAAAAACATGATCCAAACCACTGCCCTGCCAGAACTGTATAGCTTAAAGGAAAGTGTTGGATACTGCCACCTCATCCTCCTCCACACGACGCCCATATAATAAAAGTTTGCGCAAACATCTGCATAGAGAATTGTTGCTTTATGAGCCTAAGAAGACCCCTTGACCTCGTCCGGTCCGTCTTTGGCCCGAAAGACTTTTCAGTTATATATGTCCTACTTTTAGAAGCTCAAAAGTGCTCCCTTTCTTCCTTTATTTCTTGATATCAACTGGAGAGGGCTTGCCTTGGCCAACTTGTCCGGAGCGTATTTTCCACGGCAACTCCACTGTAAGCTGGCCGCATATATAAATTTAGCAAATAAATAACACTGTAGGAACTCTAAAGTGACACAAACAAAAACCCCGGGACTCGTAAACTTAATCTTGAGTTATAGATTACAGATCCGTATACCATTTTTCTAGATCAGGTCATTTTAATTTTAAGTTAGCAATGCGAATGAACAAACATTGAAAATTTAATATCGAAAATGTTACTCATACGCCATGTACGGGTTTGTACGAGTCACTCAAAATATATTGAACATTTTCATTTGACCTTTTAAAAGTTGTTTACTTATGAGGACTGATTTCAGTGAGGGCAGCCTGGCTCTACCTTATTAGATAGCGTAATATTCGCTAGAAAACATTTCACTGGACGAAAATACCACAGAACATCAAACGCTAACTGAAGCTACATAGACTCAGAAGAAAGGCCCTCATACCTTCCTAACTCTTTTAGTTCTCAACAAATATCAGAAACTTGTTTTAAATGAGTTAAAATGGGTTAAACTTTGATTTTTGGAATATTGGCCAGCTTTTTCGGTTGAAATGGGTTTAGGGGACTCGCAGGTATAATAAGAGCTAATTGTAAATTTTCTATCAATTTAAGAACATTTTAGCGTAGTTACAAATACTCTAAAAGGATTTTAACCATTATTTTACATTGAAAAATTATACGACTTTGTAACATGACGACGCTTATGACATATTGTGAAACCCTTAATTGAATAAATTAAAAAAGTTAAACTTTTCTCTTTCTACATATATGGGTTCAGTTCAAAAACCTTTCAAGTCCATCCCCACCCCCCGTCTCACATGCCATTGTTAGTCCATTCTATTTTCTGAAAAACTACTGTTATATACATTGAAAACACCGATATCTTAAACTTTTCTATGTATACCGATAGTCTTTGTCAAGTAATTTCGGCACTGAACGGTTTTCATCAATTATCTCCGAACGCTAAGAAATAGGAGTGATTCTCATATTGTGCAAAATTGGTATGCGGTGGACTCCGCAAGTGCACAGAGAACCTGATATCGCAGGCCAAGTATAGAGGTATCACACACAGCTAATGAAAACATACCAAATCTAATAAGTCATATTCCTCTAATTATAACAATTAATGCTATCATGCACTTAATTTGAATGTGTGTATATCTACATGCATGTAAATATCTACGTATATATATAAGCACCTATGTATATATTTTTATGTGAAAAACGTACCATCATCATCATGTGAAGGCATACCTCAGAAAATCGCGTCATTGCAAGACTAGTCCAAACTTCGTTCACGAAATTACATCAACAGTTGCTTTTATTAAATCCCTTGGAAACCTTCGGAATGCCCATACAAATGTAAATGCATATAACGCGCCATCTTTATTCACTGAAGATCAGCCTTACTCACTTAAGACTTCCAAAGTTCGGTACTTAATACATGTATGTAAGTGAGTATGTAAGTGAAGCTATGTAAGTACACGCGTTCTACTACTATTTGCTACTTATACCTCGTATGTTTTTAATGAATAGCATAATAATACATTATTATCGGCAACTTGCATGCATGGTAATCCAATATTATTAGCTAGATAAACAATAAAACCCATAGCAACATTCACATTCTTGGCAAAGTCTAATTAGAACGATAATAATCACTGGTTAAGTGAGCAAACAAACTTCAGAAATGTTTCAAAGCTAAGCGGCTTTCAGCTAAGGATGGACAGAAAGATTGCAATTTAGATGATGAGGAGTTAAATGTAGTTGTCCATACGTGTATATGTATGGATGTGTATATATTTATTTATGTAAGCTTTTTGGCGCTAAACATCGACACCATAAGGGTATAATTAATCTTAATAACATGCTGCATACAATCGAAACAAAGCTTCATGGACTTTGTAATTCACTCTGCTCTCAATCTTCGGAATCTGAACATGTCATGTTGTTAATTTTTATGTTTGGTTGCACATTTGTAACGGCTGGAATATAAGCACGTACTAGGGATGGGTAAATTCGATATTCGAGTCTGCGATATTTGAATTTTAATCGAATTTTAGCTCCAAAATGGCGACTTTTTGAAATTGAACTTTGTGTTGCCAAAATTCGGATAAAATCGAATTTTTCTAGAATAAATCGAATTTCATCTTTATTTCCAAAACATCAACTCTTCAAATTTCTTCTTTCTGACTAAATTTGCCATAACTGTGTGTGTTTTTCGATCTGATGCATCGAAACAAAAAATCTGTGCCAAGAAGCAACTGTTATTCTAAACTCAATTAAAAAAAAAAAAATTGTTGATTTTTTATTTTAAATTTTTGGAGGCTTTTGCCTGAGGAGACCCCTAGTAAAATTTTCCGGAGAATAATTTTCTAGAATAAATCAATCCTCCAACGACCTTCCACATTTGCTTTTTGCGGGATTTTTTGAAGTAAGAGTCAAAATTACCCTTTTAGGCGGGAGCTAATGGCTAAAAATGTTCTACGAAAATATTTCCCATGAAATTTTATTATATATGTCTTAACCTTTAATTTCGCTCAGACATTTATTTTAACAATTTTTTCGACTTTTTTGAAAACTACATAGGCCGAGACATGAAAACTTTAGTAGGTCATAAAATAAAAATACGAGCTAACTTTTGCAAATCCATCGAGTGTTTTACTACTGGATGGGTATACTTTCAGAAAATGGTAACAAAGTCCGGGCTGGTTTCGGCTGTCGCACAATGTAATTTGAGTTAAACTTTTTAAACAGGTTGCCACTCTCTTCAAGCACATCAAAAATATTTTAGTTGTTGCATAGTATTTTAAGCACAACACTTCTTTAAATAAATTCGACTTTTCAAACAGGTGGCAATCCTCCTAAACCATTTCCGTTGATACCCATATTGAGGTAATTTATTTAACTTACTAAATAATTTGATTTTGATTTTCCTACATATGGCTCAAAACTAAACCATATTACACATCTACAGGGCAAGTACTTTCATTTGATACCTAACTCCTTTTTGAAAATCGAACAAACAATACAGATTCTATGACTTAGTGCTAAATATTTAACGCAAACATCTGCTGTAGCGATTATTTGATTCAGATTTTCTAACCTGTTGCAACCCTTTTTATAAAACTAAAACTATGTTGCAGACCAAAGGGCAAGCCTTTAATTTGACACTTCATTTTTTGAAATTGAGCGAACGATACAGATTTTATGACTTGGTGTTAAACGTTTAACGCAAACGGCTCCGAACTCTAAAAATTCGAATTAAATCGAATTTGCACCACCCAATTTCGAATCGATTAATCGAATGGTTGGGCAATGTTCGAAAATCGGAAAAAATCGAATTTCAACCCCCCACTACCCATCCCTAGCACGTACCTACATACATACATACAAGGGGGGCGAAATGAGACCTGCCAATGTTAAATATGTATAACTTCTGTAATAATGATATGTGTTTTTTTTAATATATCTATATATATAAAATTGTTCTGTTCGTATGTCACGGCCTTCAAAACTTGAGAACGGCTGAAGCGATTTGAATAATTCTTTTTTTTCATTGTTCGGGATAATACCAGAATCAATGATATCGCAAAAAATTGGAGGGTTGCCACCTATTTGAAAATTTTTAAACCCAATTATATTGATAACATAAATAAATTATTACAATATGGGTATCAAATTAAAGAAGTTTAAGAAAGATAACTGCTGGAAATAATTTTGACGGGGAGTGCCACCTATTTGAAAATTTTAACTCAGTCAAATTGATAAAATAAATTAGATATTGCCATGTGGGTATCAAACTAAAGAGTTCTTCAAAGACTTACAGTCGAAAAAATGTTTGTGGAGGGTTGCCACCTGTTCGAAAATTTAACTCAATTAAATTGGTAAAATAAATGAAATGTTACAATATCGGTACAAAACTAAAGGCATTTGAGAAATTTGATTTAGGAATATTTTCAGTAGCAGTACGCCCTATCTAAAAGTAAAGGCTGCAAATATTGGAACTAAATGAAATATTACATAATTGGTTCTAAACCAAAATTGTAGGGAAAACTTCACTAGATAACTTTTTTTTTAATATTCCCACTTATCCAAAAGCTGAACAATTTAAATGAAGAAAGAATTTACAAAATCGTATCAAACGAAGTGATCATATTATAAACGAAGCGTTAATATACAAACTTCGCAATGAAAACAAAAAAAATATATAAAAAACTACTGATACAAATGAATAAATAATAAAAACCGTAACGAAAGGATAAAAGTATCCCATGAAAGCTGTTTAAAATGTCCTGAATGAAAACCTAAAATTGTTGTCACCATTCCCTAACACTATAAAACTGTTAACTTTTAATCATAAATAATTTCATTTGGGGTCGCCATAGTCTACTACGTATATTGCGAGTAGAAAGAATGTGCCTGCTAGAGCGTTGAGTTTTTCCGACTTTAAAATATCAAGAATCTACCTTAGTTTAATACACATCTACCTAACAATACCCACATTTTCCAGAATTTTTTTTGCTAAATTAGATGGGCTGCTTCACACTTTTATGGTCGCATGATGCAAATATTAATATAATAACAGCTACAGAACTGAACCACTCACGAACATGTTTTTACAAGGCCGTGTAAATTCCGGCGTATGCCGTTGACATCGACATAATCAGTAATAAAAACCTCGAACTCTGTCCTGCCTTTTCCAAGTTGGATAACGTAGCAAAGTGATTGGGTCTGATGATCAACGAGGACAAGATGGAAGTATCTCCTGTCATCAAACAAAGAGTCAGAGCATTCGCGCCTTGGCACCCACCACTCTATAAGTCACTCATCATGCCCATGCTGGTATATGGCGCGGACATCATCTGATGGGGCGACTCTTGAAATATTCGAGAGAACGATCTTACGGAAGATTAACAGGCCCCTACGCGTTGGCGACGGTGTGTAACGCAGATGATGGAACGATGAGCAGTGTTGCCGTTGAGAATTTTCAGAAAGTCGCAAAAAATGGGTAATTGACGTAAAAAAGGGTCACGTTATTATTCTTGCTTTTCTTTACTAGTTAAAGAATAAATCTGAGAACCTAAGTCAAAGCTGCTGAATTTAAAAAGAAAATAGCGCGGCAAGATTTGCCCAAAACACAGAGAAGAGTTGCATTTCCTTTAAAACTTTTAAGTGTTGAATTTTTTCGTAATTACAGGAGGAAATATTTTATAAAAGCATGGTTCTGTTAAAATTTCATAAAAAAATCTCTGAAAAGGGGCAAAAGTCGCACATAATTTTGGAAAAGGGTAAAAAAATCTAAATTTTTAAAAAGGCGGGTCAAAAGGTATTGCCACTTAAAAACGGGCAAAATGCCCCTGAATGAAAATCGAGGTTCCACTTTCGGTCTAATTTCAAAAGCTACTGAAGAATTTTGGAGAAAACTTGGTAGAATTAGCATCAATCAATCCGGTATTAACGTTCATAATTCGATTTTAAGTTTTTCTGTAAATTCGCTTTTAATTATGCTGATGGACTTCAAAATAATAATTCGCATAAAAGAGTTGGTGTTGGTGACAAGTAAAATTCAAAAGTGTGTGAAAAAAAGAATAAAACGACTGTGAAAGTGTTGCCGTTTTGATACATATGTATCCAATTGGATACATTTTCGCCTTAAATTTTTAGAGATACATCGTTTCTTTCCTTAGTGTAAATTTGGATACCTTTTCCCATAAGTATTCGTAAGTTGAAGGAATTTTTATTTATTTATGTTCGAGTTATTATAACATTTTTAACAGTTTTCTGCTCGTCCTCCAAGCAAACTATTTTCACTTATTCTTGTCACTTTGAAAAATAAAATTTTTAGCTTCATAAACGTGCATTTGATAACACCCAGGAGCATTTTCCGATTCTTAGAAACAGATCTGGGAAACAAAAGCACGTAGGTATAGTCAAAATTATGTCGACACAAAAGTTAAAAGCAGCTTTTTTGACAGATATCCCATTGAAAATTATGTCAAAAAGCTGCAATTAACTTTAGAGTCGACCTAATTATGACTATAACTACGGGCCTTTGTTTCCTAAATCCCTGTCTAACGATGAGAAAATACTGACTACATGTTAATAAGTTTGATAAGGGGCCGAGTTTGTTTTCCATAGATGCACTGTGTAAAAATGTCCCCTCTTTTCGGTGGATACATTTGGATACAGTTTTCGATTTTTTATGGATACTTTAAAGGCTAAGCCAGTGGCAACACTGACTATGAGATGTATGTAAACATCCAATTTAAAAACAATTTATGTTTTCATCAGTTAAATGTGCTGCATATGCATATACAAACTCACATATTGCACAAAAGCTTGTACCAAGTAAATTTGCAAAGATGCAACACGGTGCCGCTGCTAAGAGAGCGGTGCGAGAGAGACAAATGTCAGTTTATCGAACCTTGTATTACTGAATCATGGGCCATTGTTATGATTAAGCGTTTTGTCAAAGTTTACGATATTCTAATAACACAATAAACACTGATTTCTGAGGCAGCATGTCTTCAGAAATTTGTCAAATATTTATTAATCCTTAAAGGGTATAATCTTTTTTTTATTGTATGTATGTATATATGTGGAAGCAGTTATCGCCACACTTTATCAATAAAAAAATTACAAAGAAAGTGGTAAACACAGACTTGTGCGACACTGTAAACAGCCAACTTTCCTCTTAAAAACAGCTGTCAAGAATTGTATGAATGGCGCTTTCACCATTCGTGAAAACACCCTCAAAATCTATTTCATAAATTTCAGTGTTGAGTTTTGGTCTTATAATTCACATGCAAAAGACAAAAAACAAATTGGGAAAAAATGTTTTTGTTTTGCTTAATATTTTTTTTAGATATTTGTTCACGTGAAATTCGCGATACGGGCCAATGAGTCGATCATTTGTAGTAACCGCAAAAAACAGACTACTGCATACACACAACATATTTTTCAGATTTCTCATTTTGTGTTACAACTCGTCATCTATGCAATTAAAAACACAAAATTTCGCAATATTTTCACTTATCAGCAAAAGAGAGTTTACAGTGTAAATGAAAAAGTCGGATTACAAAAACATATATCTCCCATACCACTGCCTGTTTAGATAAACGCTTTGCGTTTAACTCTTTTATGTAGGTACGATGAAATTGTGTGACCTATTTACTGTGCGGGCATGCAAGGCCTACTGTAAAATATATTTTATATTAGTTTTTATTTTATACGGATGTATGAATGTAACTTTCCCATCTATTATAATATAGATAGTATAAATAGCATGATTGGCTAATTTTGTTGTTGTTTGAACACATGAAATTACCACAATCATGCTATTCATGCTATCTATTCACCATGCTAGACAGCATGCACCGGATCGTGAATATCCCTAATGTTTTCCCCTTAACATAAATAAAGAGTGCACAGTGAACCTGTGGCATAGCCGAAACTATAGTTACTTATGTCATGATGTGTTTTGGTCGCTCGATTATTTAATTGCGATTCTGATGATTTTATATCACTAAAAACTTTTAGTTAGCAAATTATTCGCTTTTTAGAAACTGACTTCTTTGCCGTTTTCGTAGTATCAAGCAAATACAATAAAATAATAATAATGCATTTCTGCTAATACGTTTTATGAAAAAAATGTTTGAAATGCTAGTTAAATTTAATTTTAAGCTGTATGCAGCGAGTTTTGCAACTAACAAAGGTGTCGCTGTAATTAACTTTAATGACTAGCCTTTTTTAATCCCTATACATTTGCGAAAAAATATAACTCACGAAAAAACATGCCAGATTGTTTCGTGCCTAAATAAATTTCTCTACAAATAAAGTATAATTATTCAAATGAATATTTTATATGCATTTGCATACATATCACTGAAATTGACTTCGCTGAAATATTTGATTAAGAGCAACAACCGTATGTGCATACATGCATGCATATGTACGTATACATATGTATATATGTAAATGTTGCCAATGTTTTGACTTTACGAAAAATAACAAAAAGAACAGAGAAACACCAAGCACATACAAGTGTAAAAACACCAAAAAATCTGCATGTTTTATTTTCGTTTTAATGAAATAGGGAAAAATGATGGATTGAAACATGAGGAACTTAATGAAATAAAAGTTTAAAAAATTATGTCGCAGGTGTAATTTATTATTGCTTTAGCGTACAAGCGTCATTATGTGCGACAGGAATATTCGTAATGACTGTAATTAACATTAACATTAATTAATATAAGTAATAATCCCTTAATAGGCAGCACATGATGCTACTTTTCACTTCAAAATTTAGAAAAAACTTGTTCGCTCTCCAGAAAAAGATGTTTTAATTTGGTAAAAATAAACAACAACGAATTACTGTTAATAAAAATATTATCAACTTTATTAGCTTTGAAATATGACCTCTTCTACATATAAATATGTATGTATGTATGCAGTAGCTTAACAGCTTTGTTTAAACACCTCATTGTACGAAGCCGTTTTCAATTGTACAAATATGTAAATCGTCAACTGAAATGCAAAAAGTCGTAGTTAAGAAAAAAATTCAAATTCAGTTTTTGATTGATGATGGATTTTATCGAATTTATGGAAAAAACAAACAAAATTTTGTCAAGACTTTTTCCACTTCAATTAAAAATGTTGTTACGTCTTTTTGCATTTACTCGCCAGAAAAAACGGTAACGTAATAAAATATAAGTCAAGTATTTGAAAAATTTTAGCCTTAATTCGATTATTTAGGCGAAAAAGAGCCGCAGTTACTCATTTTTCCATTGTCACTCAAAAAAAACATAATTGTTTTTTTATAACTTTTTGAAGTTTTCAAATAGAATATTCATATTAGAGGCAATGGACGTTGGTATCAAACACCACATATCTGTGAAGTTTCAAGAGTGTGCCACCAAATTAAAAAAAAGTGCAGCGTATTTTGTAATTTTTTATGTTTTATGATATTTTTTTTAATAGAATAATTGCAGACATTTCAAAATGTTGAAGTTAAACGGTGAAAATATTCTTCATGGCAAGATGAACGAGTCTAATGTAATACAACTTACGTGCCACTAAATGAAAAAATTTCATTGAGTAAAAGATTACTATGATTTAAGAAACTGAAATTCCATTTTTAACAGACTTTTATGTAGTATGTTACCGCATAACTTTGAACCACGTCAACCGATTTCGATAGTTCTGCATCAGAATGGTAGTGTCTCAGAGGTGGTCCCATACTAATCTGGTTTAGACCCGATCATGGATCATGAAAAATTTATATATATTTTTTAAGTCGTTTTTTTTGATAAAAATTATATATTTATTGACACACTCGAAATTTATTCTAAAATTAATTTATATCGATGGCTGAGTGGAAGGTCGACCTATCTCGGCAGCCAGTTCGAAAACGCTCTATCTCAAAAAATGTTCAAGAACGCCTTATTTCAGAATTCGTTTCAAAAACGCCCTATATCAGCATATTTTCAATACATTTTGAAGTGAGATATGGCGTTTTTTAAACCGAATTTTAAGACAGGGTGTTTTTCAATTAAATTCTGAAATAGGGCGTTCTTGAAAAGTTTTTTAAGATAGAGCGTTTTCGAACTGGCTGCCGATAGGTCGATCTTCCACTCGGCGATCGATATGTACATGAAGAAAATAACATATATATGCATAAGGAATATTGTGAGAAAATTTTCCACGCCAATATTTAATTACTTTTAAGTTAGGTCGTGTAGGTAAACGTGTTAAATGAATGCTTATGTTTCTACGGAGCGTATACGTTACATACGCAACTACGGGTATATAAGCACGAGTGGTTATTTTAACTTTTTCACCGACTTCAAAAAAAGAGGAGGTTACCAATTCGTCGAAATATTTTAGTATACCTTTTTTAAATTTTCATTTAAATAAAATTTCTCGATGGAATCTTGTTCGTTATGCAAAACTGAAGATAGTGCCTTTTTTAGGATAAGTGTGCCACAACGTACATACATACAATCTGTGACCAACTTTTTCATTAAACCAATTTCTCAATATGTAGTTTTAATGTTCAGTGTACTTCCATTTAGCGTGGAGAATCTGAAGTTTGGAAAGTTTGTTTTTATTTCTAAGGAGTTCTGAATTAGCTATTTTAGAACTTGAGGATGTTTTCCTACTATAGTCATCCAGTTCGTCCGTGGACGTTATGTTTTCATATGCTCAGCACTGTAATCGCCTTACCAGACTATTTATTGCAGATACCTTACTTTAGGAGTAGTGTTGCCAGATTTTTTTTCCAGCCATACGGGACAAAGGTGATCCATTTCAACGAAGTAATGCTCAGACTAGTTATAAGCTTATGATATAATTGGTTTATCTCATGGCAACACCTTTTACGAGGTACAGTTGCGGTTAAAATAATAGCAGCGAAATTCAAAATGATGCTGTTGGCAACTTATCTTCATTTATCGTCATGCCCTGCGGCATGCCTCATATAGCGCGTGTCTAGTAACAGATGCTCCTCCATCCCCGCCCCTAGCCCCTAGCAAAATTGGAATAAATCTCACCAAAGATCTGCCTTTGGAATGGCATGTTGGCGCTCCAATATCTTAGTGGACTCTATCTTTTGACGAATGTGCAGAATGACGTAAGTCCAATAGGTCAAAAGTAACTGACTGTCACGTTCAGGGAAGTCATTAACGATATTTTTTCAGGTTGGGTTATTAAAAAACTAATATTTTTTTTAGTTTTTTAAGTCTCTATTTGTTTTACTATTTGCAGATCCTCCGCAGCTCTGCATTTAAAAAGCATTTTATATAAAACTATACATATACCTTTTGCGGAGACGCGGTAACAATTTAAGTCCCCCCTTGCAGGCGATTATCGATCAAAAACCCAGGTGGCCCACAATGTTTATTTGTTGAGTTTGTCCACTTCCGCTTGGTGAATTCCTAATGCAATATTTTATGCTATACATACTATATATACAAATTTATAAGCTTATACTCATAAATGTGTTTAAGATGATATTTAATTTTAATACGTGTGGATTATGTAACATCAAATGTTTTACGGAAAAAAGTGTATGGCATACTCGAATTCTACGTTCGATACTAAAAATTACGTTTGACCTTCGCAATTTTTAAAAGAAAATTCAGTGTATTACTGGAACGAAATTAATTTTTCATTTACAAGATTTTGTGTTTTCTTCATATTGAAGAAAATATTTCACCAAAAAGACAATAAAAAAATATTTTGTATGCCGTTTTTTGCTGCCTACAATGAAAAGTATATTTCCACCAGAAATCTTACAATATACCAGGGACCGTAAATACAGTTATTTTTTTCAACAGTTAAACTTGGTCAGATTATTTTTAAGTCAGAAGTAAAAGTCTTTCCGGATAGTAAACAAACCGCTTATCCAAATTAAAAAAATTTGGTACCAAATGAAAGAGGACTTAAATAGCTTGTAAACATAGATAACGAACGAAGGTTACCACTTCTATTTATATTTATTTTTAAAATTTAATACAAAAGAAATGCATATACCTGACGCAAGGTTTGTTCTATTGAAATTAAAAACATTTTTTATTGAAATATTTTTCCTCGTTTAAATCTATTTTAGCCCTCTTTCAGTTGATACCAAACATGTTTAATATGCATAAGCGGTTTGTTTGTTATTAGGAAAAGACTTTTATTTTCGACTTAAAAAAAAAGTCACTGTTATTTACGGTCCCCGCAATATACTATACTGCTTTTCTTTTTGAAAATTGAAAGGATTAAACGTCATTTTTTGTATATACATAGTTTGTTCGCTATTTTTGCTTAGAATTAATCGTGGAATTTAAATTTTCCATACACTTTCTTCGACAATTTTGCTCCGAATAAATTACTCCGCCCTAATGTATGTATTTCAATAGAAGGGGAATATGTAATACCAAATGAAATACACACTTATATACATATGGATGTACTTTCTCCTCTTTTTGTCACCAAAAAAATATTGATGTTTTCGACATTATTTTAATCTGTGCGTCATATTTTTTGTAATTTTTAGATGAATTCACGTGACGAACCGGAAAAAACATTCAAAGTTGCCATGCCTGATAACGCCTATGCTACAGTTTATCTACGTGATGCCATGTCGGTGGAGGAATTTCTGGCTAGCGCCTGTGCACGTCGCAATCTCAATCCAATGGAACATTTCGTACGTGTGAAGAAGCGACGTGACATGGAGGATCACAACTACTTTGTGCCACACCGAAATGATTTGATTGAAAATTACGTAAGTAAAAGAACCCAATTAAAACAACATAAATACATATTTAGGGTGTACCATATATGTTATCAAAACGCCATGAATCCACTTGAACATTTTTTTAAATAATAAAAAAAAACTAGCCAATGCCAAGCGGAGCAGAGATGGAAAATTAAGTTTTTCAAATTGTACCTCATTTGCGGCAGAAATTGTGCTTTAAAGTATATAAAACATATTGTAATACACTTATTTTATCAATGCAATTTAGTTAAGCTTTCAGACATGTGGCAACCTTCCTCAAACATATTTTCGACTGTAAACCTTCTTAAAACTCATTAGTTTGACACTCACACGGCAATATTTCATTTATTTTACCAATTTAATTAAATTAAATTTTCAAACAACTGGGTCTTTTAAAAACACTTTAGGTTATGACCCACATTGCAATATTTCGTTTGTTTAATCAATTTAACTCAGTTTAAATTTTCAAATAGGTTGGAACCCTCCACAAAAGTATTTCCAAATGTTTTCTTTCAGCCTCTCTAATTTGATTCCTATAACAATTAAATTTCGCTAAATTTTTCAACAAGTGGCACCCCTCTTTTAAAATATTTTCTACTGTAAGCCTTCTTAAAACTCTTTAGTTTTTACTTAATCAGCTTAACTGAGTCAAAATTTTAAAATTGGTGGCAACCCTTCACCAAAATATTTCCAACAGCTATATTTCTTAAACCTCTTTAATTTGATACCAATATTGTAATATTTCATTTATTTTATCGCTTTACTTTAGTTAAATTTTCAAACAGGTTGCAACCCTCTTCAAACATATTTTCGGCTGTAAGCCTTCTTAAAACTCTTTAGTTTTACACCCCCATGGCAATATTTAATTTATTTTATCAATTTGAACTGAGTTAAAATTTTCAAATAGGCGGCAATCCTCCAATGCCAAAAAAGAATTATTCAAATTCGTTCAGCCGATCTCGAGTTTTGACGACCGTGACATACGAACACAACATTTCTATATATATGTGACCATTAGCGCACACAAGGGTGGCTTTTGGGGTTCAAACCCCCCCTAAAGCTAATAACCTCAAATACAAACTGTATCTTAAAGCTAAGAATCCAGCTCTCAAGGAAATTATAAGAAATATTTATTATAATTTCTGTTGCTTGAAAAAGCGCTTTGCTTTTGCTGTCAATTTTCATGAGGAAATGAATATACGAGCATTTTTTCTTGAGAGCTGCAAACTGATTTAAGAAATTTCGGTAGAAAATTTCTTTTCCATTTCTCGTCCGTCGTTTTATATGAATTTTTCGTTTTTCTTGAGAGTTCAGTTAATTTTTTCGGTATTCGAAATATTAAAAAAATTTAGAAATCGTGAAAAATCACCATTTTTATCGAAAGCCAAAAACCAGAAATCGAAAAAAGGAACATAAAAGAGCAAAAATTCATGGAATCAATAAATTTATTTTTACTGAGTCTTTTTTAATATTTTTTATTAGGTACTTTTGAAAGTTGAGCGCATCTTCAGTTTATAGAACTTTTTATTAAAAAAAGTAGTTTTTAAGGAAAGAACACAACCGACTTCAATTCTTATATTCAAATTTAGGGGTACCGTTAATTTCTTCATGATCCAATCATCGGATCTCTAAACCAAATTACGGGCCGATCTTTGAGGTACCATCTTTCTACAAAAAAATTATTATTGAAATCGGTTCACGTGGTCCAAAGTTACGTATTCCGGCGAATTGATAACCTCCCCTTTTTTTAAAGTCGGTTAAAAGTGTTTGAGTTCTGTTAATCATATGTAAATAAAGTGCAGTTTATGAATTTTAAAACGTTTATTTATTTATTATATAATAATAATATAATACTTGCATAAATATATTTTAAAGAGCGTATTTTCTGAAGAAAATGTTCAGTATTTTCCGGTGATATATCTTCAGAAATATAAAACCCCCCTAAAATATATTCCTGGGGGCGCCCCTGTATGTGACATGTAAAGTTAAAAGGGACCTACGGTCAGAAAAAATCGGTTTTCACTTTTTCATCGACTCTTATAGTAAACGGGAGACTCTTTCCAATGCAATAAACCGCAGCTTTCTAGCTGCCTTAGTCCTTTCCCAATTTCACTTCAAAATTAGGTTATTCACAAAAAGTTCATTCAAAAAGGAGTACAAAAAAATCAAATCTGACAAACTATTCTGAAATTAATTAAATTCTCTTGAAACTCGTTACTCGGGGGTTTTCGAACATCGGATTCGTAATCACTGACCTCGTTTTCGGTGTCAACGACATTTTTGAGTTTCACATGAATCCGAACAAATTTTAATTTTTTTCCGCCATATTGGATCCACCATTTTGAATTTTTAAAAACAAACATCGGATTCGTAATCAGCGACACCCAGGGTAACTTTACGTGTCACATATAGATAGATATTCACATAAAAAGTTGCATTTTTTAATTTAAATAGTACTACTACCATACTACGAAAAAAGCACTGAACAATTATGGAGTGAAGACGTTGGGAATCCGCTTAAAAAGGAAAAAAAAAAAAACAAATTTGGGGCCGAGCCGACATATATTTACCCCCGGGCCCCGGATTTTCTCGCGAAGGTCCTGGGCATAGGTTAACATATCGAACCCTAGCTGCCAAAAAAATTTAAACGACATTTTTTCAGAATTTACTTTTCGATGCAGTAGTGCATCCAGATGCTAAAGGAGCATTTCTGCATCAAAAATAACTACTTTTAAAAATCGTAGCTTACATTTTTTTTTTTGGTGGCTAGGGCTCGATATGCTCCATATGCAGATTGTCAGTCAGATCAATATAAACTCCTATTAATTTTTCTATTTATAGTAAGCACCTTTCTTAAGACAACAACATCCAAACTTTCTTGCATACTTTTTGTAACTGCCACAAAATAACCCAGCTCTTTGCGGCAACACAAGCTTCATATTTAGTAAACACAATGCAAATATTACTTTGTTAATATACATATTTATTCGCAAAATTTAGTTGCACCGATATCAGCGCCCAGGCGGAAACCAACAACTTTATTTCGCAAAACAAAACATAAACCATTGACCAGAAATAACTACGGAAACCCAACGACCTACCGACGTTACTCGTATCGTCAACATTATCAAGTAACTACTTTTAACGGCAAACAATGAAGCAAATAACTAAAAACCAAATGCAATACAACTAAAAGAACAATGTGCGGAAAAAACGCATAGAATGAGAGCTACAGCAAGGATGCCATGCACATGCATACACACACATACATATATTTGTATAAAAATGTGTGTGTTTAATGCAACTTTTGCGGTCAACTTTTCCTTTACTTGAATAAAAACTTGTCTATTTTGATGGGCGAACGATTGAGCATGACCACATATAAATTAGGGTGGTCTAAAAATGCATGTAACGATTTTTGTTTTATTTATGGGTTCCCCCTCCCTCCCTTGCATTTTTTTTTTTACATTTTTGGGGACTTATGAAAAATAGTTATACTACCAAACGGTAAATTAAACGAATGGGTATTATTGATGGAAGTCTGCCGAACAGAGTTTTCCAACTGAAAAATATTGAAATGGTAAGAATTCTATACCATTTCTACGAAAAACAAAATACATTGAAAACGCGTTGAGCGACCTCTAAATAGTTTCTGATTTCAAAATAAAACACTGCTGTATATTTTTTTGGGGGGTGACGAGCTTTAAAATTCCGACTTTACTCTTTTTTTTTTGTACCACCCTAATGTACATACATACATATATAGGTTTGTGCATGCAAGTGCTACAATTTAAGTGAACAACCATTGTTTCTGCTACTAATGTTGTCACCAATACGTCCACTCTCGCTCTATGAAACTATGCTCCCCCTCAAATCAGGTTCAATGTGTTGAAATAATTGAGCAGCAGCCCTGGCAGCTAGACCATGGAGTACAATAACATCTTCGCCGCCTACGTCGCTGTCCTCCTAGTCGCCGCAATAGTTGTCACCACTAGTTGACAGTAGCCAATGTGAAATGACACATATGAATGAGCATCAGCAAACTGTTTTTAAAGTATATACATACATGGCATACACATGAACATTCAAGTTACTTGAAAGCGCTGGAAACTCCTTCCAACATTTGAAGTGTTCATTCACCCTTTCAACTTGCTTACTAACGAGTGGTTCATGGTTGATATCTACCAGCTGCCAGCTGCCCTCCAAGCAAAAGTTTGCAATTAACAATTTCATTAAAGCCTTCATATGCCACAATGTCGTCGCAAGCGCTGTCGAAAGTCATTGACATTCGAGTGGCATATGAAAGGCGAGTTGAAAGAAATATGGCAAGGAGAATAGCAGCTAAAAACAAAAAATAAATACCTAAAGGAAAACGTTACAAAAAAAATAAAAAATTGGAAAAAACTACAAGAAACACACACCTCATTTTTTAAATACACTGATTTAGTGAGCGAACGAACACACGTGAACTACAATTTGCATATTTCAGCGAATGTCTGCTAAGCATAGTTTTGAAGTTTGTATAGAAGAGGTCATGTCTGATACGCGTAATTACATCAATTCGAATGAGTGGTACACCCACCCACATGCATACATGTGTTCATATACTAAATATACACACATATCGGTGATATATAAAAATGCATCAGCGCATGCATCCGGCCAATGTCACAAACCACAGCTGAAAGTTTTAGAGTGTTATGGGAGCTGCGGCAAAGTTTCTGTAAGGATGAAAGGAATTCCTGGTGAGAAACTTTTTAATTGCACAGGTGAAGTTTTTTAGCGTGATATACACACATACATATAAATATGTATGTATGGATAAGTATTACTGAAAACTGAATGGCGTGCGGTTAAAGCTTTTATTTTCTCGCAAATTTAAAATTTAATATGTCTCAATCAATATTTTTACTATACCAAGAACGTGAAGGTAGCTTGTTGCTAGACGAATTACAAGAAAAACAACCATAAGCCCTTTCTATGAACCATAAATAACTGGCGCATTGTTTTGTGGCGCCGAGTTTATCCACTTATAATTTATTCTGCAAAACAAATCGATATCTCTAGCGCAGCTTAGCCGGCACTGAATTCAAGTATTTGTTTGTTTTTATTTATGCCAGCCAAAAATAGGGCACATACAGCTTCAGGCTGCTTCGGTACAGTGTGGAATATATTGGATTGTACCGTATAATAGGTCCACCCACATTAGACCGAAAATCAGATTTTACTAACTGCAAGTACATCTTTAAATTTTCTTATTTTATATTTTATATACAGTAATCAAGTAGCTGCTTGCAATTGATTTTTAGTATAAACCCACCCCTTCTCTGTTTCCCTCCCACCTTAACAAATTTAAGCATAGTATCCACAGGATTATGAACCGTCATCATTTTCGATTGCAAACCTCGGACAGACAAAAAAACAGTGTTCAGCGTCTTCAATAATATCCTTTGCACAGAAGATGCAGAAGGGATCGTATTCCTGCTTAAATCGGTACAAACATGATTAAAACAACCGTGCCCGGTCAATATTTGGGTCAAATGGAAGTCCACTTCCCCATGTTCTCTACTTACCCACCTTGATATCGTATAAGGCGGTGCTTCCAACGACCACAGGATGCGCAGTCCCACCTCGTCTTCCATTGCCGCAAACACCTCTGCGTTGCCTCTTCGCGTTTCGTTTAGTTTATAGCCCTGTGGCCTGTCATTTTCACTAAAATGTTAATGGGGCAGAGTCCTGGCACTACTAGTGCTGCTTTCTCGGAATGCATTGCACACTTCGATAGCGCAAAATCTATGCAAAGATTTTGCCTCTCGTACTTATGACGTCTTGCTGAACGCTTCATACCAGATTTGTGCACCGTAAAGGTGCACACTGCGCACGAAGCTTGCGTATAGCTGTCTACGCTGATGTTTGGGGCCTCCAACGTTCAACATAACCCTTGTTAGTCCCGTTGCTACCTTTTCGGCTTTCTTGACAGCATACTCAATTTGCGTCTTGAAGATAAGCTTCGTATCAAACATTATAGCTAGGTATTTTAAGGCCGCCTTTGAAGTTATTTCTTGTTGATCAATGTTTATAGTCGCCACTTCTTTGACCTTTTTTATGCTTATTAGAACTGTTTTGGTTTTCTGATGCACAAGTTCGAGTCCTGTTTCGGCCAACCATGCTTGGATCTGAACGATTGAACTATTTGCTTCAATAATTATTTCTTCTAGATGCTTTGCTACCACCACTAGCGCCATGTCATCAGCAAATCCAACAATTTTCACTCGTTCTGGCAAGGATAGTCGGAGTAGACCATCGTACATGGTATTCCAAAGCATTGGACCCAGAATCGAACTCTGCGGTACTGCAGACAAGACTTTATGTTCTTTGACACCGTTATCCGTATTGTATAGTAGCACTCTATTTGCTAAATAGTTGTCTACGATTTTGTGTAGGTATGCGGGCACCTCGAATCTGCGTAGAGTGGCATTTATGAGTTTCCAACTTGCGGTGTTGAACGCATATTTTACATCGAGGGTGACAAGCAAGCACTAATACTTTGCTCCTCCCTTCCACCTTTCGCCACGGATTGCATCTTCCGCCAACTGCTTTACGAAACGGGCTGCATCTACTGTACATCGCCCTTTTCTGAAGCCGAAATGTGTCTCTGAGGGGCCTGCCCTTTCCTCGATTGCTTCCAACAATCTATCGCTGATTATGCATTCGAACCACTTTCCCGTCGTATCCAACATGCATATAGGGTGGTATGCTGAGGGATCTTCTGGTGGCTTCCAAGTTTTCGGCAACAAAACTAGCCGCTGACGCTTCCATGCATCAGGAAATACGTTCTGAAAAAGCATCCTTGAAGTGAATTATCAAGTTAAAAACCAAACAACAACAAAAAAATATATTTAATTTGCATATTGCCTGCAGTGGAATTCGAACCCTGACCCTCTCTGGATACACTGTTAAAAAATCTGCACGTCCGGTCCATACGCACATATAAATGCAAGGCCGTATTCTTGCTTAACTTCGACAATTTGTATGCAATTCCATTGGAAGAGGTATCAATTTATTCGAAAATAAATGTTATTTTAGATATATACCACATATTTGGCAACTTTTATAGATATTTTTGAAAAAATCTATTAGAAATGAGCCAATAAAAGAGCAGTAAATTTCCTTATTATGAATGCTATACTCTCTGAAACTACTGTGAAACATTATTTGCCAGACCAACAAAAATTAACTAAGTAAACAAGGTAGATTAATTCATAAATTGCAAACTGCGCTTAAACTTGTTAGCAGCAACTAACGCTTTAGCGGCAGAAAAAAATTGAAGGAAAAAACTGGCTGGTAGTATCTCTCAGGAAAAGGAACTTTCAAGGCTTGTTAGAGAAAAGCTTACCACCCTTTAACATCATTAAAAAATTTCTTAAAAAACCTCCACAACAGTAGATTTTATAATCCCAGTAAACCAAATACGTTTGAGCTTGAATTAAAACTTAAATTAAACAAGAAGCCACAAGAGTAATCGAAGAAATATCGTTAGTTAATATCAAGCAACCTATAAATTTCAATGCAAATTTAAATTTTTCAAACAGACGTTATGGTGCAACGACTAAACTAACATCTGCATCTATTATTGGCGCGCCAACAAATTCCTTTTACAACAACACCAACTGTTGCCATTTTGTGGCAAGCAAGCAACATCGACGATTGTTTTAACCGCACAATTAGGAATATATTAAGTAGATAATAATGAATGTGCGAAAATACTACATGCAAGCTATCCACCGAACATGCGTACATACTTTACGTATACATATATGTATATGGGGCGCTCCATACCAAAATGGACGGGGTTCAGACTTCATGTGTTTGATTTATTTCAAATTTTTAGGGTTGATGGATAAACATAAATAATAAATAAATATGAAATTTGAGCTTGATTAATACATTTTTAAAAACTTTACAAGACAAAAACAAAAAAAAATCAATGTAATCATTTTTTCTATAAGAAAAAAGTGCAAAAAGCCGCCAGCATAAAAAATATTAAAAATAATCGCAATTTTTCAGTAGCCTAAAACTTACACCTTGTTATATGGAAATTTAATGGGCTATAAAACTGCACACCCAAAAAAGTTCTAAAAAAATTTAAAAAATTTGGAAATTTGTAATGTACTCATTTTACTCAACTTCGGTATAAAAAAAAAAATGATAACTCAAATTATTGTAGAGTGCACCCCGCAATAATATACTTAAATATTGCGCAATACTCAGAGCTACCATTGTGATTTTTTTTTTTAATTTTTTCTTTGAGATGGCACACTTTCAAAAACTAATTCTTTTCATCAAAAACTTTTTTTCAAGAAAAAAATGTTAAAAATATTTCTTTGCATAGAGAATTTTGATGTGTGTATGTGTGATTTTTTTTTAATTTTTCCCTTCCCCCTTTCTCGAGATATTTGGGAAACTATTAAATGGATATGTGTTTGTTTTTGTGCTGTAAAATTTTTAAAAAATGTATTGATCAAGCTCAAATTTCATATTTATTTATTATTTATATTTATCCATCAACCCTAAAAATTTGAAACAAATCAAACACATGAAGAGTGAACGCCGTCCATTTTGGTATGGAACGCCCCAAATACTCGTACATATCAATTGATTATTACGCTTGTTCTCCGCACCTTGGGGGATAAGACGTATGCACATAAATAACCATCTCTCTGACAAACACCAAAACGCATTTACATATATGTATGTACATATATCACACTTATTACCACTAACGTAATAACACCCACATAAACAAGCGAGCGAGCATGTATTAACACCTGCAGCGGTGAATGCTGTTCGCCAAGCCTGGCACACCCACCAGTTGTGGTCACATTTTGCTGCCAAAGGCAATGTGAGTGAGAGGCTCATGCATATGTTGTAAAGGCTAGAGTCATGTCAAATTGTAAAAAATTGGTGTTGATTAAGAGATAGGCGTCGCTGATATCAGTTGTAATTCAAAATATGGTTCGCTTTCAGCTCAGAGCAATGTTACTTGAAGCTTAAAAAAATAAAGTGGTGCAAAGCTTTAGAATATTGTTAAACATATCAGGCGTATTCGTAAATGTAAAAATTAAAACGAATTTTTTCGAACTCCTGTGTTAAAATACACTACTCAAATTGAGGGAGGTTCAAAAAAATTTTAGCTAAATAAATAAGCCGATCCATATACCGGCCTAAATGAAAAAAATTAGTTTAAGCCCGTGGATAAAAAAAAATCCAAATAAATTATTTCGCTTTTACTGGTTAGGAATGCATGAGAACCGTAACTCTTAAAAAAAATTGTGTCAATAAATCTAAAAATAACGATCATAAGGCTTCAAAATATTTATTTCAAAGTCTCAATACGACCATTTTTCGACTGTCAGGAATCGCCGAAATTTCCATTTTCTTCCTTACTTTAACTCAATTCAAGAGCAGTCAGTTTTGATTTCCGCTTTTATGAGTTGAAAAAGAGCACACTTCAACTTTATTTATCTTAAATATAGTTCAGTTTTTCTCCTCAATGTTTACCTCACTGAGAGAGTGCCACTTAAAGAACGTGTTGACAGACATTCAAAAAAATATATACATTGTTCAAGTAAAAGTTTTGGCATAAGTGTAGAATAATCCCCATTTAGTTATGCAAAAACTAAAAATGTGACTCGATAGAATTTCTCACGCTGATTTCAACTGTACCAAAATTATTTGGCGCAAAAATATAAAGGAGATATAAAATATTTAATTAAAATTTTAAGATTTTTTTTAATGTTAATATCATATGAATCTTATGTCAAAATAAAGACAATTAATTTATCTTTCAGCTGATGTACAATAATTTGTATGCTTTTTTTGTATTTTTAGTCCAAAAATACTAAAAAACTACACAAATTTCGTATTTTTCATAAAATAACAGTTTTTAACACATTTTCATAATTATTGCAAACGAAGTTTATATTATTACTAAAGTACAAGCCATTAGTTTTGATTTGATGTACATATTTTTTTATGATCTGCCGTTGAGTTTTAAGAATTTAGTGTTAATTTAGTGATAGTGAAAGAAATTCTGCGAAGATATCCTACGATCTTACACATTTTCCGCATCTTGTTTCGAGTCTGGCAACACCGACATTGTTGACTACGAAAGATCAGCTGTTTATGTTTATGTTACCTATAATTGATGGCAGTTAATTTGGTTACAGTTATGGCAATGGTTATGGCTATGGCGTTATGGTATGGCAGCACTAATCGAATACAATGGTAACCATAAGGTTGGTTGGAACAGCTGTTTTATATGGTTATGGTTATGTCGCCACTAATTTATCCCTAAAGGCTATGAAAGATAAAACGCTTACTGAAAATGCCAGAGGCATGCCATATAGATCGTTATGGTTGCAGCGAAAATATGGCCAACACCCATATATTTCCGCGCGTTGACCACCAGCTGGTTTAGTTTTTATTTAGTTTTCATGCAGAAACACCGGATAAACTTTCGTAAACCCACTCCGAGTCTACCGAGGACCCCTATGGGTCCACCTGGACCACTTTGGGAGTCACTAACCTAGACCCACATAGTAAAACCTCCACATTTTTTGCAATCTGTGGTAAAATTTTGTATGGCCATTTTAAGTTTTCAAGTTTTTGCCACAGTGTTTTTAGAATAAGTGGAAAAGAGGTTCAAAATTCATAACGGAGCGAAATTAATGGTTTGCGTACATAAAGCAAAATTTCACGAGGAAAAATTTTGTGGAAAATTTTAACCCATTAGCACTCTCACGAAGAGGTCGTTTTGACCGACTTTATGGAGAGTCTGAATGAAATTGAATTCGGCAGGTCGCTAGCCGGAATAACCAAAATATTTATACAAAGAACATAGAAGTCCATAGGAAATAAAAAACGAAATAGGCAACAAATTTTGCATGCCGTCTTTTATATTTTGTTCGTAAATATAACTGTAGCTCTGCACTGAAACTACACTGTTTCTCACGTTTTGGTGCACATTTACCAAAGCAGTAGCAAAAGCTGGTAAGACCTGAATTGCGATCTTTCTTTTATTTGTCCTGAATTCGAAAGAGTATTTGCGAAGTGCAGAAAAAAGTGCATTCAAAGCAAAATTTTTATTAGAGAATATTTAAATAGAAAATTATTTAAAGAAAACAATTCCCCGATTACATCTGCATAACTTTTCAACTAGTTTCAAGCTAGCTTTTTGTAATTAACTACAAATTATATATTTAATAGAAATTCCGCAAAAACAAATAAAAGTGGATTGTTTTTTATCAACTGATAATTTTTTCTGCAGAGAAACTCTCGTCCGTAAAAATATAAAAACCAAATTATAAATAAAAATGTCGATAAAATGTACTCGTTGGCAACGTCGTTTAACATTGCGTACGTGATTTAATAGTAACGCAAAGGATATGAGTATCGCTTACAGCAAAATTGAAATGCGTTCGTGGGAAAATTTGCATCAGCAATTTAATTTTACCAACAATTCAGCTTAATTTTTTCGCTTTTTTTTTATTCCAAATAAGTTTTCTGTATTTGTTGTTCCAAAACTACGTTTAAAAATATTTATTTAAGAAAAATACTCGTTTAACTTATTTAACGCTAAACACTTTCCACTATTTAAATACCGTGCAGTGCTGCTAAGACCTCCTTGTGGTAGGAAAAATTGTGGTATTCCTCTTTAGTAATCAGCATCAGCAATACCCTCAACTACTTTCGGCGTCAATGACTTCTGTAGCCACACACACACACACACACGCCCCTTTATTCAACTACCTTAGCTAGCAGACGAACTTTCACTCAGTAAAATGCACAGTACTCAAACTCTTAAAGCACCACCAGATGCCCTTATCGTGGCACTCCATTTTAAAGTGATTAAACTCCGAGCCCAATGGATAAACGTTGGTGGCGCCACACTTAATTTTACCGCACTTTACCTCTTGATAAGCTCTTCAATGTAAAGAAAATAATAAAAGAGACGTTGGTGGAACCGTAGAAGAGGGAGTCCCAGTCGAAAGTCGAGAGCAACTCGAACTGTTAGAAATGGTAGCAAAAACCACGAGAGTTACTGTCTTTAGAAAGTGGTTGCATACAAACATAGTTGAGCACTCTATTGGCAGGCAAGCGTGCGGAGGTAATACCTTTAGCCTACCATCAAGTAAGTAAACAAAACAAAAGAAAGCAAAGCAGACAAGCTACAGCCGATGATAAAAATCAGGGAGTATGGAATGAAGAGAAAGTTAGAAAAGTCAGTTGCAAATACAAAGTGGAAGGATGGCATTCGTGGATGCTTGCATAGTTGTTTATATTTGTCTTGCATTCAATGCGAATGGCGTAACTTGAAAGTAGGTTTGCGTATGTATCCTTCCATCGCGGCATTGCTTTTCCGCCGTCACTCCAATCTACCCCATAGCACTGCGGCCTACTGCATATCAATGCGGAGATCTATTACACCATTAGACCATTAAATGACGTTTCTATCTCCACAAATGCCTCATTATTTAAATGTTTTGAAGCACATATTTACTTGCTTGCTTCTATTGCTACAACAATAAAATTTTGTTAGTACATAAAAGCAATATTACACAAGCACGAAAAGTCGCTAGAGTCCGACCGATTTCGTTTTAAGTCACACAAAATTATGTTCAAAATTTATTCAGGAATCGTTTTTTTTATCGGAAACATATTGCAATTTTCGTGAATAGGCGATATCTGATGTGTAAAACTGATTGGAATATACAACGCATAATAGTCAATGGGTACGATATGCGCACATGGGCAAATCTCACGAGTTGCTGGTGCACAGTATTCCTTATAAACATATACATACATATATTCATTTCTTCATGTATATAAAAATTTAAGAATGAATTTCGAGTGTACCAAAAAAAAATTATAAAAATGGAATTTTAGTTTCTCAAATCAGTCATATTTGACTTAATGTCTTTTTTTTATTTGCTGCCACGCCAGTTTTATTACACTAGATTCATTTGCTTTGGCAACAAGTACCTGTTTCACTGAATAATTTTAACATTTTAAAGTAAAGGTAATAATTAATATGTGAGAAAATTTTTTTAAGTCATTATCGTTGAGATAAATATTTTTAAGTCTTCAAAGATTTTTGTTTTGATTTTTATATTATAAAAGTCTTTTGATGATAATTATGAGTGCGAAAAAATTTTGTATATAGTCCCGAATGAGTCTCAAACCAAGCCCAACTGGGCCCAAACTACTCCCCAACTTGTCCCGAACTGGGCCACACCTAGCCCCGAACTGGTGCCCAGCTATTCCTGAAATGCTCCTGAACAAGTCCCGTATTTTAAGACTAAAAATTTTTTTCGCGCTCATAATTATTATGAAAAGACTTTTACAATATAAGCCTTAAAATAAAAGTCTTTGAAGACTTAAAAATGTTTATCTCAATGAAAATTATTATGAAAAAGCTTTTATAATATAAGTCTTAAAATAAGAGTCTTTGAAGACTGTAAAATATTTATCCCTCCGATAGTTATTATGAGAGGACTTTTATAATATAAGTCCTTGAATAATAAGTATATATGACTCGAAAAATATTTATCGAAAAATATTGATTGACTTTTATTTGTTTCTCTTATAATAGTTATGTCTCTATTTTTTATTGAACTTGTTTCTGGAACTCCACCGATGAAATAAAAGCAAGAAGAATGTGTTTGCGTTTTTTTTTCGTTTTTATCAACGGCTGATAAAATTATACTATTTCTGTGCACTAAAAAATTTAGGTAGCAAACAAAATGGTTTTTTTTTGTGAAGGCAGTATTTTGGAAAAACAAGCCAGTATCCATTTTCTCAATCCAAAAAAAGTACTATACTGATACATAATTGGGCTATTAATGCCACAAACCCGATTATTTTAACAAAAATCAAAATATATGCCAGCATGTAAATCAGCTGCCACAAAGTCAGCAGATAACTAAGAACATATGAATTCTTACAAATATTTAGCTATCAATATGAATTAGCACGTCCAACGCACTTGTACGTATAATAAAACCATTCATATTTAGAATGCGCTCCTTCGATACATTTACCTGATGGTACTGGTTGACGACCGTCATTACAATCATATAAACCCAACATTAAGTTCATAGCGTTCATATGTCTTTTTATAAGCCGCATAGCGTACCAGTAGCTGTATCATCTTTGCGTTTTTTCTATGTATATATGTATGTATGTATGTATCCAAGAAGTGTGGGTGCATTCCAAAACGTCAAGATACAAAGCATCAATCTCTATTAGCTCAAAACCTGAGTAGATTGTAATGCCAAATGTGCGTAACCACGGTTAGATGCTAGTTTTCAACTACATAGTAGGTTGCGCAAGTAAGACTTTTTATTCTGATGCGGCTTAGAAATAAAAGAGACTGATGCTTTTTATTTTGACGTTTTGGAATCCACCCAGTGTCTAGCCGCATCTTAGCACCAATCAATCTTATTTAATGAGTTATGCCAAGGGCAATCAGCAGCGCAAATAACAGCCAACGCACTTTGCAACACACACACATGCATAACTAAACTACGTACTTGTTTGTTAAAGTTAACACGACTACCAGTGAGACCAAACGGAAGGGATATAATTTATTCGATAAGACAAAGAAATATGAAAAAATAAGTACATAAACAATGCAAAATTCCGAATTTGTCACCATTACATTCGCTTAAATTCAAATTTTCACACATACTCCTATTTGCATATATTTCATAGCCAAGGGCAGTTCAATGACACTTTGTTTATATCTTCTCGCTTCTATGACATAATGCTAATGTTTGCAATATTTCATATGGTATTCTTTATTTATTACATGTTGTGGGAATATATGTATAAATACATACTTACATATATAAATGTAAATAGTATAAGCTGATACTCTCAGAATATTAATTTGTCAATTTTATTGGCAAATGCATATGTAATTTAATGCATATGTGAGTATATAGTAATAACGGAAAATTACAAATCTCTGTAGCACTTACCTCGAAACAAGTCACAGGCAAATTCTGAAATTATATGACTTATAGCAACTAATGGCTCCTGCATACTTACAGACACACATATGTACATACATATCATGAACGTAAGTTGAGTTTACAAACTGCATTTTAGTTAGTATTTAATGAGAATATGGCATATGATTTATGAGCCACTAATCTCCCTAATTTTACTAAACCGATATATCCACATACAAAATTTTACACGCGCTTTGCCTTCGGTTTCCAATCCATAGGTATATGAACTACAATCAGTTCTGTACTTATATCACCACCCAAAAATTTTCTATTGCCTTAAAACGATTTATGCTAGGCGAATGAAATGTTCTGCGGAATTAAATAATCTCACAATTAAGAACACACATAATGATGATTAATTTTAATTTTTAGTTTAAATTTTACAACTTCTGTGAAGAAGATAGCACATATGTATGTATGTATGTATGTATGTATTTCACAACTAAATACTTAAATCATCGTTCGAGGGTCATTGAAAGGACCTTAGATTTGGCAGCACGAATGTCATTTCAGCCGATCTGACTTTGCATCATAAAATTTGAAATTTGTTAGCTCAGAACGTCTCAAAACAAAGTCCTTCTCTCTCTGTGAATCTGGGTAGGTCACAAAAATTAAAATATGAAGAAAAAGATAAAATATGAAGAAAAAGATATTTTACAGTAAAAAACGCGAAGATAATATATATATTTTTTGAACATTAAAATCTAAAAACTAAAGCAAAATTAAAGAAAAAATAATAATTTAAAATTAAACTAATTAAGAAAAGAAAAAATTCTGCTGACCGCGTACTCGAATCTCGAATCTTTCAAGTGCCGCGCTAGCGCTTTGTTTACTCGGCCATTGCGACTATATTAAATACACACGTAAATATATTTTTTTGATAATTTTTTCTAATAATTTTAGGACTATAAGTTTTATAAAAATACGGTACACCTAGGTGTGCCATTCATAAATTAGATAAAAAAAAATTAATAATGCAGTGATTCTGGATTATTAAAATTTAACTAAGTACTCCTGTTTTCCAACTAACTGTTTTACCGTTTGATTTTTGAAAATCGCATTAAAGTACAATGTTCTATATAATATACCATTCAAAATTCCTTCAAAACTGAATGTGTGCCTCTAATAGAACCAGAGTTATGAATATTCGAAATTTAGCATCTGAAAGGAAGCTCAAGAAAAAAAAATCAATTTTTCCGCTAGCACACTTATTTTTCGATAGGTGGATAGTATTTTGTGCTAGAAAACGATTCTTCATAGCTTGTATAATGTGTTCAGAAATTACAAAGTTTATAAGTAAAGTATAAACTAGTTATAAAGGCGAAAATTTTCAAAGATCAGCATTTTAGTCAATCACACAAGACTATGAAAAAAAAACGATGAAAGGTTATTTTGACAAGACTAGACTATATCATGAATCATTTCTAACCTCAAAACACATGGCGGACTTTACGTGACAAAAAAATGTTTTCAAATATTGACGGATTTACTTCAATCTTGGTATGCAAGGGTGGGCCTGCTGATTATGAATATGAAGTCAGATTTTGAAAACTCAAAATGATGGCCTCAATATGGCGCACTATGAGAGATTAGGCAAAATTTTTGGACAAAAAGGAAAATCTGCGAAATGAATCGAATGCCATTTTGTAGTTGATTCAGTGCGAAATACGAAAAAATTATACAGATATTAATTCTTTGACCTTTTGATCTTCAAATTCAAGTTAAAATGAGGATCTTCACAATGAAATCAGAAATTTTTATATTTTGCTCCTTTATGCAGGTCACTTATCAATTTGATAATATGTTTTTTGTAGTGTTTCATACTAGGAATCTAATACTGGCATAAAAAGTTTAGCTTACATTTCTTTGAAAAAAAAATGCATACGAAATAGCGTAAATATTGTTTTTCCTTGGTTTCAGAATAATTGTAACTAATCTGAATTTGTCATCAAAGGTTTTGCTAAACCCCGCTCAAAGTCGAAAAACTCGAACAAATAGTGATTTTCGCTATTTACCGATGTATGCACTGGGCTATCGAATTTTTCGTAAACTGCAAGTGATTTCTGGTATTTAAAAAAAAACCCCTTGTGCTTAGTCAAAAATTTCTTTCAAGGCGAAAAAGCGTTAAAGTTCCAGTTGATAATAATCATTGCAATGGCGGTTAAATTTGGAAAACAAAAATTTGTGATTCGTACAAAATTTGGTAGCTTTTATCACCATTTTGCATCCGTCATTTTTATTTTTGAAAATTACTTTATATGACTTTATATTGGTAACCAGCGACCTCAAGAACCCCTGGATACCGAGATAAAAGTAAATCCGTCAATATTAATAAAAAGGGAATTGTCGCATAAAGTTCGCCAAAATGTTTCAGATTGGGCTAAAATTCTGACGTGGTGGATAAAAACGGACTTCAGATTCGTGTTCAGCGACCACAGAAACATATGGCACACCTAGTCTGGCCAAAAGAACCTTTTTTTTGTAGTCCTGTGTTATTTATTTTTTATAGATTTTTATTATTCTTTTTTACATTACCGAGCCTAAAAAATGAGTTTCCATTTTCTCACTTACATATATCTCAATGTTCAAGGAATAAGTTGAAATCGGTTATATGAGTGTGCCACAACTTTTTTTTGTAATGTTGACTCAAGTTGAATTTGATTTTTTAACAGTGTGCATCCATCCTAAATGACATAAAGAAATAAGGCCGCTTCGAAACCATTTCGATTGACAGCCATATTGACACAATTCACTGAACTTAATAAATAATTTGAGTAGAATTTAATACTTTCCCACCCTTAAAAATATTTTAAATCTTCAAACAAAAAAATTCATAACACTCCTTCGTGTTGATATTTCATATAACTTAATTGCTTGAGCATTATTTAATTAAATTCCAATTTTTAAGCAGGTGGCAACCCTCTTCTAAATATTTTCAAACTACAACCTTCCTAAATCTCTTTCATCTGACACACATAATTCAACGTCAACACGTAATTCAAACTGAATTTAATTTTCACCTTCTGCAATAGCGCCCATATCTCCATACCAAGTTCTAATACTTCCAGAAGTATAAAGTATGCAAAATTATGTTTGTATTTTAGGTGCCACGCCCCTTGTCTAATCGAGATAAAAGCTATTCAATATTTTAAGTTGGGCTAAATGACACCAGTGCACAAAATTTCATGATAATCGGTTGAGTAGTTAACCCTTTAATGTCAAATGTTGCTTATAGGCAACATTATATATTTCTACGCGTAGTTTCTATAGTTGTTGTTATTTTTGCTAACGGTTTCTTTTTTACAGTAGCTAATGTGTGTGGGCATTTTCTTGAGAATTTATATTTAGAAAAGCTTAACAGGTGTTCATTTGAGAGCTAGTTGAAGTGGTGTGCTGACGTGTGCAAAAAAAAGTGAAAATAATCGTTCTATAAAAATTCAAATAAAAACGTAATACGTAACATTTTTTTTATAAAAAGTGAATTTTATTATAAATAACAGGTAAGAAAATCAAATAAAGTTTACAAAACTAAAATAAAGTTTTTTGTTTTATGTCAGGAATTTCGCGAACACAATGTTGCTTATAGGCAACATTTGGTCATAGTAGCAATAATATTTTGTATTTTATTCTTTTAGAAATGCGTCCAAAAGGTCTTACAGATCTAGAAATAAAACAGATAATAAATTTCGATTGGAATAATTCTGATGATGAAGAAGATGAGGAAGAAGAAGAACAGTTATATGATTCGAATCTGGAGAAATTCATTGAAGAAACGATGGATAAAGTAATGGAAAGAGGGGAAAACGTTGAAATAAATTTGATAGACGGTATTGTTGGAGAAGATGAGCATGCTGATGAAGAAGTTGAAAATGTTGCGGACACAGAAAACATCGCCGAGGTAAGTTATGAAAAAATCAATCTGGAGAAATTGAGATAGAGGAACGCGGGCCTAACCGTTTTTGAAACTGCTTGGAAAGAAGATCAAGTTTGTCGAGAAGTCAAAGTGCCAATCAAATACTTCAATGAATTCTTCGATGATGAAATAATAAACAAGATTTGCAACGAAACAAATCTGTATTCAATGCAAACTAAAGGAGTAGAGCTAAACTGTTCGCCATTCGAAATTAGGCGATTCTTTGGTGTACTTCTTTATTTAGGCATTATACAAGTTCCAAATTTGAGAATGGCTTGCATGCCAAACTTCAGGTTAACGGCTGTTGCAGATTCTATTTCAAGAGCGCGTTTTGAGAAAATCAAAGAATCTTTCCACATAAATGATAATTCTCAACAGCCGGAGCGCATAAAAGTTGTATAAAATCAACCACCGTTCCAAGAAGTGGTATATGCGTATAGTGTACTGGTGTCTTAGCACAGCAGTAGTCAATAGCTGGTTGATGTATAGAAGGGACCTAAAAAATCAAGCTGGGAAAACGAAACATATGTCATTGTTAAACTTTCAACTGATGATATCAAACGAGCTTTTACACGCGTCTGATATGGAGCCAGTAAACCAACGCAAAAGAGGTCGCCCATTGGCAGCTCTTTCAAGCATAGACTCAGATTCATCATCACCGTCGTCTCCAGCACCATCAAATATTTCAAACGTTTCATCACAAAGTTCATCGCAATCTACAAAACGATAATATATATCTAAACCTCCAAAATCCATGCGCCTCGATCAAGTGGGTCATTGGGTTGAATGGGGAGCAAAAGGAAGGTGTAGGTTATGCCATACCGGGATTCCAAAATCCAAATGCTCAAAATGTAAGGTACATTTATGTTGTAACCCCCAAAAAAACTGTTTTGCTTCATACCATACATAAAAAGTTAATAAAAGTAATAAAAAAATAAATAAATATCAATATTCCTTTGTGTTTTGAAATATACCACTATGGCTAAATGTTGCTTATAGGCAACTTCTCATAACTGTAAAACCAGAAGTCCTAGAGCCTTGAAATTGATATCAGTTCATATTTAGGACTCTAACATCAACCTAACGTAGTAAAAATATTTTTAACCGCGCCCACTTTAATTCTGACATTAAAGGGTTAAAGCATGAAAGCGTACCAAACAAAAAAACTCACTTTCGCTTTTATATACAGGGTGTCCCAGAAGTAACGTGCCAAACTTTAGGGCAAGGTAGGTGGGGGGGTGAGCTCACTGATAAACAAAAAATTTTCAGGTAAAAGTGTCACCGTTTTTGAAATATTTACATTTTTTCGAATTTAAAAAAAATCGTGCCTTTTTATGTGTTTTCTTTAACTGCAACTACAAACCGGGCAATACTTAGTAAATTTTTTATGTAAAATACTTCCAGATAGTTGCCTCTCCATACTCAAATGCAATGTAGTTAAAATAAATTAAGGAACCATCATAAAATTAGGACTATTTCTGGATTTTTAACTTTTTGATATATTCTTCCCCAACTTTGACTATCTCGGGTGAAAAAAAAATGTACTGAGCTATAACTTTACATTACATAAAAAAATTGCTCATTTAATAAAGATTTCAGAAAGGTGCCACACTTACTGTTTTGAATAGAAAAAAAAA
>NW_023458564.1:2952041-2962024 GCF_013731165.1 Rhagoletis pomonella | reverse complement strand
GAAAACATGGCTTAACTCGTAAGGTGCTTACCTATTTTCCCAGTGGGTACGTACTTGTTTGTTAAAGTTAACACTACTACCAGTGATAGCAAATGGAAGGGATATAATTTATTCGATAAGACAAAGAAATATGAAAAAATATTTAAGTACATAAACAATGCAAACATCAGAATTTGCCACCATTACACTCGCTTAAATTCAGATTTTCACACATACTCCTATTTGCATATGTTTCATAGCCAAGGGCAGTTCAATGACACTTGGTTTATATCTTCTCGCTTTTATCACATAATGCTAATGTTTGCAATATTTCATAAGGTATTCTTTACTTATCACATATTGTGGGAATATATAAATACATACTTACATATATAAATGTAAATAGTATAAGCTGATACTCTCAGAATATTCATTTGTCAATTTTATTTGTAAATGCATGTATGTAATTTAATGCATATGTGCGTATATAGGAATAACGGAACATCGCAAATCTCTGTTACAATTACCTCGAAACAAGTCATAGCCAAATTCTGAAATTATATGACTTATAGCAACTAATGGCTCCGAATTACTAAAATCTGCCTGTTCACCTGCATACTTACAGACACACATACATACATATCATGAACGTAAGTTGAGTTTACAAACTGCATTTTAGTTAGTATTTAATGAGAATATGGCAAATGATTTATGAGCCACTAATCTCCCTAATTCTACTAAACCGTTATATCCATATAACAAATTTTGCACGCGCTTTGCCTTCGCTTTCCAATCCATAGGTATATACATAAACTACACTCAGCTCTAAGAAATAACACCACTCAAAAATTGTCTTTTCCATTAAAACGATTTATGCTAGGCGAATAAAATGTTCTGCGAAATTAAATAATCTCACAATTAAGAACACAAAATGGTATTTAATTTTAATTTTTAAAGCAAATTTTACAACATCTGTGTAAAAGATAGCACATATGTATGTATCTATGTATGTATGTATACTTGTTTCACAACTACATACTTACATCATCGTTCGAGGGTCATTAAAAGGACCTTAGAATTGGCAACACTAATGTCATTTCAGTCGATTTGCCCAATGTATCCATCAATTTTTAGATTCAGAATTTTTTAAGGTACACGGTTAAAAATTTCGGTTCTATGTAATTTTAAACTTTTTGGGCTGCATATATGACCAAACTAAATTTACATATATACAAACCTTCTAAGTTAGGTTTAGAATTTAAACAGTTCGGTTTAAATTTTTAACCCAAACATTTTTTATTTCGTTTACTTCACGTTACACTGCACGAAAGCTTTTTCCGTTGCCGTTGAGAATTTTCAGAAAGTCGCAAAAAAGGGGTCATTCAGGGGTTTATTCTTAATTATGAAAAAGCTTTCGTGCAGTGTAACGTGAAGTAAACGAAATAAAAAATGTTTGGGTTAAAAATTTAAACCGAACTGTTTAAATTCTAAACCTAACTTAGAAGGTTTGTATATATGTAAATTTAGTTTTGTCATATATGCAGCCCAAAAAGTTTAAAAACCAATTGTATTAAGGAAAATTTATACAAGGTGGTGTTACTGGCGAATTAAGATCTTCGCCGCGGTACTGCTGAATGTCAAAATGATGTGTTTGTTTTAAACAAGGCGAATTCATATTACTATGATAATTATGTATCATTTAACTTGTGTAAAATTTAATAAAATTTCACTTTCCAAACAGGTGCCACTCCTTTCAAAATATTTTCAAACTATAGCCCCCTTAAACCTCTCTTTTCTGGCACCGATCTTGCCATATATATATTTCAACTGCCTGATTTCCTTAACTCAAGTTGAAGTTGATTTTTTAACAGTGGGCATCCATCCTAAATAACATAAAGAAATAAGGCCTTTTCAAAACCATTTCGAGTGACGACCATATTGTCACAGTTCATTAAACTTGATAAATAATTTGAATTGAATTTAATATTTTCCCACCCCAAAAAATATTTTAAATATTCAAAAACAAAAACACTCACAACACTCCTTCGTCTTTATACCTCACATAACTTTATAGCTTGAGCATTATTTAATTAAATTTCACTTTTCAAGCAGGTGGCAACCCTCTTCTAAATATTTTCAAACTACAACCTTCCTAAACCTCTTTCATCTGACACACATATTTCAACGTCAACACGTAATTCAAACTAAATTTATTTTTTTACATTCAGTTTATATGCGAGGTGCTAGGCCGCCTTCTGCAATAGCGCCATATCTCCATACCAAGTTCTAATACTTCCAGAAGTATAAAGTATGCAAAATTAAGTTTGTATTTTAGGTGCCACGCCCCTTATCTAATCGAGATAAAAGCTATTCAATATTTTAAGTTGGGCTAAATGACACCAGTGCGTAAAATTTCATTATCATCGGTTTAGTGTTTAAAGTTTGAAAGCGTAACAAACAAAAAACTCACTTTCGCTTTTATATCTAAAAAAATAAAAATGAAATATCTATATTAGTAATTAGTAAGGATGAGAGTTCATTGAAAACTATCAAATTTATGGTCAGTGTTTTAACCCAACATCCAGATTTTCAGTTTTTTTTACCATAACTTAAGATTTTGGGGGTGTTTTACAATTCTGACACTGCCAAAATAATTATTTATTCTACCATCTCTACTACATGTCATAAAAAGTGCATGCAGAAAATTTGTATGTATGTATGTATACACGTACGAAACTCAATTGCCCTTACATTTAATTATATATGTCACTTTAATGTAGCATTTACATATTAAAATAACCATTTAATTGAAAAGTCTAATTTGTACTTATCTCGCTCTTCTTCTACTCATTTCTTTTCATGACAGTTGCATAATCATGAATTCGTTGAGGTTTGCATGAAGATACTCTATCAAGTGGAATTACATCGAACTACGCTCGAGCAAATGTGGGGCTTCTCCGTCGAAGCGGAACTGATCGAGAACGCCGAACGGCAAGATGAACTGTGCTGCTATGTAAGCCGAGTGGAGGATAAGAGTGTTGCTATGCAAAATGGTAAGTAAAAGAGAAAAGCAAAGAAATTACTTGCCACGATGAAGAATTGCAAATAATGAAACTTTAAATGAGCGAGCATTTAATGAAGAAACTACTCAAATTAAATATGCATTTCCCTCACAAAAATGGACAGTCACAATAGCCTATAGTGCATAAAAATTTACTCGCGCCCAATGTGCGCCCAATATATATGTATGTATGTAATTTAAGTATATATAAGTTTGTTAAAAATGCGTAAAATTTTTACGTGCATCAAAATGAAATTGCATTAATGTCATGAACATAGTATTACTTGCTATACAATGCAGTTGGCAGCCTCACAACAGTAAAGCTATTTTCGCACATGATTAAAAGTGGCAGCGTTAGCATTTATGTACGAGTATAAGTATGTACATATGTATACATATGCATGTGCGGATGAACAACAATAATTTCGGTTGCTCGGCTTGTTTACACTGTTGGCGGCCGTCCTGTCGTGTTCAACATAAAAATTACGCGCTACTACAACAACTGTAGAAAATTAAAAATCGCCAAATTAATTGCACGATAACAAAGTTATATGGCCGACACCGCTCAGTGTTGCGACACTGTTGAAACCGGCCAGCCGACCGGGAGCTGAGCGGCCGTGTCCTGCCAGCCAAACGGCCGACCAACAGGGCGTATACGTAATTTAATTGAAAACCGTACTTGCTTCATATGTATGTATGTACACACACCCTCCTGGCAGTTCGTAACTGGCATGAGAAGCTAGGCGTCAGTTCACGCCTGTAATGCGCTGTTGCTGTAGGCGCTTAACATCGCTAAAGTATGGATCGACAGCTAGCGTAGCAGTGGGCAAATGACTACACTGTTGCGGCTGATGAAATTGCTAGCGCTTCGCCGAGCGTATACGGCTTGCCAGATTTCTTTCCAGGAATAGTGTACGCATAGGTAGAGTATATCGATGCTTGTAAGAAGATACAGTCGACCACCGAAGTGGCGTACTAGTGATTCACTTCAGGCGCCACAATTACATGCTCGCCCATACAATGTCGACATGGTAGTGAATACTTATGTACATACTTACATTAGTGTGGACCTTATTTGTCAACTCTGAAAGCAAGACCTCTAGATAAGTTCGTCGTTTGAGAGCACAAGGCGCCAGAAAATTTGCTTTCTTTCACAGAGTGGTAATAATTGCCTATGAGTCAGTGGGAAATTCAATATAATTTACTGGTAGTTAGTGTGCTTTTGGCTACCGAATATAAATATGGACCTGAGATTTCCTGAGAGAAATGCAGACAAGAAAACCCTCTTTAGCTTAAAAACTGCAGAAGATATGAAAATGTTTTAGCCATATTTATAATGGACACGCAACAATAAATTTAGTAGCTGTAAAAGAAGGCGGCTTTTCCCGATTTAAAAGCCAACCTTTCCATTTAGTACAAAATTTCATGATTTTTCGCAACTTTTGGGGATTCTGAGGCACGTCTTTCCTTTATCCGATTTTGAAAATTTTTCGCAGAATAAATAGGGAGAGTCTAGCTTTGCAGCTCCATACAAATTAGGCGCACACTAATGTGCATACATATATGCTTGCATACATACGTCCATATTTACTTACATATGTATATGTATGCATCAGCCATGCATGCTAAAGGTAAGCTGCCGGACTCTTCATACGAAGCTGTACTGTGCGGAGCTGTGCTCGGCGAAAACCTGCGTTGAAATGCGAAAATGAAAATGATGCAAGGCAATAATCAGATTATCACCTGGAAAATGCTACCTCCACTGCTTTGTGCTGTAGCTCTGCTCACAGAATGCCGTAAGAGCAACTTTTCTTGCCGAGCTATACCAATCAAATATGTTCTGCTCATATCGATTTCGAGCAAGTTTTTTGGTGGCAAGGGAGTGAAAATTCTATTGGCAAACACAAGGCAGCTACTGCTCAGCGCTTAAATGCGCCTTAATTGTATCGGAAAACTCAATACCCGCTGATACTATTGCCCAGTAAATAATCGGGAATCGCTTCTGAATGTTCGTAGTGGAGGATGGCAGAACACGAGTGCATAAGAGCAAACCTCACGAGTTGTTACATTTTTCGAGAAAAACGTGTGTTTTGTCAAAAATGGTGGCACAGTTTCTTAGACATTATGCATTATCTTCCGTTTTACGTAAAGAACAAGATTCCACCGCAAAATTGTATTTAAATGGAAACTTTAAAAAGATATACTAAAAAAAGTAAACAATAACTCGTGCTCATATACCAGTAGTTGCGTATATAAAGTATACGCCCCGTAGCAGCATACACAGTCAGCTACCATGTTTACTCGCACGCCTTAACTTAAAATTCAAATAATTTAAAACTACTGAAATATTGGCCTGGAAGATTTTAACACAGTATTCCTTATGCACATATATTTTACTTTATTCATGTATATAACAATTTTTGAATGAATTTCGAGCGTGCCAATAAAAATTGTAAACATGGAATTTTAGTTTCTCAAATCATAGTCACCTATTTTTTAATGTAATTTATTTCATTGGTGGCACACTAGTTTAATTTCACTCGATTCATTCGTTTTGGCAAGAAGAACATTTTCACCATTTAATCTTAACACCTTAAAGTATCATAAATTATTAAATTTAAAAAATCTTAAAATCTCAAAACTTACGAAATAGCCACGACAGATATTCTGCATGCCGCCATTTTTTTTTAATTTGGTGGCACACTCTTGAAACTGCACAGATATGTTGTATTTGATGCCAGCGTCCATTGTCTCTAATATGAACATTATATTTTAAAACTTCCCAAAGTTTAAAAAAAAAATAACTATTATGATTTTTTCAAGTCACAATAAAAAAATAGTAATTCAGGTACTTTTTCGCCTAAATAAACATCTGAAGGCTAAAATTCATTCATTAAAATACTTGATTTACTTCTTATTCTACTTGTCTCTGGAACTCCACTGATGGAATTATTTGCCAGAAGAATACTTTCGCGAGAGAAGGAAATGACACAAAAAAGCAATTCGTGACATTTTCTTATATAACCCACTGTTGTGCAGTGTATAAATTGTAATTTGCTTATTTTTCCCATTAACGGAATGCAAAGAAGAATTCGAAATCTCTTCCAGCGTTCTATTCTCTACTCGCTTTTCGGCAATAGAGTTGGCAAGTAAGTGATACGTTCTAGAAGAGAAAATGTGAGCGATACACAATGATTCTTTTGATTGCACATCCATTCCCGTGGTAATCGAGTTTCTTGCTGGGTGCAAACTCGCTTACGCTGATATTCACACACACAATTGTATACATAAATACTAGGCTGCGTATGCATGAAAGTGTCTGTAGATTCAAAAAAAAAAACCAAAATACTTACTCGAATGTGTGTGTTTACACAGACACCGTGCATCACACATGAGTGCTTGCGTAATTGCGTTTAACAGCATTTGCTGAGGCCTTCAGCCATCCGATCGGCACAAAAGTACATATTTAGGCATAATGCGATTTTTTTCCTAAAATCGATGTTCACACTTCTGTCTGATGATTGCAAATGTGAGGGGCAAAAAATAAAAATGCGCATAATAAATAAAAAGGCCATAAAGTTTTAATTTAATTTTTGATCATGAAATTGCAATTTACACGTTTGAGTTACTTTATTTGTGTACAGTAAAAAAAAAAAGTATAAAACCGAAAGCGCCTGATATTTAACTAAAAAAGCCTTTTAAATTTAAACCTCGCATGTGGTGAGCGCCATTGCGATCGCCGCTCGTGTGCCGCGTGTATTTAATTAGAAATTTTTGTATCCAGTTTCTTTAATTTTTAAAGCTTTTAATTTACATAGTTTGTGTTTTTTTCAAGTTTTATTATTCTAATAATATTTCTATATCTTATTTCTTTATATAAAACCCCAGTTGACCGCAGTTGTGTGATTGCAACCGTGGGAGTAGTTTGGGGTTTAGCCGGGTTCCGAATTTCAATAGCTTACTACTCCTACTGTCAAAAATTAAAAAAATACAGGGATTCAGAGGTATAAAAGACGTATCTCAGTAGAAACCGCAGTTGATAAGTGAATAGTATGTATCCTCAGAATTATTAGGGTTTTTGTTTAAGGCAGAGAAACCTCAGAAACGGGGGTGGGTGGCAGTTTAGGACAAAAGTTAACAAAACGCAGATATATGTATATGTGGATTTCGGCAGAATATCTCTTCGTTAACAGCATTTGTTCCACACCTCTTTATTTAATCGAAGAATATTCTAGAAAGGGGCGTAGCAATTCCAGGCACAAGTTAAAAGATTCAAACTTTATTGTAAAGTAACAAATGCCCAGCTTGCTTCGCGATGCCTGATAGACTATTTGCTTTGACCAATACAAAAATAGTGTTGAAATGCGAAAACGGTTAACCGCGGTACAAACCGGTTTGTAATGTAAAAATTATTAATTTAGGTTGAAAGGACTGAAGAGCAGAATCTTCAAGGCCAAGAATAAATAATATAGCGGAAATAACAAATGATATACACATGTGTTCTTATGATAAAGCTAATACCCGTTAATCCAGGTGGTGCCATCTGTCGACACCATTTTTTGCAAAAGTATATTTTATAATGCAGATCATCCGACGTCATTCACAGTAAACACATAAAATTAACGGAGACATAGACTATTTTTCTTATTTAATTTATGGCCTCCTTATTATAAGCATAAATACTATTTGAACATTCCACTCGTGAGCAACCGACTTATGTAAAATCACATGTCATAACAAAGCATCATAGAATACTGAAGACTTTTAAATTAAATTCAAAGGTCTGTGGAAATAAATTGGACTCCTGGCAGAAACACATCTTCTCCCTTGCAGCATCCAGTAATAATTTTTTGCTGCAATTATATTGGTCATTTTCTTTACTACCAATCTTGTTTCATTATTAAGGTTAGCTGGATCAAGGTGCGGATAGAAAAATGAAAAACGCTTTAATTTTTAAATTGATGTTTTGTGAACGTAGACGGCATGCGTGGGGTGGGAGGTGCTACGTATTCTTGCAAAGTCGCATCCCTTTTTACGGACATTCCGTTTAGCTCTCTACTCATAATGGGTCTAAAGTTATGATTATCTGAATGTATAAAATCTATTGCGGGTGCCAAGCCTCTGGTAAAGACTCACTCTCTTTCAGTTTACTATAAACGCCACGCCCTCTTGTATAAACAAATTTGTATTAATTTTCCAAAGTCATATAAGTTAGGAGTCCAAAGATATAGCCAAGGTAAGATTTCACGGTTATGGAATGTGCCGCACACCCTTGTACAAACTTATTTATATTTGTCTCACTATAAGCGCCTACTTTAGTTATGTCTCCACACCAAATTTCAAAGTCGTCTGACTTACGTACGATTCAGAAGTTATGGCTCATTAAAAATTTCACACCTCTAGGATGTTCCACGCCCCGTTTAAAAACGTATATTTACTTTACTATAAGCATCTACCATAGATGTGTATGTTAACACACCAAATTTCAAAGTCGTGTGACTGACAGTTTCGAAGCAATAGCTGATAAAAAATTTCACTCATATGTGAGATGCCACGCGCCCTTGTCAGATCCCATTTTTTAATACCCTATGTTATGTCGGAGGTCACTTCCTAGATACCAGTTAAAGCCTAATGAAAATCCATTCATTAGTTTCCGAGATTAGTGAATAGGATTAATGGAAGAAAATACAAAGGAAAGTACTAATGTGCACGCCTTTTACGTTATACTGTAACAAATGGTAAAAGCTAATAAATTAGGTTATTTAAAGTTCATTTCCTGACTAACTATTTTGACATGCAAACCATTATGAAACAAACGTTTTTTAGTGACCGGCAACGTGTTCCGAAATTGCTTAAAAACCACAATTTTTTTCGTGGATATTTTTTTTTAACTCCACACTATTTATTAATTTTTGCTTTCAAAACCGACTGCGTTTCAGAGATCGGCAAACTACCTCGTAAATCGTGGTTTTTAATGTTTACGGAATTTTACGCACGCTAAAAGCTAAGCTAATTGAAGAAAGTGGTAAGTGTTAATAGCGAAGCATATCATTGATACCAGAAACAGACGACAAGAGATTTGTTGAAATGCTTTTTTGCAGTTTCCTTCGTTTGGCTGTCTTTGTTAAGCTTAGCTATTATCGCAGTTCCAATCTAAATGTAACTTAGCCACCAGCATTCCCTGTTCCTCTAGCAACTTATGATTTGCAAATATAACTTTCATTTTCGGTATATAGGTTCTTTGAAACAATTGAAATATTATCATATACAAATTTTATATAAATTTAACCAATATTGAGCATTTTAAGGCAAAAAATGTTTGAAAGAATTTGCAATTTTTTTCATTACCAAAACGCTCGAAAACCGCTCGAATGATTTTGTTTTTGTTTTCTTTACTCAGGTGTTTTCCTTTCGTTTGGTATATGGGAAGTATTGGTTGATATATTCTAAATGTTTATTTTCCATACAAAATTACTTAGTCATCATTTAGCAAACACGTGAATGCGCTGAAAGTGAGAGAAGGGGACAAAAAGTATTTGCGTGTAGGTAATTCGGCTTTAGAATAGCAGATGGCGCAAAATTTATAAAAGGCAAAGGTGAAGGTGAACATGTAGATGAAGAATATGATAAACATAAAAGTAAAAACAAAGATAAATATTAAGAAAAATATGAGGATGAGGATACCGATAAAAGTCAAGATGAAGATAGGGGAAGAAAGATTAAAATAACAGTAATTATAGAGAAAATGATATAGACAGAGATTCAATCTTGGGACTATTTCGGGATTTTGGAGATTTTCGGAATTCTCGAGACTTATCGATATAATAATAGATATTTTATCGGTTTTGTTATCGATATGTTTTATCGATTTTTTTATCGAAATTTTTATCGCTATTGGTATTGATTTTGCTATCGATATTTTCGGAACTTATCGATATAATAA
>NW_023458564.1:2815427-2952031 GCF_013731165.1 Rhagoletis pomonella | reverse complement strand
GGTATTGATTTTGCTATCGATATTTTCGGAACTTATCGATATAATAAACTTTTTTTTTATCGATTTTGTTATCGATATTTTAATCGATTTTGTTATAGATTTTGTTATCGATATTTTTTATCGATTTTGTTATCGATATTTTTCTCGATTGTGTAACCGATATTTTTATCGATTTTGTCTTCGATATTTTTATCGATTTTGTTACCGATATTTTTATCGATTTTTTATCGACATTTTAATCGATTTTGTTATTGATTTTGCTATCGATATTATTATCGATTTTGTTATCGATGTTTTTATCGATCTTGTTATCGATGTTTTTATCGATTTTGCTATCGATATTATTATCGCTTTTGTTATCGATATTTTTTTCTTAGTGTGTGCAATCGTTTTTGACTCTTAACCATACCACGTATTCTACGTTTAAATTTAGCGGCTGTGTCTCCGATGCACCCTGCAGACCAAGACGAAGACGCTACATGTTTCTCAAGTTTTTTGGTTCACGAAGTCAATGGTTATCCACTTAACGTAAATTTTCTAAAAGCAGTGGAAAGACACAACCTTCCGCTTTTCAACGAACAATGAAGATTTTGAGAATCCGTTAAAAATGTTCCAATTTGTGGCCCGTGTTTTGACCCAACATCCCGATTTTCAGCTATTTTTTCTAAAATCAAGATTTTGGTGGTGTCTTGAAATTCTGCTAACACCAAAAACATTTTTTAAACCTGTTCTACCACCTCTACTGCATGACATAAAAAGTGCATGTGACACAAACCAATATTCCTTAAAAAAAATAATAATTTCAAACAAAATTTCTAGGTCAAAAGTAATTAAAAAATGTATCAGTAGATTAAAAAATATACACAAGTTTAGAATATACTGAGTACAAGAACAACTGTCGTCTGTATTAAGGAATTTTACAGTCGCTGCTTTTGATGTTACAACACTCAGAAGGTGACTGATATTGCTGACGCTGAAAGTTTTCTAATTAATTTGTCATCGTTAATAATGTCTTTAACTGACACTTCGCCAGTAAGCCTCATAACCGGCAGTGCCGCATTTTATGGTGGCAATCGTGTGCAACAGCAAGAAAAAGTGAAAAAGGAGACCGGGGTGATCAAAGGCGTCGATGGGTCTATGTCGCATACAGATTTGCTTAATAAGCGGTTAGACAGCTTTGAGTTTTACATAGATACAGACATACATATATGTTGCCTCTATTGCTAATTTTTGTGCATCCTTTCTCATAACGAATTTTTCTTAACTTCTGATAGCAGCTCCAGCTTTTGCCACTTTCTGCTCTAACACAAAGAGTGGACGCCTTCTATTGCCTTATAAGAGTGCCTTTCATTATGCTAATTTAAGAATAGATTTTCACAAAAAATGGGTATTTTTATTCCAAATAAATCGTTGTTTGGTATTTAGAATTCCTGTATTTCTATTTCTAAAAGATTATAAGAATAAAAAAAATGAAATGTGAAATGAAAAGGATTGGCCTGTTTATAAGCACCAATGTTTTATTTTTTTTTAGTAGGGTCGCCACCTGTCAATAAAATTACTATAATTTATCTTAATAAGCGAAGATATCGGTTCTTCACCGTCACAGTTAAATGAAGAGGACTTAGCGTCTGGATTTGCAATAGCGTATTATTTTTTGAGTAGGGTTGTCACCTGTTTTTAAATTATGAGACATTCAATGTTCGTTGGATGGTAAAATTAAAGAGCACGGCCTTCGTATGTACTTTTATTTTTTTAAGTAGGATTGCCACCTATTTAAAAATAACTTTTTTATCCCTACATAGTGTATAGCAAAGTCGAGGATTTTTGACCATGCTAATCTCGAAAATTACTGAACGAATTTGGACGAGAGGCCTCTAGCTGTTCAATAGTGTGTTATTTTTTGAGTAGGGTTGCCACCTGTTTAAAACTTAGGAGATCTTTACTGTTCGTTGGACTAAAAAGTGAGGCACCAAGTGAAAAGATGTGGGCTTTGGGTGTGCAAAAACCTTTTATTTTTAGAGAGGTTGCCACCTTTAAAAAAATTACTACCTTACATATAAATATGTAATACGTGTGGGCATTTTTGTTAATGACATCAAATTGCACAGCTTATTAAATTATAAAAAAAAGTGTCCGATGAAATATATTGGTCTTTAGATGTGCAATAAGTTTAAATTTTTTTCGAAGAGGGTTACCAGTTTTACGAAAAATTATAAGATGTGGGCTGTTCGTTGGAACAAACAGGGAGCTGTCAAATGGAAGTGCTTGGCCTAAGACTTTTTTTTAACCCTCCGATGAGTGACAGTGCCGATGACGTTAGATTCGTGAGAAGGTCCTTAGGGACCTACAAAGAGTTGCTCGATGCTTCGACTGTACATGTGCAACTTCTTTGGTATTTATGTTGGCTTTTGATTAAATTAACGTCCTGCATATATATTAGGAATGAAATAATTTGAAGAACAAGTGAAAAAAAATCAAAACATGAAGACAAGTAACTTGTTATTTCTTCTAAAATTGTACAAGGTCCCTAGGGACCTTGTCACTAATCCCCGTACTATATATGTTGAAATCTCAATATCACTCGAACGTGGTCCCGTATCCCTTCGAAACTTATTTTAAACGATTCAGCTTAATTTATTCTTGGAATACATGTATAAATTCTTTATTTTTAAAATGCAAGTAACTTGTTATTTCTTCTAAAATTGTACAAGGTCCCTAGGGACCTTGTCACTAATCCCCGTACTATATATGTTGAAATCTCAATAACACTCGAACGTGATCCCGTATCCCTTCGAAACTTATTTTAAACGATTCAGCTTAATTTATTCTTGGAATACATTTATAAATTCTTTTCAAAAATGCATTGAACAAAAAGATATAGGCACATGAAATACGAAAAGGTCCCTAGGGACCTTCTCACAAATCGAAGGGTTAATAGGGTTGCTACCAGCTTACTTTAAATGCGCATATGGACATACTTATGTACACATTCAGCTCATGGCGAAGCCTCATGCATACGAAGACGGCTAGTATATCATAAACGTCTTTTTATAATTATAGGTGAGAAAAAAAATTGTATGTCTTAAAGGACGGTACTGGTTCAGTTCCATTGGGGAACAAATACTGCTCTTTTTCGGAACCATTTCGAAACATTTTACAGTTCGGGGCAGTTAGCCACTTTTTCAGGACCTTTTCAGCACTAAGTCTCAAAGTAAAAGCCTTTTCAGACTCAGAAAAATATAACTGGCTGATAACACTGCGCAACATTCAATTTTACACACAAAGAAAATCAATATATTCCCGTTACCTTAAATCAAATATGATTAATTTGATGCCCATACTGTTTTCCCACATTGCACTGATATTTTTAAGTAATTGTTTGAAGTAATCATATTTTTCAAATTTCAAAGTCCTTTTAAAAACATCCTGACATCAAGCGGAAAAAATAAAAACGCAGCTTTACCATATTTTGCCTATAGTTTCGTGAAAAGGTAGTATATAATTATTATCAAAAGGCTTTTATAATTCTTACGAAAATTTTAATGACTTTTTTAAGACTCCACCATCAAATAATTATTTTTCTTCGTTTCTGTGCAGAAGTGCCCATATGGCATACAAATAATTGCTTTGACTATTCAATTTTGCTTAGGGCAGAATACGTTTCAGTTAACATTCCAATAACTATACCAAAGCATCCACGCTCAGCTGAATTTTATTTGCAACTCTTGTGCTTCAAAGTAAGAAACCTAACCTCTGAACTTAGTTGAAGCTCAGTGTTGCTACAACAAATCGTGTTTTAAGTTTCCACTGCTATTTGCTCTGTTGACCTTTTGCTGTTTTTGTCGACATCCTCAGCCTTTAAATTTTATGCAAATGATATATTGATCTTGCAACAGCAGATTTCAAACAACCGCACACAAACACTTTCACGATTTTAGGGCAGTACAGATAACCCAAGAGGATACATTAATTTGCATGTGTGTTTGTTGTATGTGTACATATATACATATATACATATATGTATGTTCATGTGTTTTGTATACCATATGACCGCTGACTTTGGAAGCTGCCAGCGGCCTAGTTTGCCTTTTGTGCAACAATGTGTAAATTTTTAAGTCACTGGCCAATGGTCCCAAGTTAGGTTGGAGCGTCGTCAAACGCATAATATCAACAGCAACAGCACTGATCCCTTGCCGCAACACGTACAGAAGTTCATTTGTATGTGTATTTAAGTATACATAGAGATATGTATGTATGAATGTATAAATACGCATGAATCCTTGCATGCATTTAGGTTTGGTGTTGACATTTGGTACTGCAGTGCGTATACGCAATCTCGTGCAATAATCACCTTACACATATTTTAGCACACAACCACAAACACACTCACGTCCAACCGCATCCAGTTACGAACTTATGGCCTGTTCGGTTCACGTATCTCTGTGTCGTTATGTGTTTGTGCTGGCCTTTTGCCAAAGGTATTCCTCGTTTCACCACTGCAATTGCATCATCTTGCATCACATCACAACGTGTCACTTAACATGCAACATACGTTGTCAACAACTCGACACGCACTCAAGCACACTTTTGTATATGTAAACGCATAGCGGCGCACACACCAGCGCATATACTACATACTCTCGCAATTTGTTGCTTTGCATGCCAGAGTAGCCCTTTGGTAAACAGACAAACACGTGATACGTGTAGGAACGCAAATACTTCGTCGCTGAGGCGAGCCAAGGTTGTGATGCCGCTGAAGCCATTGCCAGTTAGCGCGGCCCCATTAGCAGTCGCCTTGTCTGCGCTGCTGATATCCTTCCTTGCGCTGGCGTAACCGCTGCTATTTCAGTATTCGTTTCTGTTTCAATACAAATGAAATTCAACCCGACTCTTTGGTTTGTTTGCCTTTCGAGCGAGACTTGATGCGTGCGTCGAGTTGTTATGCAACGCTGCTTTTTACATGCATCTCTGATTTTTCGTGCAAAGCGTTTTTTCTTTTAATTTGCCAATAGTTCACTAACAGCATTTTGTTTTTTTTTTTTGCTCTTCCGCTGCGCCAATTTATTGTCATTCGTCCCGTAGCCTCGCTTCGTCGTTTGAGGCGCCCACGTAAACAAATCTCATTCGCAGGCATTGGCTTTTATTTGTATTCATCTGGACTTTTTCGACTGTAACTTTTTGCTGACTTTACTTGATTACTATTGTCGTATGTTATGTGATAGCCGTTATATGAATACAAACATGCTCCTATGCCCTTTAGTAGGACACATTTATTTATGTGTGTATTACAGCTTAGCTGAAAATTTTTAAAGCTGCAGAAAAATATATTTTTTTATGTACTACATAGTATAATACATATCGATTTTTTTCAAATTTTATTTTTGATGTAGAAATGCATCTAGCTGATCTAGGACTATTTCTGCATCCAAAAAAAAATTGAAAAAGTTTCGCCTACAACTTTTTGGCGGTTAGGTAACCATGTTTTCTTTACTGAATTAAAGAAACGTGCTGGCTCCGGTTTAAGGAAAAGATTTAAATTAATTAATTCCTGGAATAAGGTAAAGTTGAATATGTATATTAAGAAAAGGATAAAGGCAAAGCTTAAAATAAAAATAAAGAAAAATAGACAAAGATGAACAAATGTAGAAGATAAAGATCAGGATAAAGGTAAAGGAAATGACAAAGAAAAACTTTAAAAGATAAATATAACGATAATGATAAAAAAAACGATAGAGACAAAGATAGAGATAGAGAAAATCATAGCGATAAAGATAGATACCAAGAAAAATATAAAACTGACGTATGAGATATGTTATCTTATTGTTTGTGACGTTATGTTGTGTCATATAATATAATGTTATGTTATGCTATGTTATGTTATATTCTTTTGTACTATGTAATGTTATGTTTTGCTATGTGATGGTTTAGTAAGTTATGTTACGTTATGTTGTGTTATGCTATGTTATATTATGTTATGCCATGTGTTGTATTGTTATGTTATGTTACGTTATGTAATGATATGTTATATTATGTTATGTAAAATGCTATGTTATGCTATATAATGCTATGTTATGTAATGTGTTGTTATGTCATAATTTGATGTGTTATGTTTTGTTGTTCAAAGCAATTCACCTAAACTCACCGCAGCTCTTTTCAAATCACCTCTCATCAACTGCTCTCAGTACACCTCAGCTCACCTTAACTTACCTAATCCTATCTCACTTCATTTCATCCCAACTCAATTCACCTCTTCCAACTTTAATTCTCTACAACTCAACTCACTCCAACTAATGCCATTTCACCTCTACTACCCTTATCTCATCTCAACTCATCTGAACTCACGTTAAACTCAACTGAACTCCCTTCACTTCAATGCACTTCACCTGAACTCAACGCTACTCAACTCAGTTCAGTTCACCTTAACTCACCTTAACTCTACTTAATTTTGAATTTCAACCGCTGGGCGAACACCCGCAATCGTAAATTTGTAAACCATCGCAGCGAAATTTCTGAGAGCTTGAATTTTCTTCAAGTAAAGTAAAGTATACAGAGAAAGAAATACATCTTTAGGGGGGAATTTCTACCTAAACTTAAAAATGTACTAAACACAGTTGCTTTTGGTTATTTGTTTATAGCATTTACCGGCGTTGAAATGCCAAAATTGAATTTATATTTTTAAATAGGTGACAACTCTAATCAAAATCGCAGTAAATATTCGAATTAACGGTGCCATTCTGACGATCTTCAAAATATTATTTGAAGTACCCAATTCACTTAAGTCAAATTGAATTTCATCTTTTAAAGAGGTGGCAACCCACTTTATGTATTTAAAAGATTTAGCCTCAAACAATCATTTCAGTTGACACCCGTATTAGGCGTGTTTTATTTAAACGTCACAAGTTAATAGCTATATCTTGGTCAAATAAAACGAAATTAGCTTATTTCCTATGCTGGCCTGATTTTGACAGTTCCTTGACTGCAAATTAAAAAAAAGTTTAATATTCGAAATCTTGTCTTTTTGTTTCCATTTTTTTTTGTGTGAATGTCTGCTTCATGGTATTAGCGCACACGGTTTACATAGAGATTTAAAAATGCTTAGATCGTATAACTAATTATCACATTGTCCTCTTTTATGGCGAGCAAGCATGCAATGCAATTTTGAAATTGTTTGAAAATGTTTAACTTTTAATATTTTTGCGAATATTAATTTTTGAACATTTTGTAGTGCCAAATGCAAGCTTTTGCCTCTTTCTGATTGGCTGAAGTAGAAAAATTTCTGATGCTGAATGGCAATGCCTTTAGTTCAATGTATTTACATGCCAAGATATCTTTTCATAAGCCAATATATATTTGTTGGCTAAGTTTTCCATACAAAATAAGCTAATAGTTTAAATTTCTGGTCAAATAAAACACGCCCATTGTAATAAATGGTTCACTCTTTAAATAATTGAGTTTTTTTTAAGATGGTAACTCTTTGAAAAACGTAAAACAATATTGCACATCTGCAGTCCGAGCCCTTCAATTTGATATTCCACTTTTTAAAATCTTGAAGGGATCTGATGACCTGAACAAAAAATCCCGTCGCGTATTATACGTATACTAAAAGTGCCATTTACACTCGAAATTCGATAGTTTTTCTAGTTTTTAAGAGCCTCGGAGATTTCCTTAAACTGAACACGGCGTTTAACTTATAAAGTACAAAATTACTCTACTGCTTTAGAACTAAAACGTGTCTGCCAGTCTTTATATCTTTGGAACACTTTGGCAGAACTTGGAATTGATTAGATACGTTCCGCTTTATTGACAAATTTCGATAACCTTATTTCGATAAAACCTTCATTTCGATAAAGCTCGATAACTCGACAAATTTCGATAGCTATCGAAAACTATGAGTTTCGCGGACTCGATGAATCTCATTAACTCGAAAATGAACATAACTCTATAGGGATCTATATATCGATAGCTCTATAAACTTTGGATAACTCTATAAATACCGATAACTTGATTGATTCTTATAGTTCCATAAATTTCGATGTCCAACGACAAACTTCGATAACACATTACACTCTGGTGACTCAATAGAATTCGATAAACCGATAAATAGTGAAAACTTGACATACTTATGTAACCCTAGAAATTACTATAACTCGACATACTTTGAAAATTTCAAAAACTTCTTTTCGAAATTTGTTAAATCAATAACTATCGATAACTCGATAATTTGACAGAACTTGATACATTACGATAATTCGGCCGATTTCGTTAACTCCATAAATAATGATAATTCAGTAAAAATCGATAACTTGATAAATTTCATTAACTTGACCATTTTCGATAATACAAAAGAATGTATATGTTTATGTATTAAACCCCTATCAAGTGCTTTATCTAAAAAAAAATCATTTTTTCTTCCTTAAAAAGAGCTATTCCAGACCTTAATTGTGCAAACAATCTCTGGGCTGCAAAATTGTTTCTTCATATTTTCCTTTACTTATATTGAGTAAACGACATGAATAAGCTATAGATGCTTATTACTTCATGATCATATGCAATTCATCACTTCCCTATTAAAGACTCGTGAATATAGTATTTCATAGTTTCAAATTTTACACGCATTAAAAGCGATTTCAACCTAAAAGCATATCTGTGTATTTGATAAGTTTATGCTTACAATTGTATATGTGCGAGCAGTTATGTGTGTACACTGCGACTTAAGCAGACAATGCATGCGCCCAGTGCTTTGGAATATGCTGAGTGCCGTTTTCATCATTCTCGCCGCCGACACTGGAGTTTCCTTCTTACGAATGCTAATGCCACTGTGTTACCTACTAAGGCGATTATTCAAATGAAAATCTCTAGTTTTCACCTAAGGTGCCGCCATCAGTGCCACTGCAGAGCTTTCTCACGTACCGGCAGCTAACTAGTGTTCATACACATACATACATATGTAGATATTTAATATGTGATGCATACATTTTTTAAGGGAAAAAACTGCAGTTACCTACAATGAAAAACACGATTTTTATTATAGTCGTTTAAGTGGCAGCGTTGTCAGCCGCAGAAAGTAAGCAGAGTTAATGGCTTCTTATATGCACCGGTTGGCTGACTGAGCTGAGGTTAAAAGTGTTACAGCTGAAGCTTAAAGGTGGCAAGTTGATAGCCACAATTGAGACGGCGACAGGTGCATGCACTACTTCAGCAAAAACGCGGAAGAAGATTTACAGCTATTTACGCCATATGACAATCCTATATACTTAAATATGTAGCTCCAGGCCAGAGAGATTGCGTCAGTGCGGCTCTGGTAACTCATACGCACTGTAAGCAGTATACTCGTCTAACCTGTACTTGTACATAGGACTGCCAAGGCTAATAGCTATAAGGTGCCATATTGGGGATCGAAAAGTGCCTAAAAATCCCAAATAGAAAAAGAAAAGTTTCAAATGGATTAATCGAAAGAATAGTAATAATTTTTTATGCAATACCAAAATAAAATAATATTTTGTGCCACTGAACCCACGCTAGGCTAAGTTATATGACTTTTTTCGCTATCAGTTTATCCGAATAGATACGAAGGGAGTATACTTATTATTTGAACAATACGTTAACTGCACTTCGTACCCGGTTTTTTGTTTGTCGATTTCAAGAAAAGCTTTCAAAATAGGAGAAGAAAATTCAAAATTTCTTCACTACCCCGCCTAAAGTGCAATATTTTTAAGTATGAAATGTGAAAAAAACATTATTTACCCTTTCGGTCGCAATTTTTTTTTTCAGTGAACTAAATACTTTAGTCTAGTTTTTAATCTTGTTATTTTCATTCTAGAAGTACCTGGACAAAATTTTAGAACGCCACGCCCATTACTTTGGGCACTATGCAATCGCAAATTTTAAATGGAATTTAAAAAATATCGAAACGGAAACTTTTTTTTGCTTAATGATGTTTTCTTCACATTTTTTGTCATAACTATTAAGAAACCAATATTTTTTAGAACATTTTCCTAAGGCAGTAGCACAACTTTTCGCCAATATTGATGCAGTTTCTTGCAAATATCGCTACTAAATGCTTTACAAATGAGTTACTTTTTAAACATTTTTCATCCAGACACATGTGACTACAGTTATCATTACGTTTGATAAAATAAAAATATATAGAACACTGATTGCAGGCCCGGAAACATGAGCTTACCCACAGGTAACATTGGGGTCGAAAGGGTTAAAACTAGTTTAATTTTTATGGACAAGGCTGTGGTGAATAAAGCTGTGGTGAGCTGAGCTTAGTCGCGTGGAACAACATAACATAACATAATATAACACAACATAACATAACATAACATAGCATAGCATTAAATAACATTGCATACCATTATGTATTTAATATAAATTAACATAACACGGCGTAATATAACATAACATAGCATTACATAATATAAAATAGCGTAACCTAACATAACATACCGTAACCTAACATAACATATCTCATTCTTCGGTTTTTTCTTTTTCTTCGTCTCTCTCTTTATCTCTACGTCTTTTCAATGTCGTTTTTATTTTTGTCTTTATTTATGTTTATCTTTATATGTATCTTTATGTTTTAATTTTTATCTTTATCATTTCCTTTACCTTTATCCTGATCTTTATCTTCATTATTCTCTTCATCTGCATATTTACCTTCCTGTTTGTAAATATTATCCTTAGGTTTCTTTAATTCTATTCTAATCTTGTGGCCTTATTCATAAAAAATAAAGTAGGATTAAAATGCTTTATAAATTGGCGTTTCCATACATTTTTTCAAATTATAAACCTTTTGTAAAACTACTTTATTTTTAATGAATAAGGCTATTAATCTTTGTACTTTCCTCATCTACATCAGCTTCGTTTTAGTATTTTATTATTTTTAAATAAATGTGGTTAAAGATGGTATGATTTATTGATTATGGTGTGCATTCATGCCGTCTTTCACAAATCGTAAAAATAACACTGGATCACAAATTTTAATTTTGATTTTGTTCTCCAGACGCCACTATGCAATTTGTATGTAGAACCGCTCGCTGATTCCGAAAATCGAGTTAATTTATTTTTGTATACATACGTTTTGGAGATATTTTCAATTTATCGTTATTCAGCTTAAAAGAAAGAATGGTTCCACTTAATCAAGTATATCTTACGAACCAATTAATTAATCGTAACGTCAGGTACAGTAGATGAAAGAAAATAAAATTCCACTTTCCGATAGCTCTGATAGTTTCTCAGAAATTAATTAATCATTCCAGATTTTTTGTTTTTTGCAGGAAAAATGCAAAAAATTCAAACTTTAACAGGGAAAAAAGTATAAAAATAACTTAAATAAATTAGAAAATATGGAAATATATAAACAGAAGACCTTCAAAGGACAAATAATAAATGAGCAAATAAATACTGTATCGGACGTACTGTTTGAACCTCTAAAACTACTGTAAGAAGAAGAATGACAACAACAAAATATTAAGGAAAGATATGGAAGGGAATACACCAACTGCAAAAACAAAGGGGGTAAAAATCACGGACTTCTACCTGCCGTCAAAAACGAGCCAAAACAATTCATCTACCTATTGAGTACCGCAAACACTGCAAAACTAAAAAGACGTACCTATCAAAAGAAAGAGGTAGTTAACAAGGAGTACAAATACGAGCAACCAACAAAAATTATGCAGAACGAAGAATGACACTGAAGATGGCACAACGCCGAAACCGGTTTGTCTCCAAACCAGATTTGACAAGGGATGACGGAAATTCGTTCCATAATACATCATACACCCACCCTGTCGGAAACAACAACAACCAAAAAGGAAATAAAAAATAACAGTTTCTGTGTAAATATTTTGCACTTGTATTAAAGCCTATTCCTTTAGAAAAAAACTAAGCTACCAATTAAGAAAATCGCTATATAAATAAGAAAATAATGATTGGTCAAATGAAAACGCCACAGGAGTTTTTGTATGAAATATGAGCCTACTCATACGCCACGTACACCTGAGTAGGTAGGGTGTTTGCATCGAAAACAAGAGGCTTCAGAAATGATGAAGTGATGTATATACGTTTTATGGAGAATTTTATTTGCTTACATTTCCCGTATCTCATATTACGATTATTCAATTGGTTCGAAAAACATACGTGATTAAGTGAAACCACTATTTTTTAAAACTGAATAACGGTAAATTGAAAATATCTCGAAAAGTTATCCATAGAGAAAAAAATATCTCGATTTTCGGAGTCACCGAGGATTTCTACATGAGAATAAACATTTTTACAGTATACCACTGTAATTATTAAATCTGTTGAAGCTATCCAAAGCAAAGATTTCCGCAGGAGAAACCATATATTTTTTTAATGATTCGTCCAGCACAAGTGGACTTTTTGGAAATCAATAAAGCAGAGATAATTGGCAGAGCACTGTAAAAGCGTTTAATTTACTACACTTTCGAAAGAATATTTGACGATCGTTGTATCAATTGTATCAACAAATCTAACTGAAAGCTGAGCTACATCGATGTTTGTATACGATATACATATCTTTTGGAATAATGTTAATAAAAAGTTGCCACGAATATATTCAAATACTATCAGAATACAATCCGCAAGTTTTCTCGATCGTCGAAGTAATAAAGCCTAGCTTCTTCCAGAAGAAGATGCGATTATTTTTGTAACAGGTCCTTGAGACGAAAAGACGGTTAACGGGGGCATTATTTACTTTCTTACAATTGTTCAGTCAAACATGTGTACTCTTCCGAACGGAAAATTTCGAAAGAGTTGTAAAAGTCTTTTATTCACAAATCGTCCGTATATCCTTTGAAAGTCTTGTCACAAGCTAAACAAGTGCTTACAAACCAAAATTTATTCCTTGTTGAAAGTTGCGCTCCGCTCTTATTGAAGTTGTCGAAATATTTATTAAAAGATAGTCTCCGTCGATTGAAAATGTTTGCCGGGTTGCTGTATAGATTAGAGAAAAATAGATGAACTTTCTTGAAAATTATACATTTTTCTATACATTCGCATGTACATATACGTCTGTACGTATGTATGTTCCACATACACTTTTGCATTTTATTAAATGACAGGACTTCATACTCTCACATGTGTATGAGTTCATCCTCCTTGACATCCGCATATTCATTTCGCTTTCTTTGGTTTTGTTTCTTGCTCTCATAAATGAACAGCGCTCGGAATGTCAAACATTTTCACTCATAATTCTGCTCCTATACACATTCATTCCTTGGTAAACTTTCTGCGAGCTCGTCAAAAATTAAAAATGCACCCTAAATTTGAATTCCAAGCAACTGAAGTTGCTCTAGAACAGGTACGAAGAAGAGCACACACTCGGAACAGCTGAAGTTGGAAAAGGTGATGACGATGGTAAGCAATGAATGGTTGCTATAGCTGACGAAACGAATTTTCACTTTCAACATTAAATTTCAAGATTTTATTTAACACTCATCTTTATTTTTTTGCCAACAAAAGCGCATTGTACACCGCAAATTTGCACACTCTTTGTGAGACTTAAGCATGAAAAGGTGCCTTATGGAAGCATTAAAAAATATACCCCAACACATACATACAGCTTTCGGGCATGAGAAGCATCCATGAGCAACTTGCAGATTCCATCAAAAAGATGTAAATTCATTTGCCAGCAACAGCTAAGCCTCTTACAAGTAGTATGTACAAAAAAATGCATTAATATAAAGCAGAATGAATGCAGTTTTCTAGTGGAGCTGCTCACAAATTCCTCAAGTGCATTTTTGTGTGTCATGCAGTACTCGTGGAAAACGCTTTCAAAGGACAAACTATTCAGGTGTAAACTATATACAACGAAAAAAAAAATAAATAAAATCAGAATATTCAAGTGTGTGTGTAAATTCATTTGCATTGATAAGCTTTACAAGAAAAACAATAAAGTAAAATGACAACCAGTGTAGTTGTGAAACAAAAGCTCTTATTAGAAGCAGTAATAGAAAAACTCAATACAAAAGTAATGCTTTCTGAAAGCTACGCTTGTCGGAACTAATAATGGAATCATGCATAACTTTATATGGGTATATTATTTTATTAATTGCATCGTGCAACAAAACTATGCGCCTGATTTAATTTTTTATATGAGGAGTGTCTAATCAAAAGAAGATATTTTTTTCAGTTTTTCTTTTTAATTTGCGGACATGGGAGCGAGAGCAGCCTACTACACTAACACATCTTTTTTAATTGATGAGAGAGAGAAGGATCTATAAATAATAAACACGGTATTTTACTGAAGAGTTCATTGCGCCGACGTAATGGTACCTATTATAGTTAGAGCTCGAAGATAACTATTAACCAATTCAAATGCTCGCATAATAACACTTATACGTAATAATTATTGAAGCAGAAATATTGCCTCAGTCGGAGTTTAACAGAAACATTTTTAACAATGCTTTATTGGTTGCTCTCAGTGCGAAACCTTTGTCGCTGCGAAATAAAAAAAAACCTTCTCAGCCAAGGAATAATGCAAATTAAGAACAAAACTAAATCTCCTTCGGACATTTCATTTCCGGGTACCCGGACGAAAATAAACCCTTACTGGGGTACTCGGATAAAGATAACCATCTATTCGGGTATGCAGACAATGATAACCCGCTATCAGGTAACCGTATAACGACAACTGCCTAGTCGGGTACGCGATGTGTATAACTTTTCACGGGTATTCAGATAAATATTGCCCTATATCCGGGTACCCATATAAAGACAACTTACTACCTCGGTACCCGGACAAATATAACCCGCTATTCAAGTACCCGGATAAAGATAACCGCATCTCCGGGTACCCGAATAAATATAACCCCGCATCCAGATACCCAGATTAAGATAACTTCATATCCGAGTACCCATATACAGATAACTTACTACCTGGATACCAGGACAAATATAACCCGCTATTCAAGTACGCGGATAAGGATAACCGCCTCTCCGGGTACCCGCATAAATATAATCTCATATCCGTAAACGCGCATAAAGAGAACCCACTACCCAGGTTCCCGGACAAATATAAAAAATTAAATTTCAAAGAAGTATTTAATTTAAAAAATTATTTAAAATATTAAATTCAATATCGAATAATAATATGGGTGCCAAATGAAAAACAAAACTGTGTGGAATTATTATTTTTTTCTGTTCAAAAGGACGAACTCTGTAGAATTATTATTATTTATTTTTATGCAAAAGAACGAATGGTTTGAAAATGTCCCCTTAATTAATTTTTGTATCCTTAACACATCGGGCATTTTTCCTATCGGTCAGCATTTCAACCTCTTCAGTTTCCTGTAGCGGTCCCACATAGCTCGCGTTACGCTCGAGCGCAGCGTGGCATCTTTTTTATCCGTAGCTTCTTGACACTCCTCGTCGTACCAGTTGTTCTTTCAGACTTGCTTAAAGAAGCAGACTGTTCTTCGGCTGGAGGGGCGAATGCATTGACCGTCTGTTGTGATTGCAGCTTTTCGACGTTGAGCTTTCCCTGCATTGTTGGGCACAGCTTTATGCGGCGCAGAAACGGGAGGTATCATGGTCGTAACAATAAAGTGTTCCGGGTCGATGTTTGGCCCTCGCAGTGTACGTACGTCTAAAACACTGGAAACGCGCCTTCCGTCTATCACTACAAGATCGATTTGGTTTCTCGTTTTTCGATTTGGAAACAACCATGTAACTTGGTAGATCTTTTCATACATGAAACTAGTACTACATACAGCCATATTTCGGGCCCCGGCGAAGTCGATCAGCCTCAGTCCGTTGTCAGATGTTTCGTCATGGTGGTTGTGTTTTCCGACGGTGGCGCCAAAGGTCCTTTCCTTACCCACCTTGGCATTGAATTGGTATGTACACTCCAAGTGCTCACAGAAGAGATGCTTGGATGGCTCGTCCTTCTTTTCCATGGGCGCAGATGAGTGAGAGAATTTCGCTTTGATGCGGATTGTGGTAAGACGCTTGTCCACCGGAGTAAATGACAGTACTCGGCGACAGAGTCTCTCTCTCATGGCAACTGTAGTAGATGTCGCAAGGCCCCATACATTTTTTCCTTGCCCCTCTAACGCATTTATTAGATGGCGTAGGGCCATTACGAGGACATCAACCAGCCAGACAGAACCACCTTCCCCATTAAGTGTCCAGACATTCCACGTGCATTCCCTCAAATCATAGTCGTTCGAACGTTTTCCGTGGTCGTTATAAAAGAAGCAGGCCTCATCCGAGGCTTTGTCTCTCTCCTTCACTGGTAATGGGATGGATCGAAGCTTTAAGGAAGTGTCGATGGGAGTACCGTTTGCTAAGTACAAATGGTCATTGTATTAGCTCAAGGAAAGGTGAACAAGAACTAGGATATGTGCAACCTCAAAGTATTTCGTACATTATCTTACCATCTTCTTTGATAAAGTAAAGAATTGAGTGCTCCTACCAATGGCCGTTATACTTAGCTACTTCTCAGCAATACCCTTTTTTACTGCTTCAAATATTCTGTGAGTCAAATTGAGGTAGTGCAAAAAAACCAAAAAATAACACAAAACTGGCACCGTTGTGGAAATATTGCAAACTTTAGTTTACCTTTGTGATTTTATTTCCATGCGGATGATTACACTGCATATTAGTAAGAGTAGTAGGACTCGATTTGTATACATATATATTTGTTTTACATCTTTTCATGCTTCCTTGAGCATTCGTTCGAATGCGTGACAACAAGTAAGCGCTTTAAAGCGTTTGCCGTGTGAAATTTACAAGACATTTTGCCAGTCGCTTGGTCTCTTATCAACTTCGCGTGCATGCAATTGTATTGTAACTGTTATGCGATGCAACAGAACAAAAGGAAAGCGTTTCACAGAACTGCGTACATGCTTACTTGCTTTTACGAGGTGTTATCTACACAATGTATAACAAGGTATTCTTCAGCAACCCACAAAGGAAAACAACAGTGGCTACATATTATAGTTTCATTATACATATGTATGTGTTATTCATAGGTACATACATATGTGTCAGCCCGTGTGCATAGCTTACCTCTGTGCTTTTTATTAGATTTCATTTCTTTCGCCTGCTTGCCAGCTGTCGAATGCCGTCTTTGTTCTTGGCTAAAAATTCATAGAAGTTTCCTTTTCTATGTTATCATGCAAAAATAGATATATATGTATATTTTTACATACATATATGTGTGCATACATTTATGTATGTAAGTATGTCACATCTCCATACAGATTTCCGCTACCTTATTCTTCAATTGTTTTCACATTTATATGTACGTATGCATTTTCGTTACAGGAATTATCAAGGGAGACGAAATAATGGTGATCAATGCTGCTATTGTATCCGACTTGGATATGATGTATTTGGAAAGCGTACTGCAAGAGGAGCAATCACTATGCATGATGATGCGGTAAGTCGCAGTGACACATGCTCAAATGCATGTGCACAAATACATATGGGGTATTCACGAGCCGGTGCATACGGTCTAGCCTGGTGCATAGAGAGTATAAATAGCATGATTGGCTAATTTTTTTTGTTGTTTGAACACATTAAACAACAACAATCATGCTATCTGTGCACCATGCTAGACAGTATGCACCGGATCGTGAATACCCCTATACATACATAAATATTTATGTGCATTTGTGAGCAGCTGAGATACAAAATTTCGTTTAAGGTACAAAATTAATACGGGTTCCAGTCCTCGGGTAGCGGAGGTTTTTTTCTGTTTCAATTTATTTTTTTCATTGAAAAAAAATATATATATTTTTTAATTTCATTTAATTTTTAAAAACTCTCAGTTTTTCCTGTTGTTTAGCTAATTTCGTTTCTTTCTTAATTTAACTTACTCTTAATTTTTAGATTGTCTTCCCTTAAAAAGAAGAATATTTTCTCGATTTCATTTAATTTTTAGATGTAATTGCTTAGAAAAGAAAACTATATATTATTTTTAATTTTATAAAATTTTGACAAATTTATTTTATTTCCTTTTTCTGGGCATATGCTAGCTTTTGAACAGAGCAAATGCTCAAATAAGTTTTCTATCATATGAAACTGAGCAAATACTCAAAAACTTAGCAATTGTTTCAAATTGGAGCAAAGCCATTTTTTATTAATACGACATCATGTATTTTTATAGGAGGTTATTCGTTAATACTATTTCAAAACAAAGGCGTCTATTGTTAAACAGACTGTTAGTTTATGATTTTTAAAATATATAAACTTAATACATACATACATATGTACATTAAAGTGGTCCAAAAATGTATGTAAACAAATAAGGTCGCATTTTTAATGCCGCAAGCCCCTAGGATTGTTCTATACCAAAAAAAAATTATACCCCAATTTTTTATTTTGATATAAAAAAAAAATTAAGGTGTGCTCAAAGCGCTCAAAGTTTTCAATGTATTTTATATGTGGAAAAAAAAACTTTTCGTAGAAATAGTGTAGAATTCTTGAAAATCAATATTTTTCGATCGGAAAACTTTGCTTATATTCAGGAGATTGCCGGTAATAATACCCAATTGCTCCTTTAACAATTTTTTCATGGTGACTATATTTTATGGGTCATTGAAAATGCAATGGGAGGGCCAATAAAAAATCTTTAATCATAAAAAATAGTTAAATAATTGGATATCAATATTTGAATTCTCCTGAAGAGAACCACAGTTTTACGATTGAAAAATATTGATTTTCAATAGTTGTATGCCATTTTTACGAAAATATGTTTTGTTGTGAGCACTCCCTAAATATTTTTTGATATCAAAATAAAAAAATAGGGGTATAATTATTTTCGGTTCAGAACAATCCTAGGGGGTGGCGGCATTAAAATTCCGACTTTATTATTTTGGACCACAGGAGACTTCCAGTATTAATATCCAATTGTTTATTTAACAATTTTTTATGATTAAAGATTTTTCCATTGCATTTTCTAGGGGTTTTGGAGGACCTATAAAATATAGTTACTATGAAAAAATGGTTAAAGAGACAATTGCGTATTATTACTGGGAATCTCCTGAAGATAAGAAAAGTTTTCCGATCGAAAGCTGTTGATTTTCAAGAATTCTACACTATTTCTACGAAAAGTGGTTTTTCCCCCATATAAAATGCATGGAAAACTTTGAGCGCCTTGAGCACTCCCTATTTTTTTTTCAAAATAAAAAAAATAAGGGTATATTTTTTTCGATATAAAACAATCCTAGGGGGTGGCGACATTAAAAATCCGATCTTATTTTTTTTACATACATTTTTGAACCACTTTCATGCACATTTGTGTCCGCCTTACTTTTTACACTAACGAACAATACTGCCCTAGATAGATTTTTTGTCTTAAAAGTATGTACTCTGAAATATTTTCAAATTCATATACCAGAAAGACGTGCCTTAGAGGCGCGTAAGAGGTGCAAATTCATAAAATTTACATAAATGGCCCAGTTAGCCAAGTTTTGAAGTTAGAGAGTTTTTTCTGGATTCAGAAAAGTCTTTTTTTAGATATCAAAATCGTAAGTCCATATTTTAAATCAGCAGACTTTAAAATATTAAATTGGTATATGAATCGATTCGAATCGAAATAAGAACAATTGATAGAGGAGGAAATCGTTACGAAATAGCTCCTTTGATTTTTTAAGGACCACCGTAATGTACACTTGCGATCAGCTAATGTTGATGACATTTTCATCAATTTTGGCTACTTTTCTTTTGTTTATTTAATTTTTACTATTTTTCCATAAAAGTCTTGCTCATGATATAACAAACACTATATAAATCCACATTTCAAACTCAAAAAAATTCGAAAAAATCTGAATAAAATTTGGAAAACTAGATTTTTTATAATTTTTGCACAAAGTTTGAAATATGGATTTATATGGTGTTCTAAAACAATGACTATTTTAGAGTTTTTTGTTGTTTTAGAAGATTATTTATTTAAAATCTAATTTTTTGCATACTTAATAAATATTCAACAATAAGTGTTTTTGAATCGAGTTGTGTACATGTGTAAGTACATATCGCACATGTATATATGTAGATCCAAAGTGCGATCAACTCAAAAGAAAGACTATTTTTTGCATAAATCAATGCATAGGAATTACCTCAATGAATGCAGATATTTTTTGATGTGAAACTTCCTTAGCGGCGGATGGTTGGGTGGGAGTAGTTAAATTGGCAAATTCAACGAAAATTGCACACGCATTTTGCTCATAGAAATGGTTGGGACTGAATCGAGTGCTTCTTAAATGTATGCAAATGGTATCCATTTAACAAAAACATGCTAATAAAATGTTAAAGAATAAGACTTAGACAAAGACCAACACAAGAATGAAAGTACAGCTGAGTACATAAATAGATAAAGAAAAGGATGAAGGCAAAAGTAGAAATAAAAGCCAAAACAAAGATGCGTAAAATGAATGCAAAAATGAAGATCAAGCTAAGTTTATACACTTTACTTACATATATAAGGGCGAAAAACAAAGATAAATATAACAAGTAAGAAAGTCTAAGTTCGGGCGGAGCCGAACATTAAATACCCGGCGCAAGTATTAAATATGTTTTTTCACCTTTCCGAAACCTTCCGCTAGATGGTAAGCCGGGGGTGTATCAATTTTGAGTAAATTAGCGTCCTTCAATTTCGAAATATTGAAGTTTCAAGCATTTCTGAAATTTACCGTTATATGAGAAGCGGCCGTTATTTTAGTCCGATTTCAATAATTTTCAACGTTTTGCTTACACGTGGCAAGCACAATAACCACACCGGGTTTGGTACAAATTGGTAGAACGGTTACCGATATACATATATGTGATCATAAGTGGGCGGTGCCATGCCCATTTTCCAAAATTTTACCATAAACGTATTTCTTGGTAAGGAATTGTTGCAAGTATCAATTTTGAATAATTTAGCTTCAATATTTACTGATTTATCGAAGATTTTGTATTTCTCTAAATTACCGTTATATGGGATGTGGGCGTGGTTATTGACCGATTTTAAAATGTTTCGGCGATTTTTTATGCTGTACCAGGGCCAACAACTGTGCCAAGTTTGGAAGAAATTAGTGCGGCGGTTACCGAGATATACACATGTAACCATAAGTGGGCGTGGCTACGCCCATTTTCCAAAAATTTATAATATTCTTATTTTTCGTCGAAAAATTATTGTAAATATCAATTTTGAGCGAATAATCTCCAGTAGTTACTAAAATATCGCAGTTTTCGTATTTCTGAAAATTACCGTTATATGGGAAGTAGGCGTGGTTATTGAGCGATTTTAAAAATTTTCGGCCATTTAGTTTGTTGTGCCAAGGCCAACAACTGTGCCAAGTTTGGAAGAAATTGGTGTAGCGGTTACCAAGATATACACATATAACCATAAGTGGGCGTGGCTACGCCCATTTTCCAAAAATTTATAATATTCTTATTTTTCGTCTAAAACTTATTATAAATATCAATTTTGAGTGAATTATCTTTAGTAGTTACTAAAATATCGCAGTTTTCGTATTTCTGGAAATTACCGTTATATGGGAAGTGGGCGTGGTTAAAGTCCGATTTCGCCCATTTTCAATACCAACCTACCTTGGATTAAAGGAAACCTACATACCAAATTTCGTTAAGATATCTCAATTTTTGCTCGAGTTATCGTGTACACGGACAGACGGACAGACGGACAGACGGACAGACGGACGGACAGACAGACATGGCTTAATCGATTTCTTTTTTCATCCTGATCATTTATGTATACATTTGTCTATATCTATCTCGATTCGTTTTGGCTGTTACAAACAACCGTTATGTGAACAAAACTAATATACCCTTGTGCACAAGTGCGCTCGGGTATAAAGAAAAAGGTGGGGATGAGGATACCGATAAAAGTAAAGATGAAGATAGAGGAAGAAAGATTAAAATAAAGTTAATTATAAAGAAAACCCAGAGACACAGAGACTCAATCTGGGAACTATTTCGTAACTTTAGAGATTTTGGGGATTCTCGAAACTTATCGATATAATAATCGATATTTTTATCTATCTTATTGTCGATATTTCTATCGATTTTGTTATTGAAATTCTCATCAATATATTTATCGATTTTTCTATCGATGTTTTCGGAACTTATCGATATTTTTATCGATATTGTTATCAATTTTTCTATCGATACTTTTTATAGAAATTTGTATCGATAATTTTATTGATTTTGTTATCGATACCCACTATGTGACATCATATAACAGAATATGACATCACTTCACATGTCTTCACATGAAATCACATCACGTTGCATCGCATTACCTGACATCACCTCACATATGTACAGTTACGATCACTGAAATAGTAGTACGCACTTGCGAGATGCATTATGCCTTTGATGTCGCATACTACGCGATATTGGAATCAGATTTTATTTTAATTATCATCTCTAGTGGATGATTTAACTCTATGCAAATTTCAAACCGTTGAACAGCTACAGTTTAAATTTTTTAGAAGTATACCCTGTTGCGAGGGGGATTTAAGGTGAGCAGTGAAATAGTAGCGCAGAACAAATAAAGTCGCAAAACATAACTTCAATTAAAACTCTTTCGGTTTTTGGAAGAAAAAGTAAGTTTAATGACTTGGTTTGTTGTATATTATCAAAACCCTTTTTAAAAATGGGAAAACATATCAAGAAGTGAAAAAATTGGTGGATGTATATAGCGTCTTATCACGTCATCATACCTCACAACATCTAGGTGAATATATAGATGAAGAACAGGATACAAACAAAGATATAAGAGGTAAAAGTAAATATGAAGACCAAGATGAAATAATATTTATAAAAATTTTCTCTTATAAGAGCAATAGAGTATAAAGATAAAAGTAAAGGGAAAGGAAAACAGAATAACATAAATGTAATTAGATTGAAAAGGGTAGATAAAAGATAAAATATAACCTTAAGCAAATGTATAAATAGGTAGTATACAATGCAATTAACAGTAGTTGGTCTTATAACTAGAAATATGCAGTAAATTTTAATTTTCTGACAACCTTAAATATCTATGTGTGCATATTTCTACGTGCATTCATATATGCATCAGAAGACGCTCATGTACAAAGAAATGCATAATATACACATTTATCTGAATGCGTTATCAACTCGGCCAAACAATGTTAAATCGAACAAAATGTTGCAGCTGTGCAGCTGTCATTTCCTGGTATATTAAGGCTGTCTAAGTCACATGTAGAAATGTACAAATGTATATATGTATGTGCATATAGAAATATCACTGTATAAATCTGCAATGAAAATCAAATCTATAAAAGTTGTGTAAAACCAGTCAATACATCAATGTCAAAGAATAAAGGGAACTTCCTCTAACAAAATAAAAAAAAAAACAACATCTAACAGTTGTTGCTTCCTTAACACAAACCGATGCAACTGACATAAGCAACAACACCAATCAACGGAATAATGGGCAAATATAAAGCGAGACAAATGTTGCAATTCAATTGCAACTGCAATTTTTTCACTGCCAGCACAGAAGCGTTTACTATGTTGCAGAAAGTCTAATATGTGCTAGAATTTTACGTCGAAGTTACGTAGCTACATATCTATTTAGTGCTTGTTTACAAATAGAACCTGTTACCAAACCAACAAGCAGCACACTTTATCATTGAGAAAATTTCCGTTTACTTTTGTGTCTGTCTTGTATTGGGTTCGAAACGTCTTTATCATTCTGTAATTTACTTTGAAATCGTGCGCTAAGAAATTGCCATCGAAACACTAGCAACAATCTGCACTAGTGTACTCAATATTTTTCAATGCAGCGTTAATATCACTCATACAAACCTACATATAGATAACAGAAAACTTATAACATATTCATGTAAGTAACTCCTGCAGAAGTCGAGTAACGAAAGGCGCGAATCAGGTTCGAAGAAAATGTATATCTAGTAGTAATCGGCCATTCGCAGGCTAAAAAGACGCCAGGAAATTTGTCTTGAAAAAATTAATACATAAGTTCTATAATTTGAGTAACAACATCTATTAGAGAAAAAGCTTGACCAAACGCCTATCGAGTTGGATTTTTGATGTTTTTAATCCTTGCGTTGGTTAATTTTTGGTCGCAGAAATTGGTCATTTTGGCATTTCAAATGCTATATTTATTTTATATGTAACAAAGTGCTGAAATGAACACTTTCTGCGACCAAAAACTAACCAATGCAAACAGACTTTGTAGACATATTAACAGTTAAGAAACCATAAATGTTTAATTCTGTTTAGAAATGTATCCAAAGCCAATGGCTATAAATACCGGATTTTTGCACTTATCTAGTATATGGTTAGTGGTGCTATAAAAATTGATCGGCAAAAGTTGTAGGTTAGAGTTATAGCGTATATATACACATAAGGATGGTCCTTAAAATCAATAGAGGAATCCGAACTTTGCCCCCTGTGCGATACGCCTTAACCGTCTCCAATGGGGACCAAAATTTACATGTGATATCTTCGACTATGGTAGTATCGATTTTGGGTATGAGATGAAAAAAAATTAATTTTCATTTTTTTGAAGTGAAACTTCTTTTGCGGCGGTTGGTTGGTTGGGAGTAATTTGGCAAATTCAACGGAAATTGCACATGGAAATTATGCAACGGAAATAGTGCAACGGAAATGGTTGGCGCTGAAACAAGTGCTTCTTGAGTGTATGCACATGGTATGAATTTAACAAAAACTTGCTAATAAAAGGTTGAAGAATAACACTTAGAAAAAGACCAATACAAGAATGAAAGTAAAGGGGAGTACGTAGATGGGTAAAGAAAAGGAGAAAGGCAAAGGCAAAAATAAAAACAACAACAAAATTTGCGTAAAGATAAAGGCAAAAATGAAGATCAATGTAAATTTAAACACTTTAAAAAGTAAAAGTATAAACACAAAAGTAAAAACAAAGATAAATATAAAGATAAAGATGAGGATGAGGATACCGATAAAAGTAAAGATGGAGATAGAGGAAGAAAGATTAAAATAAAGGTAATTATAGAGAATAGGATATAGATGGAGACACAGAGACTCAATCTGTGAACTATTTTGGGATTTTAGAGATTTTCGGGACTTATCGATACTACAGTCGATATTTTTATCGATTTTGCTATCGATATTTTCGGAACCTATCGATATAATAATCAATATGTTTATCCATTTTGTAATCGAAATTTTTAACGATTTTGTCATCGATATGTTTATTGGTTTTGTTAAAGATATTGCTGTTATTATCGATATTTTTATCGATTTTAATATCGATCCTGTTATCGATTTGGTTATCGATGTTTTAATAGATTTTGTTATCGACTTTCTAATCGATTTTGCTACCAATATCATTATCGATTTTGCTATCGAATTTGTCATCGATTTTGTTATCGATATTTTTATTGGTTTTGTTACCAATATTATGTTGGATGTTGCTATCAATTTTGTTTTCGACAGAGTATAAAGATAAAAATGAAGATAAAGGAAAACGGAATAACATACATAAATGTTGTTAGAATTTACAGGGGTAGAGGTGGGATCTAAATAGAAAAAATACAAAAAATATAATAATATAAAGCAAAAGCAGATGTATGTATGTATGTATACATATTGGTAATTAGACAAAATAGATATGTAACGTAAGTTTCACTTCTCCAGTGTGACCAAGGCGCACTTACTTTTTTGAGTCTGCATAGAGGAATTTGAACCTTGCCCCTGTGCGAGACGCTTTAACGCCACGGTCCGATCGAGACCAAAATTTATTTGTGATATCTTCGACTATAGTAGCATCGTTGTAGGGGTTGGGGCTTAAGAAATCTGATGTAAAAATGTGATTTATACATTTACAGACTACCCTAATATACATACACTGCCCCAAGAATATATGGACAAACAATTGTTTGCACATTTTGACATACATTACCCTCTATATTTGTGCTTTTTAGCTAAAATAACATACATATCTATGAAGCTTTATGGCCGTAGGATCTAGCTAACATTTTAACATTGAATTACGGCAAAACAAAAAAAAAATGTCAATGTTATTGTGGCTTATTAACAATTTATTTTTAATATTTTTATTGAGCTTTGTACCACGATTTTTTATTAGGAAAAACTTTATGTCGCCTATTGCAGCACTAGATAAATCTAGCTTGGACTTGGTTACAGTAGATTATATAGCCAGGAGTGCTGCCTGACTCCCTAGTAATTAACCGCTCTTTCTTTTCTAGTACCATTATTATTTAGCATCCTACAGGCTTTACAGAACTTCAGCCTGAAATGTGCTAACACGGTTTGCCAGCAGAAGGGATCGATTGATACCAAGCTCCTCGGAATATTCCCCTGTCCCTACACCGCAGTCCATCCTGGACCCGTCAGTGTAGATACAGACGCGCCTTTATTCGTGTCTAGTGACGATACCTTACTTTGCAATGATTTCTGCTTGTGCCCAGTAACACTTTAAGGCAAGTCCATTGTCATGAAACCAATTCTACGATTTCTACTTGAATCGCCGCTATTAGAAGGGGTAGCGACTTTTGGCAATAAATTTTGCCAGTAAATATTTAATAGGACTGAACAAACATATTTCATGAGTGCGCAAACATATACATATACACGCAAAAACCACACATAAATACATACATACATTTTTCGTTCTTACGATTGTGCAAATGTATAAACGTATGCAACTACATAATCCCTAAGGAACTTCATAGCTGCAACGCTTGGTTACCAAGCCTCTCAATTATTGCTACAACGACTTTATTGCTCCCTTGTGACTCAACAATGGACGTGAGCATGTAATTTTGTTTTTGCTTGCTAGTGTTAATAGTCGCTATTGATTATTTAATAAAATTCGTTCACGCGATTGTGTTTGTCCGTGCACATCATAAAATTCTTATTAATTGTGCATAATATTTCCTAAGTATCCATTGGAGAAACCCAAGATGCTTAAGTGGCGAAACTTAGGCACAAAGATATGAATTAATTACAAACCAAATGAAATACTTTACCACATTGGATGTAGTTGTTTAAGTGTGTAGCGAATTTCGACATTACAAAGTATATTTGTGAATACATTTTAATATAGTGAACAATTTTCCCTCCCATTCAATAGATATGTAAGCATAAGTACGTAGGGTAGCTTTTATATCCATCAGTCAAGAGGGTGTGGCACCTCCCACACAAACGGTATTTTTTATACTACATATCTCTAGTAGTATTTGTGGTAGAGAACTGGAACGTGCTATGGAGATATGAAAAATCACTCCATACTCATGGAGGAGGATTGCCACCTGCCTAAAAAATCAATATTAGCTTGGATTAAGGGAATTCTTTATTTGAAATTTATGTGACAATATGCCCTACAAGACGCGATTGATAGAAACTCCAACACATTCACAACGAAAACTAACACATATACAAAATCTTATATGCCAGTTTGGCTCTGTAGGGAATGACTGTCATTTGATCGATCAAGTGAGTGTCAATGCTGATCGAAGTAACGGTAGTTGGTTGCCATAGTAACCACAAGATTAACTAGGGCTGCATTTTGTGCTCAACAAATGTAGTTGTACCTGCCAAATAATGTCGAGTACTGAAGTACTTGGATATAATTTTGAACTTAATTAGTTTAATTTTAATTTTATCATTATTCGACCCCGCTCATAGCAAAAGTAAGTAAAAATAAAAGTTTTCATTGTGGTATGACATTGTTTTTATATATAAACGTAATAAATAAAACCGTATTATAAAGTACTTGGTACTGAAGGAGTTCAAATGCGCACATCAACAGAAAAAAGGAACACGCAAAACGAAAAGATGCTCAAAACTTAAAGTGATGTGGAAAAATAAAGATAAGTTTTATAAAATATTTCATTTAAAATGAATAAAAGAGCTTTTAATACCGCCATGAGCAATAAAAACGGAGTTACGAATCCAATGTTGAAAATTGCATCGCATCGCTAGTTCTCTACCACTGCAGTCCTATTGCGCTGTGGATTTAATAGAAACAAAATTAAAAGATCCAGCGTATGCACAAGCCATGATAATGAATTATATTATGGAATACATATTTCACGTTCTAATTGCTGTACATAAATTTTTCAAAGGTCAATTACATTTATCAAAAATAAAAGGTGTGTCTGAGGACGTAGCCAGCGGTATTAAACATTCATTTTCGGACGAAGCATTGCCGCAGCTTAACTGTGACGGAAGAGAAAACCACTAAACAAACCTATACTGGTTGACACAATCCTACGAGGTACATGTACACTTATTAGGGACACAACAAGTTCTGAACATTTATTTTTTCGTTATTTATTTATAACTATATACCTATATATAAATCTTTTTAACATACTTTGTCAAAAATTCTCAAAAATCGACGCAAGTTCCTAAATAAATGGTCAAAACTTATAAATAAATAGTATCCCTAATTATGTGGCCACTACCGTATACATATGTACATATCTTTTAACAATGCAAATTTTTTGATAATCTATTTCAGTCCACTTAGATGCATTTAAAAAGAAAGGTCCTGTTGAGTTCGAAAATGAAATCAGGAAGACAATTGAGCTCAATGCAATGTATAATATTAGGATATTAGATTTAAGTATGTACATATGTGCGTTGGTGGCAAAAATAATAGAAACGCCTTATTTTGCTTAATTTTTGGCCACATTTCCTTTGTTTATTAATGTTTAATGTACTGTGCTTAGGGTAATGTATTTAGCTTCTAATTTGATGTAATGTACTTAGCTTCTAATTTTTTGACGATCAATAATTAGTTCATAAGATTTTATGAAAATAAAAGAAAAAACAAGTATTACATGTGTCATTAATGATAGATTTCTATATCGTGGGAGAGAGATCAAACTAGACGAATTTTTACATCAACTGTGAGTAATCAACAATGATATGAAAACATGACAGACCTGATGTGTCATGATTGATCGGTTATTACATCAAATTTGATTGCACATTACTGACTTATAGTTCTATCAAGGTTGATCACTCATAATTGTCGAAGATTTACATCACTGATGATTAAAATTTGAAGGCCGAACTCAAAGGGAGTAAGCAGTCTAGCAATATGCCAGAACGTATATGTTAGAAGGAGATGAAGAATCACACGTACACAAAAGTTTCCATCAGATTTTTCACACTGCCCTTTAGAATTTGATAGAAACTTGTAGGTAGCCAGTGACAGAAATCTCTATCACTCTTGCCACTCAAATGATTTGTCAAATGATAGTCACTGTTCTTGCAGGGTGGGTATCCGTATTCAGGGGCTGTGGCTTGAAAATATTTTGAAAATGTTTGCCAGCTATTTTAAAAATCGAATTTAAATCAATTATTGCCAAGCGATATGAAAAATTCAAACATGGGTGTCAAACGAAAAAATTATAAGAAACATTTAGTTTAAACATTTATGGCCTTATTTATAAAAAAAAAAAACTAGCAGACCCGGCGAACTTCGTCCCGCCCAAAATTTTCATATATTTTATTGAAACTTTTTGGTCCAACATTTTCACCAACAACTCGCGTTTACGATTTTCATTGGCACATTCGTCTTCTAAGATTATCGTTTGGTGGTCATTTGCCGCTTTAAATAACCTAAGGAAAGTGTTATATCCGTGAAGAAGTTCTTGAAATTCTCCAGTTGTTCGGCATTTCATAGCACGGTTATTCGCAAAGCGAAATAGATTTTTTTTCTCTTCACTCCCAGGCGGCAACAATGACCCGGTTCTATAGTGAATGTCCTAGAAGCTTTACAGTATGGTTGGTGGCAATTTCAAAATCCGTGCGAATCATTGTTCTACTGAAATGCAATATACATATACTTATTTCAGACGAAATACCTTAAAAGTTGGAACGCATAATAATATTGGAAAATCTCATCCATTGGGCGTATCGCAACGCAGGAGCGTTCGATATACTCAATGGTGCAACAGGTCGATTTAATCTGACCTTCACGGACCCTTTTCTCACTTGGCTATTTTTAGTAATAGCTCGACTTCAGCACCACTTGGCTTGCAATAGTATTGCATACATATTTAAAACATTAGCCAAATCGGATCATAAATAAGATTTTTAGTAATAACTCAACTACAGAGCCAACTGTCGGATTAAATTGTGAAACTAAACCATCCAGAGACCCACTCAAACACACAAAAAGTTTCGTTAAAATCCGTACAACCATTTAAGAGGATTTCACTCACAAACACACCTACAACAGAATTAAAAAATACATTCAAAGATAGCTAAAGGTCGGTACGTTTGTAGGCCTCACACCCCTCTTCAAATAGCTCAAATTTTTCCTCAAGAGTTGATTGCGTATATCGCCGTACCAAGTTCCAGAACTATACCATGAACACTTGCAGAGATATGCAATATGAAAAATTTGGTTTGTATGGAAGATGCCACGCCCCCTTTTCCAATAGTTCCAATTTTTCTCCAAGAGTATGCGATTTATTTCGTACATCTCCATACAAAGTTCCAGAACTCTACCAAAAGATTTCCAGAGATATGCAGTATGAAAAATTCGGTTTGTATGGGAGATGCCACACCCCTTTTTACAATAGCTCAAATTTTTCTCCAAGGGTATGCGATTGATTTCGTATATCTCCATACCAAGTTCCAGAACTCTACCGTGCACACTTTCAGAGATATGTAGCATGAGAAATTCGGTTTGTATGGGAAGTGCCACGCCCCCTTTACATATATATTTTTTTTTAGTCTAAAACCATCCTTGGGTCACGTGCGGCAGGTGGCAGTTTCAAAAAAATCGGTTCAGCCGATCTCCTCAGCCTTACGAAAACTAAAAAACGGCTTTCCAAATATATTTTAGTTGAGATATATTATATATTATAATTATATTTTGACAGTATCCATTGTTTCTGATTGGCGCAAAAAAATCTTGCCCAGTGACGAATTTGCCCCTTGATATGGTCCTTGCTCAAAGCTATTTATATTCGAAATTGCATGAAATCAATAAGCTTATCCAGGCAAAAAGCTACCTACGTACCGAATTTTGAGCAAATCGGACCATAAATACGATTTTTTTAGCTTAAAACATGGTGGTTACCGAAAGCTATTTATATTCAAAATTTCATGAAAATCGGACGAGCCGTTCGCGAGATTACCTGTTACAAAAAAAGGACTTATCTTTATATAATTAGTATAGATATAGATATAGATAACTAAGTTTAAAGAGCTTTATAAATTGGCGTTGTCATCTATTTTCAACTTATAAACCTTTTATAAAACTACTTTATTTTTTATGAATAAGGCCATTAGAATATTATTCCGGCGTATAAAAAGGGTTGCCGCCTGTGTGAAATGATATATTACAATATGGGTATCAATCTAAATGGTTTTGAAAGGACTTTATTTCTAAACTACGTGTTGAATGGTTTCCACCTATTTGAAAAATCAAATTCTATTTAAATTAAGGGGCCTAAGTAATTGGATTATGTATCACAATATGGATGTCAGACAAAGGAGTTTAATAAGGTTGTAGCTTGAAATATTTTGAAGAGGGTTGCCACCTACTTGAAAAGCCGAATTCAATTAAATTATACAAAACGCAAGAGTGTTTAGAAATCTCAAGTTAAAACGTGTATATTTTTTGAGTTGATTTGTCACCCGTTTTAAAATTAAATTCAATTAAAATTATTTATCAAGTAAAATAATATATTACAATATGGGTATCAATCAAAATGGTGTCGAGGAAGCATATTTTCCAAACTACATGTATCAGGCTTGCCACGTGTTTAAAAACTGAAATTAAGCCAGAATTCAGGGAATAAGGTAAAATTATGTATACGAATGTTCTTTTTTTGATGCTCCAATGTATGTAAGACATTTCTGTTTCATAGACTTTAATAAATAAATAAATAGATTTTAAATAAAAAAATAAAAAAATATATCAAAAGAAGGGGTTTAAGACAGATTTAGTTCGAAGACATGTTGAAGAGGGTTACAAAAATTTTAAGATCTTTATGTAACACGCACAAATTCTATACACTCGGTATAAGCGTTATTGTTATCGTTACTGAACGTTTTGTAACCGAAGGTTTAAAAAATATGATTATCAAAAACGGAAACGAGAACTTTACTTACCAGTTACAAAACTTTTATTACCAGCACAAAATAAGTAGGCCTGTATAACATGGGTTTTTAGCAGAATTTTGAAATTTTGAAAAAGACAGATTTTATATCTTCAGTCATTCATTTATTTCTCGATTGAGAAAACTTAATATAAAATAAAACAAAACTTAATTGAAAATTTTAGGATGTCCTTAATTTGACTGCTATCAAATTTTAATTTTTTTGTCTTACTTTTGTTTTGTGAAGTTAGATTTGTGGTTATATATATATGTACAAGACTGTATCGTGGGAATGCTTTATTATTACCACTAGCAATATCTTTGCCTAACGGAAAAAACTATATAGCTTTAGGTCCAAGCATACGAAAGTTTTTGGGATACAAAAGAAGAAATTGATAACAAATATTAGCGCATATATTTTGCCTTTTAGTCATAATTTTAGCAGTGTCTGGCTTTAGACATCAAAAATCACTGCACTACATGAAGCAGTATACTTTAGCAGCTTTTCTGGATATAGAATTAATGAAATTCTAGAGGGACCGCAAGGTGTATAAATAAAGGCGGCGTCCCTATCAAAAACTTGACATCTTCTTGATTTCTTTCTGAATGGGAGCCGTACCTGTATATTTAAGCCAAAATCTGGTACATGGATTTAATTGCTTTCGGAATATTTTCTATGTCCAAAGATCGTCGTTCCTCACAGACCCGACCCTCAGAGCCTCACCCCACAACTTCCTTTGCGTACCATATTGAGAAGAATATCAAGTGCTTCTGAAGAGCATGATTTTGGGGCTCAAGTTATATGCGAACATGCTACTATTTGTTTAAGCCTGGCCACCATATTAGAGCGCGGCGTACATCCACATTGCTAGTTTCGGTGTCAAATTCCATTGGGATAGCTTCTCTGCACATTTGGATGGAGTTCTTAACTGGGGCATCCCATTCTTAGTTATTTGAAAATAATGATAATTCCTCTTTGCATGCTCGGATGAATGTAAGAGATCCATTTTCACTTTTGGGGAAAAATAAGGTCATGGAACGAGACATGTGCGGTGGCACGTAAGGTTTGGTCTGACTATAGCAGAACAAGCGCAGTAACAAACTGCAGTTAATCCGGATTAAGTCCGAGTTAATCCGGATTAACGCTGCCGTCTGTTTGAGCTAGTCCAAGTTTTGCATGGGGGAAAGATGCCATCGTAGAAAATCGGGCAACCTTTTAGTAGAAAAATTCTACGCGAAGAAAACATGATAATAAAATCAATTTGCAGCCAATATGCAAAGCTGAAATTAAATTTAAAACTAAACATAGGAGAAAATTTAAAAATATATTTTTATTGTTTTCAATGCACACCCATTGAAAAACCTCTAACGACGACTCGGCACCAATTATTTTTTTTAATTGTTGACCTTTGTAATAAATAAAGTAATGTATTTTGTATACATAAACCGTTATGGATTCAAATACAATAACTAATTAACTAATTTTAACGATGAAATTTTAATTGTTTTGATGAAAAACCAATTTTCACAATACATATCTGAAAATCCTCCTATTGTTCGCAATCTATTGGCCAATGATTTCGGCGGTTTAACGCCATTCTGATTCAACCAACTTTAAGCATAAAATTCCATTCTCCACACTATTAATTTTTGTGACTATGAGAATAAAATTATGATAAGTGGGTTATTTTCGGAAGTCAACAAATAATTTGACTCGCACTTCACTAAAAAAATAAAAAATCCTCTTAATTTCTGCCATAAATGCCAATGCAATAAACATCGTTGTAATTATTAGCGTCAATCAACGTCAGCAACAAAGGTAGAGCACCGAGTATAAAAAGCCACAACTGCACCACTTGCCACACAAAATTCAACGGTATTCGTAAACGTACATAAGGCATGTGTCAAAAACACAAGTACTCATCCACTACACTGCATTGAATTAGAAAATATGTAAAAGCTGAATATTACAAAATGCGGTTTCGCATAAATCGGAGTTGAAATTCACGGCAATGTCCGTCAAAGCTTCACATAATCATTTAGCACGAGAACTTCAGAGTAACACCTACGTACAGTGGATGCTGAACGTCAAACACTTGTAACCAGAATTTTAAAGTGTTTAAAATTTTTCTTTAAGTTATATGGAACTTATTAACAAAACTGTCTAACAATTTTAAGTCAATAAGTATGCAAATGTTATGATATGTACGTATAGTTTCATTGAATTCAATGACAAAATTTGGAATGTGCTTAAATTTGTTTCTAATCTTATAACTCATATTTGTTGTGATTCTTTTATTGTATACACATATGTATATGATTTATTTTTTTAGTTTATTAATTTATGTTCACATGTATTATATACAAACAGGGGTTGTAGACGCATTTTTCATTGTCACTCATAAAAGCATAATTGTTTTTTTTTTAATAACTTTGGGAAGTTTTCAAATAGAATGTTAATATTAGAGGCAATGGAAGTTGGCATCAAATACAGCATATCTCTGAAGTTTCAAGAGTGTGCCACCAAATATCTGTCGCAGCTAATTTATAACTTTTGAAATTTTATGATTTTTTAATTGTAATAATAGTTATAAGGTACTTCAAAATATTCAACAATTTTTTATTGAGCTTGAGGCCGTTTTTGATGACAAACTATTGGGGAAAAGCAACAACAATTTTGAAAATATGGTAGAATTGATAGCTATGTCGGAAATTACCACATTTCCTTATCAGACTTCTTTCAGTGGCATTCGCTCCAACGACCCCAGCTGACTCAGCCGGTTGCCTATACACCGTGCTAAGTTCGCCTTGTGAATTCTTGTTGCTTTTTCCACTTTTTCATTTGTGAAGCCAACTACAATCAAGCGCAGCTATTCCAGTGTTATTTAAACTAGATCATGTGGTTGCTGGTTTTGTTGGTTTTTGTTAATAATTCTATTTTTAGAATGTTTAACTCAGTTATGCATAGAGAGAGCTTTTACTCTGTGCGCGTCCATATAAAATCTACAGTGAGCTTTAATTATGTCTCCAAAAATCGATCTAGTACTACGCTTAGTGCTTCTTTGGGAACCATTGAAATCTCATCCCAAATAGTGAGGTCCGAGACTCAGATGAGTTACGCCTATTACGTGAACTTCTCAGTTTCTAAATGAAAAATTTTAAAGCAGATATCATTTGGTAACTGGAAAATAACTTGGAAAAAAATACAAAGATGCATTTAAAGATTAGTATTTTTAGATAGTTGGCAACTCTCTTCAAAATTATTAATTCCGATTATGTGTGCATTTAAATGCCTTCCATTCACTGAACGCAATGCAAACTTTTAGTCAATATATATTTAGTCACTCAAGTTTTAAGCGGGTGGCAACACTAATAAAAAAGTTTTACATCTAGCAGTGAAGCTTTTCTTCAAAATGGTGTTTCAAACATTAAATTTGATGGAGTATTATGGCGGATATAGCGCTTTATTGATCGGGTGCAGTGCTTTCAGCTTTTTAAATCCCCCTTTTTTTAATAAATAACTAAATTTGAACAACGTGATTATTTTTAGCGTGTAAGCGAGCTTCCCCCCTTCAAAATGAGATATCATTCATTAAATTTTTTCAAATATTAAAGGAGATATCGTTTGGTAACAGAAAAATACCTTTTATAAATAAGTTCCTTTATGGTTGTTGTTGTTTCCGACAGGGGACAGGGATGTTTTTTGGAGCGAATTTCCGTTCAAATTTGTTTTGGAGACAAATAGGTATATAGATGACTTAGGTTAAGGTAGTAAACGTGTAAGGTTACCGCATATGGTGCTACGGGGCGTATACTTTACACACGCGACTACGTGTATATGATCATAAGTGGCTATTTTTACCTTTTTTAGTACATCTTTTTAAAGTTTTCATTTACATACAACTTCGCGATGGAATCTTATTCGTTATACTGAAAATAGTGCATTTTCCTAGATAGGTGTACCATCATTTTCGACCAACAACACGTTTTTGTCGAAAAATGTAACACCTCGTGAAATATCTTAAGCCATATATGTGTACTTAAACCAGTCCCTCAGACTAGCTTACGTAAAATGGTCTGATCTAGTTAAGAATTCTCACTGTCCCACTGTGGTGCGCGTGATATGCTTTTCTCAGACCTGTTCCTACATGTATTTTAGCTCATCCGGCTTTTTTTTCTCTACATTAAAGTTGTTCCCAGTTATTTCGAAGAAGTTGAGAGCGAATTGGGAAGGAATAAATGAATTCTACCCCTTCATCATCTCTGCAGTTTCTTTAGAATTCGTTGTACGGACAAATCACGACGAAGATCCCGTCAATTTCTCACATACCACATATGGAGACATGCTTGTCAGATGGTAGTCCTCTCTTCCGATATCTGAAGCTAAGCGTATCTTATCTACTTCGCGAAAATTGTATGCTCTCTCCCCACTGTGCTGCGTTACATGTATGTATTTCGCCAAATGAGTTCGCCACTTTGTGTTTGCTCGCCCACCTATGCTGCCGGTGCTGTTCAACTTTTGGTGTAAATGTGTTAGTTTCACATACATACATTGCTTTTGCATGTTTTGCCAACTCGCCAGTGTTCATTTTGCATTTGTTATTCAGTAACCAGCACACAGTGACATTCACTTAACGGCTCTGCGAACTTACATAAAATCCGATGTATGACAAAAGGCACACTGAGGCCTAATGCCGGCGTCAGAGATAACCTTGGTTATTCGGCTTAGTGGGGACTTACGTTCATACATATGCATGTGCATTAGGGAGGTCCAAAAATGCATGTGGAAAAAGTAAAGTCGGAATTTGTATGCCCTCACCCCCTAGAATTCTACACCGAAAAAATATGCCCCTATTTTTTTTTTTTTTTTTTTATATCACGAATATTTAGAGGTCGCCCAAAGCGCTCAAAGTTTTCCATGCGTCATTTTTGGTTTTTTCATGATAGCGATTCGATATTTTTGAACAGAAAAGTATTTTTTAAACAAACTTAAATATAAATTTGTTTGATCGATCACAGAGTGGTGTTGTCTAGAAATTTTAATCAAGAATTAGTTCAGCCCAATAATAAAATTTCAAAAAACGCCACTCTGTTGCTTGTGAAAAGTTTGTCCGACCGATCACAGAATGGTGTTGTCTAGAAATTTTTATGGAGTATGAATTCAGCCCAATAAAAAATTGCCAAACAACGCCACTCTGTAAATAGCAAAAACAAATTTGTACAAATGTACCAGTAGCGCAATTTGGATTGATGATTCAAAGCGAACATATGAAAGCACACTTAGGCTTTCTGAACATTGGTCGTTCAACCATAGTTGCTTCGTCGTCACAATCATGATGCAACGATGACATGACGACTACACTTTCGCACACTCGGTCGTGATCAGTGGCGGATTTGAATATTTGTCACATATTTGTAATTCAGAATTTGCCGCCTTTTTTCCGATAAGAAAACTATTTTGAAGTAAAAGTACCAGTTTTGGAACGATTAGCAGTAAATAGTGATATTCAAATTTAAGTTATTTACTATACTTTACTTACAATTTAAGATGAAAAATGGGTATTTACTTTGAATAAAGGTTTTCAGCTTTTAAAGAAAGCCAACATCAAATTTTTTTCACGGTAAATCCGCCACTGATCGTAGTATTTCAATTCATTTGGCGTCTAAAAATTCACTTAGAGCAAGTATTTTCTGTAGTTTTTATTGACATTTTCGCAAAATTTTTACAAAAAGCCTGCAATTTCAAAATTATGAACTGTGCTGCAATAGTTCTAATCATTATTTTTCATTGATCTATCTTTCTTTCTTTTTCTAAAACGCGTTTTTGCACGCACGCAGAGATTTTTTACAATTTCGTCATATTCGATACGTAGTTAAAACTCTAACACTTATTAAATTTTACTGCAATTATCTACCTTTTAATAATTTCCACAGATTTTACGCAAGAAATACTCATGTTTATGTAATTTTAATGCAAATGTTAACTTTTTTATTAAATTTTCCGCATAAAATGTAAACGTAACGAATAGCAAACGACAGTGTTTTATTTATACGTTTCTGCATCTTCTACGATTTGCCGATAACTAACCGATAACGACAAATGTGCAGAAATCCATTGAAATGCATGTTATCCGCTCAAAATTTCTGGGGGAGACGATAACGCAATCACGATTGGACAACAAGTGTGCAGATAGCCTTACATGTTGTGCCTGTAGCTGAGTGCGCAGAGATGCTTGCTACAGTTGGTTGCAGCCAAGACTGACCAGGTTCAAATCTCAATAGGCGGAACTTTTAATTAAAAATTTTTATTTTCGGTTTTTCTTAATTATGAGAAAGCATCTGTGAAGTGCACGACCAAATACTGTTCAAGCGAAAAAATATCCGAAAATAAATCTGTTGAAAGCAACAGAAGCCTGTTTGGCGCAAAATCATATGTGTTTTTGTTTGAAATAAAGACATTATGGTTAATTTGTTTTTTTTTTTCTCAGTGTAGTTACTATAATATATTCTTCAAAAGGCATTAACTCGAAAACTCCCATTAATCAGAAACACCTTGATTGAATAAAGCACGTCTTCAGAGAAGAGACACTTTAATAAAATATGCATTCAGCTTTTGCAGCGGGATGGATATTCACTTATATGTATAAATGGAAACGTTTTTTGTACAGAAAACAAAAATGAAAATATAGTGTTAACATTCAACAGAGCCACTAATCACATAACTGTATTCGGCAGTATTGCCATTTCGTAAGCAAATGTCATTGCTGTCATAATTATTCCCACAAGCGAATGCAATGCATGTTTTGGCAACCAGACTAGCAGCACACAGAATTAAAATTTTTTTTTTATTTCTGCAACTGTGGGTGACATGTATGCATTTATGTACGTAAGCACAAGTAGATATTTGTCATGACGATTTCACGAATTCGTTAGAAATTTATTTCGAATTTAACTTGATTGATGAATTGGCGAAAAGTTGTATAACAAGCACGTGATGCTTAATAGCTGCATATATATACATATGTATGTATTTATTTTCACGTTAAATGACATAAATGAATTCTAGATATCGCGAAAAAAATATATTTAGTTATGTGCTGTTGTAATTGCTCGGCCCATCAACAAAGTAGCTCTGAACATATGTACATACATTCCAACTTCTTTCAGTAGATATTGATCATTCCATTAAATAATGGGTAGGTTCAGAAGGTGCAGAAGTTGAGCGCAACCGTTGATAAAAAAATCAATGATCGTAATGCGTCTTCTGAACGGGTTGATACATTAGCTGTCAAATTCAAAACACACAACACGTTGTCTCAAATGATCAGAAAAATATTACGATCATCTAACACGCAACTGTTCAGTTGATCAGAGGTACAAAACAACGCGTTCAGAAGGTGCAATCGCAACAGTTACTGAGCTGTTGCGCCTTCTGAACGTACCCAATAAGCACCAAAACGTTCACGTCGACCAATATGTTGCACAACTTTCATTTTAAATTCATTTTTTTCCTTATTTTGGTGTAAGAAAATAACTGCTAAGCAGTTTTGCCGTTTGATTTAATCGGGCCAAAATTGGTAGCCTTTGGTTGGTTTAATAAAGCTTTTGGTAGGCAAAAATGTTTTGAAAATACAACCGAATTGAGCATTAATATTTGTTTTCTTATATAATCTGCATTTACACGTTCAAAAAATTGCTTTCAAGCTGCTACCACGTATGAGTTGTCACAAGCATGAGTTCTTTTAGTTTTTCTAATATTTATACGCGGAGGGATTTTTTGTCCAGGTCATCAGATCTGCACCGTTTGTTTGATTTTCAAAAACGTAGATGTGCAATAAGGTTTAATTTTTTCGAAAAGGGCTGCCAGCTGTTATTATTTAATAATAAATGCCGCCGTATCCGCACCGTTCCTTAGACTTAAAAAAAATTTGGTTTCAAATTATTGGCCTTAGGCTAAAGAGTTGCAACCATACTTTACTTTTTCGAAGAGAGTTGCCAAATGTTAAAAATTTAATTCAAATTACTTGAAAAAATTAATTAATTATTACAAAATGCGTGACAATGGATATGGTTTTGAAAAATTTTTTCTGTTTAAAAAATAAAATTCAATTTGAATTAAGGGAATTTGGTAATATAAATATGCATTACCATATGTATGCCAGACGAAAGGGTTTTATAATATAGTATTGTGAAAACACTTTGAAGAGGGGTGCCACCTGTTTTAAAAGTTTAAGAATTTACAAAAGTTATATAAAACTTTAAAATATGGGTGTCAAACGAGAGGGTGTGAAAAAATCTTCAGTTTGAATATTTGAAGTATTTGAAGAGCGGCTTGCCACGTGTGTAAAAAGTCACATTAAAATTATTTCTTAAGTTAGATGAATTTTTTAAAGATGGATGTTAATCACAATCTGTTTTCTAAGGCTTTATTTCTGAATTATATTTACTGGGGTTGCCACATGTTACAAAAAAAAACAAGTTGAACTCAATGTATCTGTTAATTAAAATATGCATCGCATTGTTAGACGAAGGTGAGTTAACAAAGTTTTAGCTTGAAAATACTTTTGAAGAGGTGTTCGAAAATTTTAATTTAATTAAGTTAGACACAAGTTATATGAAGTATGAAAATACGGGCGTACAAACGAAAGAGTCTTTAGAAATACTTTAAACATTCGGAATATTTAAAGAGAGTTGCCACGTATTTAAAAAGTGAAATTAAATTTATGTAACAAAGTGGGCTAATAATTGAAAGATGGCTATCAAGAAAAATGGGTTTAAAAAGCTTCATTTCTGATATATACTTAGAAAGGCTGCCGCCTGTTTGAAAAGTCCAACTTAGTTAACTAATACGCAGGTTATTGAAATATTAAAAAATGCGTGTCAAGCGAAAGAGTGTTTAAGAAATGTTTAGTCTAACCATTTAGAATATTTTTGAGGGGTTTCAAAAGGGTTACAACGTATTTAAAAGGTTACATAAAAATTATTGGCCAAGTTAAATTGACTATTAAAAGATCGGTATCAATCAAAAAAAAGTGTTTAATTTTCTGAACTACATTTAAATTGGTTGCCACATGTTTAAAAAGTCAAATTGAACCCAATTCATCAGTTTATTGAAATATTTATCACAAAAAAAAATCACACGAAATAGATGTAAGATGATATCAGCTCGAAAATACTTTTAGGTCATTAGTTGCACGGATTTAGATAAAATATGGCACTCAGATCGCTTATAGCTCTAACTAGCGTTTGAAGTATTTTTTAGGTTTTTGAAATAAAATTTTGGGCGTTTTAACGCCTTACGGGTTCACTAGTTTTCTTTGTCCTCCGCACAGCCATCATAATAATGTAAATACGCGGCTGAAAGTCGGTACACCAAAGTAAGCATAACAAAGTTCTCGCTTAAAAACAAATAGAAAAAGTATAGTTTACAACGATATTAAAATGTCTAAGTGTATATTTTCAATAAAAGAAATGTTTTACGTGAAGTGAATTACTCTCAAAGGCATATATATTTTTAAAAAATGTTTTTTTTTTCATTTAAAGTTGGAAATGGTAAACTTAAAGTTTGGTATGAAAGATTAACAACCTCTAACACTGTAAAATATATTATTTGTTATTTTAATTTATATGCAAATTTCATAGTCCCAAAAATCCATAAGTAGTCCTGGAAATCCCAAAGTAGTCCCGAAGGTATGCATATATTCTCGAAAATCCCAAAAGTCACGAAAATCCCGAGATAGTTGAAAAATCACGAATCAAATTAATACGCTAACAAATCAAATCACAAATACATTTTATTTCTTATTTGTTTGACCAATAACATCACAAATAAAAATAATTTTTTATTGAACTCGGCACAAAAAAAAATCTGAGATGTGCTAGTCTTCTACGCAAAAATCTGAAATGTGCTAGTCTTCCACCCAAAAGTCTGAAATGTGCTACTTTTCGCAGGGGCCGTCGAAATGGGGTAATTTAATTCCATGCCGTGTCTGTTTGAACCACCGTAACTACAGCAAAATCCATGAAGTGTTTAATTATCCATTCGTTTGTCATCTGGAGTGTATCTGTTTTTAATCCCTCTTCTTAAATTAAAGCCCATTCAATTCCGACTTTTACTATGCTTTAATATATTCCGTGTTGTTTTCTACTATATTGTAGTAGGAAAAGTCCAAAAAGGGCAACAACAGCATTGCGAGAAAAAAGCTATGTATAATAATCTTGTGAAAAAATAGCAGCTAAAAACTAACAAATACATACAATCATCGAACCATAATGTTTATAAAAACTCTTTCAGTTTTATATATTTTTACTGTTACAAAACACGCAAGCAACTTCAAATGCTGTTTTTTGCGCTGCACTATGGGCCAGTAAACGATAAAAAGTGGCCAATATTCGAAATCTTATTGGAATGGCTTACAACTTGCTACAGGGGGGTTTTGACGTCGGAGATTGTGAACCTGAAGTTAGATTTCAAAAAGTCAAAATGGCAGATCCAATATGGCGGCCATTATTGTGTAAAGTATTCGAATTGGCTTGAAACTTGTTACTCAATGAATTTCGGGCTCACTGATCGCGAATTTGTAGTTAGATATAAAAAACTCAAAATGGTCTAGTCAGCCTACATAAAATGAAGTTTCCGAAGCCCACCAGAAGGAGGCTACACTGTGAATGTAAACTTCATTTTTAATTTTTTGGTATTATTTATCTTTTGGTTTTTGTTTCTGTATATTTGTAGTTTTTCTATCAATTACGCATGTAGACTTCACTGTTTTAATTTTTTATATTTCGCATTTTTTGTTTTTGTTTGGATATTTTTTTTTTACGAATTACGAGCTTTCATTTTTTTTTGTAGTTCCTTTTAGTTTTGTTTTTTATATATTTTTACTTTTTTGCCAATTCGAGCCTATTTTTATTTATTTTGTATTTTCCATTTTTTTGTTTCTTATATTTTTTATTTTTTTGCCAATTATGAATTTAGATTTGGTTTTGTGTTCTTGTTGTATGTTATTTGTTTTTGTTTTTCTTTGTTTTACTTTTTATTTTTTAAGTATTGTTTTTTCAATTTCACTAAATTAATGTGGTTAAATGCTTCCCTCAGAAAGAAAAAAACAAAAACAATTTTAAATTTCAGTTTTTAAATACAAAATAAAATTAAAGTGTGGAAAATAAAATTAAAGTGTGGAATTAATTATCTATAGGTAGTGATAAACACAAATATAGGATCGAACAAAAATCGTTCACGAGGTTACAGCGCCAGCGAAGAAGATAAATAGAATAAAAAAATCTCAAAATGTACAAAATTGAGCAAATTCGTCTTAAATTGCATTTAATACACAATAGATTTCATTTTTTTTTTATGATGATACACAGGGGTACTACTAAACGACAACGATCCTAAAAATTAACGCCTGGCTCATTAAAAATGTCGTTTTATTTTAAGCAAAGGCTATTTTGTATTAGAATTTTATTTTTTTTTTTTATATTATTGCATAATAAGATACAAAAGACATAACGCAAATATTTATTATTTTCTGGAAAAAAAATATTTTACCGGCCATGTAAATTTCAAATACAAATATTTTAATCGAAATGAAATTGTGGGCGCAATATTGAGGCAATTGCTATAACATTTTACTAACAGTTACCTTAAATGCTGTATATTTTGGATATTAGCATAAAAAATTGAAATTCAAAAGTTGACCTTTGGCCGTTTTTGAATGCCTTCTGGCCCTCTGTGCGCTGCTCAGTACGCTTGCATAAATTGTACATACATAAATACGTGTGTATGCACTAAATAAACACTTATTGTTCCGTTAAACGTTGCTTCTTATTCTTATTTTTATTTTTTACAAATTTTCCAATTTTGCAGCTCATCACGCACTGAGCCACCGGATCTAGTTGGCATTATGCGCGTCACTGATGACATGATTGATTCATTGGTTTGTCCACCACCCCCATCAGATCCGCCCGTAATGAGCGAGGAGATGATATCCGGTTTAATCGTACCGGCGCCAGGTTGGAGTAAGTAAAATATACACACACCCACACACATATGTAGCATGCATGCGTGAGCGAAACACACACTTACATAAATGCATACCATAATAGCTATACAAACATACTAACTCTTGTTGTACCAAGCCCCAGCCAGCCATTCAGTTAGTTAGATTATGTGCGAAAGCTGACAGCAGTAGCTGAAGCAACGTGGCTTATTCGCTGCTTGCATAAATAGATTAAAAATATGTCAACTGTCAAAGTGCAATGAAGTTGCAATAAAATGACGCGCACACACAGCAGCATACTTTCCGCAGCAGACGGTGGCGGTGAATTTGATGCGAGCTGCATCAACCTCGACACCATCAGAATGGCTGGGTGATTTTTGCCAGGCAACTGAGGCTGGGCTGTGACCCTTGATTGCGTTAAGTCCAGCAGTAATTCGCTGAAATTGCAAAAATGTATTCATTAAAATTTCAGTGAAACTGATGGTAAAAGTAGAATGGGGAATATGCTGTTTGTTGCTTGCCGTTTAAAAATCAATATTTTATTAGTAGACGGCTGGGAATACGATGAGGGGATATACATACATACGCATGAATTTCGAAAAAGCAAATAAATAAATAATTTCGTATTTGAATATTTTTATTTTTACGTTTTTTAGTTCTTTACATACAATAATTCAAAATAATTTTTTACCAAAGGTCCAAGTTCGGAAGAGAAGAAAGTACTTCTTTACCTTTCGAAAAAAAATTGGTTTGATCCAATACTAAGAAAAAAAGTTTATTTTGCCGTATAGTATTATAAAGGTTTCGACAAAATATTTATTTATCTAACTACGAATACAATAATACAACATATGTTTTATACCCGAGCGCACTTGTGCACAAGGGTTAAGTCATGTCTGATTAAGTCATGTCTGTCTGTCCGTCTGCCGGTCCGTCTGTGTACACGATAACTCGAGAAAAACTTGATATATGTCAACGAAATTTGGCAACACAGTTGCCCTTTATCCAAGTTAGGTTGGTAATAAGAATGGGCATAATAGGACAATAGCAGCACCCACCTCCCATATACGGTATTTATGTGATAACTTAGCAACTACTTAATCGCTCACTAAACCCAAAATCGATGTATGCAATGACCTCTTAGCAGAAATTTAAACTAAGGGAATTTTTTGGAAAATGGGCGTAAGTAGCTAAAAACGCCAGTTTACTTCATTTTATAATATTCCCTTAACTAGAAACAAGATTACAGATATTTTAGAATAAGCTCGGCCAAATACTAACAAATTGTGTTAGCGCCAATATTATTAGTCTTTTAGATTAGCTAACAGCTAGTGCTGAAGATAGGGTCTGCTGATAAAGACTTTAAAGAAAACGTATCCATCAAATGCAGCTTTTAGAAATCCAGATATACACATATACACACGTATGTAAGTAAATGTATTTATGTAAATATAATTTCCTGTGTTTAGTTTGAATTATTTCGTCCATAAAAGCTTCCAAGATCTGATTACTTTGAAGTTCTCCCAAAAAAGCACTACCTATCTCACTACTTGTATATTCCAGTGACCCACTGAGCACGAATAAGATACTCACTTGTTTTTCCCAAGGGACATATGTATAAGCAAAAACACGTTTTTCGGGTTCTTGCTCTAAATAATTATGGAATAATCACTCGTCCTGAATGCTGTCCAAAATATATGCTTTCTTTTCTAAAATTCTTGAAATGGCAACATTTAAAAACTTACCTATGTGCTACTGCTTACGCACTTAAATATGTACATTTTCTTTCGCTTTCATTGCATTTTCGCATTGTGTTCTCTGGTGTGTTTGGACTCATAAGAGGAAAATTGCGCAATTTTATATGGAAAGTAACAACTGAGACATTAAAATCTACTCGCAATGGAATTTAAATCAAATTGCAACGTTTTGAGTTGCGAACACGCTCGCTTTTGTTTGCTATTCAGCAATAACATTTGTAAAGCACACCTATGCAAGCCCACATATTTGCATAAGCAAGTGCTTATGTACTCAGAGAAGTGCAGCGAGTGTGATCAAACTGAGTATATCCCACTCACCATCCATAATTTATTCTACTTATATGCATTCATACTTATTGAAATGCCCTCGAACGTCATATCCACCGTCAGGCAAAATTATATTATGATAGATATCATGCTTAACAATATGCCTGGAATGATTCACATGATTCCACTCATGCAAGGAGTATTGTAGATCAAAGTCGGTTGAGCTGAGGATCAAACTTATTGAGGATGGTATGAATATGATGAGGGAGTCATATTCATATCTATGGCAACTTATACACATAAATCAATGTCGTTGTGCATATGCGTACATCAGAGTGGTGGCGTTTCCCTGATTTAGACGTATTTATATCCAAAATATGCTGAGTGGTGGGAAATATCAGAATAGGCACTCTTTGCTGATCACTATTATCTACATCTGAATATGTTTACTTGGGTACATACCGTGGGGAGCAGAAATTAGTGCACGGTGATTTTTGTTAAACATTTGCAAGGTTTTTAAAGTTGAAATTTTTTGTTATTTTTTCATAAAATTATGGTTCATGCTTTAACCAAAACCATTTAAATAAGGTTTTCAAACTTTATACAGAGCTTAGAAAAATTTAAAAAAATTTCATTACAATTTTAAAGTTTTGTTTTGCTGGCGGCTTTTGCGATTTTTTCATACAACAAGTGCTATTTACAAGAACTAGCGTTGATTTTTTATTTCTTTGCACACGGTCTTGCGCATTTTCTTCCATAAATAATTCATGGTTATATGGAAAAAAGTGTAAAAAGCCGTCAGCAAAGAAATATTAAAAATCCAGGAGATTTTGCAGGGGCTTAAAACTTGCATTTTTTTGTACTAAAATTTAGTTGGCCACCAAAGTGCATACTCGAAAAAAATTAGACTAAAAAGTTGAATTTTTAATGAAAATATGTTAAATTTTTCTAAGCTTTGAAAATTTGCATTTTATGGTTTTGGTTAAAGCTGAACTATGTATTTATGGAAAAATAACAAAGTAAAGAGCTTTAAAAACCTTCCAAATATTTAACAACAATCACAGTGTATTCGTTACTACTCAAACTTGCTTCCAACTTTGTAGGTTTACTTATTGCCATTTGTAGTATTTTTATATTTTTTTTACAATTTCGTTTAATGCAGAATAGCCATTAATGTACGTACCTACAAATGAATATATATGGCTATGTGGTAATCATCACTTAAATACAGTAATTAGTTTTGGCTCATATGCACTAGAAGTGTGACTTACATATGCATACGTACATGAAATACACCTGAAGCATTATAATTACTTTAGAGTGTAATTTATGTTGCATGTTGCCTGTTGCAACATCATTTCAGCTGTGCCCTGGGTAGTGCTAGAATGCAACTTTCACCCTTTTACACGCAGTCGTTCCTGCCTTTTTTCCCATATATCTTCCGGCCAATAATTTTGCTTGCAACCACAACTACAGTGCATTATTTGGCACTTTTTGAGGAGCTGCTCTTGTCCAAAAAGCATGTTGCAGGCAACACTCAGTCCTCATTCGGTTTAGTTTGTTGCATGTCAGTTGGCGCTTAATACCGCTTAGTTACGCAGATACCAAAACTGTCACATTTCCTCCCTAAGGAGTGCTTCTTAATGATGCCACAGCTCTTACTACATACAGTATTGGCCAATACAATAGCACCCCTTTTCAAACTGTCATTGTTTGCCCCTCATGATTATTTATTTGCTTTTAGGAATTCTCAATTAAAATACAGTTCATTCTCTAAAAAAAAAAAAAACTCATATAAACCCAAGCTTAAGACTTTTTAAAAGACTACAAAATAATGTAAACAAATTTTCACGCAAATTTCAAGCTTTTTTCTCAGAAGTGCCAGAATTTTTCTGAGTACACAGTTTTGTGTAGCCCTTTAAATTTTAGTCTGATAATTTGCAAGTTTCAAGTAGCTAAAACTACCATTGATTTTTTAGAATTTTTTTCGCCGAAGCTGTTGCGGGTTTCTTCCACATAAAATAAATTTTGTTTATTCGTTATATGGAACCGAATGCGACAAAAAAAAATTCTAAAAACTCAACGGTAGTTTTAGCCACGTGAAACTTGCAAATTATCAGACTAAAATTTAATGGGCTACACAAAACTGTGTACTCAGAAAAATTCTAGCACTTCTGAGAAAAAAGTTTGAAATTTATTGCAATATTTTACAGTCTTTTAAAAAGTTTTAAGCTTGGGTTTATATGAGTTTTGTTAGAGAATGAACTGTACTTTAATTGAAAATTCTTAAAAATAAATAATTAAACATAAGTGGTACACAATAACTTTGAAAGGGGGGTGTAATAGATATGTCCACTACTGTAAGTAAGTATGTACATTAGACTGGGCCTTATTTTGCAACTTTGTCCTACAAAGCAAAGCTACAGTATTTTTAAATCTTCCCAAACTTTAAAAGTTATGTAGGTTTTTTTCACTTAAAATTACATTTTTCTTGAAACTCAGAAGTTAAATTATGGCCCAGTAAATTTAAATCAAATTGGTACGAAGAAAAAACTAACTTTTGATGCAGTTTACCATCTTGGATTTTCAGTTTTTTTTGGGGTTTTTGCGATTTGCAAGCTTATTTTGCATTTTTCGTAAAAAACGGTTATATACAAATATGTAGAGAATTTAATTTCTCACATTTTTTATCGTAAAAAATTAGCAAAAACTGCGAAGAACTTTTACATTGTCACGGTTTTCGCCATTTTTCAACAATTGCTGTTGAAAATACGTAGCATATTTAAATACTAGCTTTATAGCTTAACAAAAAATTTTCTTGATGCAACTAAGGCGCAGTCCAGTGTACATACATGTATCTTCACATCTGACTACAACTCCATAACCAACTACCAAACTTACTACTTTGTCACTGTGTGTGGTATTCGTAAAATGCCCTACGTACTGTCTTTTATAAGTGCATAGACGAGTGAAAGTATGCATTTGTTTAGGTGGATTTGTGGCATTCTTACAAGCGAGTAAATAAGCAAACCGTTCAACGTATAAGTATTTGTAATTTACGTTCATCGGTGTATAGTTTAACTTTATTATTTTACTTCTTTTGCGTTAGTATTTAAAAGTATGTAATAGTGCTGAGCCACAAAGGTTGCACTTGAATTGCAGTACAAAAAAGGGGACTTTGACGAAGATTGTTATGCAACTCGTTAGAGCGAATGGATGCGTTAACATTCAGCGGACATATGACATTTAAAAGAAAAACTTACTGTGGCGTTTTAGATTGAAATTTTATACAGTACTAATTGAGAACAAATACACAAAGGCTGTTTTAAGTACCTTTTATGTGACTCCTTAAGATATGCGTATGACATATCTTCTTTCATGTAAATGGGATTATAGCTGCAACCAAAAATTTAGGTAACTAATCAACAAAATTGGAAAAACTCATTCGAATTTTAAGGCTTTTGATGCTCCGAAAAGACAGCACATAGCACTGGCGAAACAGCTTTTTATTTTCTTACTTCCCTGAGAAATTTAATCGCCGGTTGCCATTGATATATCGCCGAAAAGCGAGAACATTTACTTAATTTAGATTGGCAAAACAATTTCTATAGTATTTGTAAAATAATCGATTGCACGTCTTAGCCAGGGTGGGGTAATGTCAGAAATAGTGTTCAATACTCTCTACATCCTCCTCGCCTCTTCAACTGCGACTGGATATCCTAACATCTTATCATGTGTGCCCATAAGGCGGTATTTCTGAAAACTACCCTTATATGAGAGGTGGGCGTGGTTGTCGTCCGATTTTGCCCGTTTTCTATACCATCCGTCCTACGCTGAAAAGAAGTACACATACCAAGTTTCGTTATGAGCAAATTTCACGAGCTGTTACATTTTGCAACAAAAACGTAGTTTTGGTCTAAAATGGTGGTACACCTATCTGAGAAAAGGCATTATCTTTAGTTTTCTATGAAGAATGAATAGAAAAGAATAGAATAGAATATGAAGTATTTAAATGAAAACTTAAAAAGGATGTACTAAAAAGTAAAAATAACAACCCGTGCTCATAAACCCGTAGCTGCGTAACGTGTACGCCCCGTAGCACGCTTACTCGCACACCTTAGCTTACAAATCATATATTATTTAAAGCAAGTAAATGTTGGCGTGGAATATTTTTCTACAGTATTTTTTACGCATATATAGCAAATTTAGAATGAATTTCGAGTGTGCCAATAAAAATTTAAAAAATGCAGTTTTAGTTTCTGAAATCATAGTCATCTCTTCTTCTTCTTCTTATTTAGCGCTGTAACCTCCTTAGGCGATTTTGGCTGAGTTCAACAAAGCACGCCAGTCGTTTCTGTGCCAACTGGCGCCAATTGGAAATGCCAAGTGAAGCCAAGTCTTTCTCCACCTGATCTTTCCATTTCATTGGAGGCCTCCCTTTTCCTCTGCTACCACCAGCGGGTTTCGAGTTGAATACTTTCAGAGCTGGAGCGTCGGTGTCCATTCGAACGATATGGCCAAGCCAGCGGAGCCGCTGTATTTTAATTCGCTGCATTATGTCCATATCGGTGTAAAGCTCATACAGCTCATCGTTCCATCGTCTGCGATTCTCGCCATCGCCAACGCGTAAAGGCCCGTAAATCTTCCGCAAAATCATTCTCTAAAATACTCCAAGAGCCGCCTCATCGGATGTTGTCATTGTCCATGCTTCTGCGCCATATAGCAGCACGGGCATGACCAGTTGCCCTGCCTGAAACCCTGTTTTCTGGTAAACGGCTCGGAGAGGTCTTTCCCAAATCTGACGGAGCTGGTGGTATTACTCAACGTCATTTTACATAGCCGTATCAGTTTGGCGGGGATGCCAAATTCAGACATAGCGGCGTATAGGCAACTCCTTTTAGTTCTGTCAAAAGCGGCTTTAAAGTCGACAAATAGGTGGTGCGTGTCGATCCAGGTCTAAAGCCACACTGATAAGGCCCAATCAGTCCTTGACGGTGGGCTTCAGCCTTTCACAAACGCCCGATAAGACCTTGTAACCTATGCTTAGAAGGCGTGGTCACCTTTCTTGTGGATTGGGCATACCACACTTAAATTCCAGTCGTCGGGCATGCATTCATCTGACCATATTCTGCATAAGAGTTGATGCATGCACCTTATCAACTCCTCGTCACCTTATTTGGATAGCTCAGCTGACAGGCTGTCAGCTCCAGCAGCAGTCATCTTTTACTCAATGTAATTTTTTGTTTCATTTGGTGGCACTCTAGTCTTATTCCTCTAGGTTTGTTCGTTTTGGCAAGAAGAACATTCTCACCGTTTAATTTTAACATTTTGAAGTATCTTAAATTATTAAAATTACAAAATCTGCATTTTTTTAATTTGGTGGCACACTCTTGAATCTTTACAGATATGTTCTATTTGATGCCAATTTCCATTGGCTCTAATGCGAACATTCTATTTAAAAACTTCCCAAAGTTATTAAAAAAAAAAACAATTATGATTTTTCCGAGTGACAATGAAAAAATTATTAATTTCGGTACTTGTTCGCCTAAATAAACGGTTTAAGACTAATGCCCTTATTCATAAAAAATAAATTAGGTTTAAAGAGCTTTGTAAATTGACGTTTTCATACATTTTACAATTAATAAACCTTTTATAAAGCACTTTATGTTTTATGAATAAAGCCATAAAATTGTTCAAATACTTGATTTGTTTTTTATTGTACTTGATTGACACTAAAAACACAACTTGTGAGATTTGTTCATATATACATTGCAAAGCCTTTGACCAATCTCCTCCCTCAATTTATGAGAAGTGCTATTCACTTGCTAGGAATATCAATCTATGTCTCTCGAATGATAGTTAGCCCACCACCACACGGCATAATAAAGCTTTTTCTATTGTACAAAGTTAAACCACTGTGATATGTCTTCTTAATTTACGCAGATTTAAGGCACAGTAATCTTTTAACACTTGCACTACACAAAAACTTCACATACTCAGCATATATATATATGTACATACATAGTTGTACATACAGTGCACAGAGTTCCATACAAGAGTTTGTGCAACTCTAAAGTGCATCTTTATGTATGTATGTACTTATGTACATACAAACAAACGCACCACAGTATGTTTATCTCTTCATTATGTTCATTTATTTGTGTGCTCATTTTTCTTCACAGATGGCACCGGTAAAGATTTATATTCACCTGAGGCCGAAAGCTCACCGGCACCATCATCCGTTGAGCCGACACCAGCACAAATGGTCGCAGCCGGCACCAAGCCGACCTCACGTACGAGCAGTTTCGAAATTGAGAATCTTCTAAAGACCGCAGAGCAGGTACGTGCAAGGGTAACGATCTCTACCACACATTCATACATTCATTCATACATTCATGTAAACATACATAAATACATATGTGCATAAACATGATGTGCCCAAATGCAAGCACACACACACACACACACAAGTGCACTATGAAGGAGTATGTAGTTGCTGGCTGTCAGTAGAATGAACTTTCAACTGATGTCGACGCACATGTGTTGGAAAATTGGACGTAAAACTTAAGAGTTTAAAAACTAAAAAAAAAAAAAACAGATCCTGAAATATAAAGTAAAATTAATCTGCAAGTTGTTCCACTTGTATGTGTGTTCATGTGTCAGCTGGCACTTGCAAACTTGCATTTTTTTTTGTGTGTACATGCGCGTGTGATCATTTGGTGGGTGGGTTCTGGTATGTGTGAAGTTGTCTTTAAGTGTTTGGTAATTGAGTGAAAAATGCATAAATATTAAATTTGCTCTAAATGCTTTATTGTGTTGTTACATTCTTTTTCATTACCTTAGTTTCCAAAATAATTTATTTGGTCATATGCATTCATTAGCACAGCATGTTTAGAATTTTCACGCCTTTCACTTAGAGCACAATTAGTACTTGCATACATACATATGGTCGTTCAAAGTACAAAAGCGCCAAAACGACATTTTTTGCCAAAAAAAATGGATTTGCTCACACAAGCTCTTGGCTCAATCCTTAGCCATTCGTCCTGAAATATACTAGCCAGAAATGCGATCACTTTGTAAAAAAGAGAGAACCATTTCGAAATATGAGCGTTTTTTCCTTCTAGAAAATAATTTATGCAACCTCACATACGCGGTTTTGCATTTTGTTTATACGCGATTTTGTACTTTAAACGAGTTTATCGCAAGCGAAAAAGAGCAAATTTTAGGGAAGGTTTTTTGTTATTTCTCCCTTAAACAGTGTAATACGTACTTTACTCGGCTTTAACCCGTAATGGTCGCACTGGCTCCAGCAGACACTAGACATACTTTGGGGCTATATAATTTATACAGATACTATTATAAATAGATTTTGTAAGTTTAACTGTTATTATAAAATTCGAATTCTACGTACATTTTTTTTTTGTCTGGTGTCCACTGGACCCTGTGTGACCATAGAGTGGAAAAGTTAAAATTTAGCACACGTGTTTTATGTGCATATCATATTACCCTGTCTAGCTTTGTCTCTATGTACATACATACAAAACGAACGACATCATCAAAGTAGCTTGGCAGCTTTTACGCATAAATCATTTCGTAGAATTTAGCTCCAATTAATGCAAATATTTTTTTTTTCTTATATGTATATTTTTGGGTCTTAGTTTTGAGTTGTACCTCTTTTGACGATGGTGTACGCTATGTACCGTCAGTGTCGATTGTATTGGACGTGATTAATGTAATGAATTTATTTAAAAAATATTTATTTTTAAAATTAATTTTTAATTTAACGCCAAATCTTTCCGCGCTTTTCTGTCAGCAAACATTTAGATGATGGATTCAAAGTCAATGGTACGAGCAAAAGATGACTCCAATTTCAAAGTTCCGATAGTTGTTAGTCTATTTCGGTTCCTCGTAGAACGCAATCAATTTTTAATTCGTGCTAATATACTGAATGAGCGTTCGCCTTCAGCAACAATCGCTTAAATATTACTAGTTTAGGAGTTGGAAAGGAGGCAAAGTTTTGGGGATCCTAGATTTGCTTATTGCCTGTAAATGTTTAATTTGTCGAATCAAAACAATAGAAACGTCCATATCGTTAGCTTAGCAGAAATATTCTGCTTGTTTTTGCAGAGTTTCTTCGCTTAACTCACGAGCATCAATTCGCATCGTCAGGTTAGCAATAAGGCAGTCTAATACATGGATCCTTAAAGTAGTTTGTCATTGCGTCTTCTTCATTTACTCCGTTTCTGTTGAAACATATCTGAAGAACCAAAATTTCCCGCTAGCGTTTTAAGATCTTCAAGTAAACTCTCTATGTTGGCAGCTTCCACATCAATCATGGAATCTCTAGTTTGTAAGTTTTTACGTCGATAATAAATTCGGATCAGAATTTTTGAGGCAGTTAGAGGTCATCAAAATACATTCAAACGATTCCATGTACGTCTGAATATGCTTCACATATGATCTTGTCTCGGCGGTCAGATTCAGTATTTCAATAGCTTCAAGAGACTTCTTAACCCCTGGAAGTACTAACCATGTTTTGTATACGTTAGTACTAATTATCGTAGAATCGACGAAGTCTTGTTAAAACCCTACTGTTTTACAAATAAAAGTAAACCAAATGTTATTATTATTATTAAAATTATAGATTTAACATTTAAACTTACCCATAAAACCCCTTTCAGGCCCATAATGTAAGCGGCTCAAAAAAAGTACTAAATTTTCTCTTGGACTTAACACACGAAATCAACATAAGGCAAAGCGTAACAAATTATATTCGTACTTATATAAAAAACAGCAAATCTTTTATTTTATAAATTCATTTTGCGCATGAGAAACAAGTCTCAACTTCATTTCAATGAGCATTCCCTGCTGCTCAACTCCAACTCATAGGGAACTCCCCGATTTGCGGAGAATTTCAGTTTGCGTGGGGAATCGGAGAATGGACCATTTTTTGTGGGGAATTAAGTGTAAAAACAATTGTAAGTTGAAATGCCACACCCGTCACCGTGGAATGAGCCGTATGCAGTTTTATAGCTCGATCAAATTTAGTATTTCAAATGGCTAATAATTACCGTTCATTTTTTTAAATATTTCTTGTTGCATTTGCTGAAGAAAACTGCAATTCCTTCAGTACAAAAAGTCGTAAACGAAAATGTTTAGGCACTTGAAACTTGCACCTTTTTATTCTAGAGTGGGCCACAAAACCGCGTACTCAAAATTTTTCTAGAAAATCTAATGTTTGTTGATTTTTTCAAATTTTGCACAAAGTTCGAAACATTGATTTAAACGGTTTTTGCTAAAGAATGAACAGAATTTTTATAAAAAAAAAACAAACCAAATTAAATAACAAAAAAAAGTAATAATAATTGTGAAAACTAATCATAATTTGGTGCGACAATTTTTTTTTTCGGCCACATATCAGATTTTTGCATTCTTTATTTGTTAAGGAACTTTATAAATGTTTGGTTTGCTTTATGAATACATAGATGAATTGCATTTTTAAAATAAAATAAACAGAAAGGCCGGAAATATATTAAAATATATTTTTTCCTGTAAATAAGGCGATGGGGAATTTTACGAAATTTCAGGCAAAACCGGTGAATTTCGCTGTTAAAATCGGGAGCACATAAAATCTGACCGCAACGCAGTAAAGAGAAAATAAGTAAAATGGGATTGGTAGTCGTCGAATCGACGAAAATTTGTACTCTACATTTAATATCAGGAAGACTAGCTGCGACAGGTTCTATACAATCGACTATATCACAGCAAAGAGTTTGGGACATACTGTGAAATGAGTAGCCAATATTTTCTTGTAAAATCGACCACATTTCAAGACTGCAGCTGAATAATGTATAGCTTTGCACAACTCCAAAGAATGTGAAAACTTCTGAACAGCAAGCATTCAATGCAAATAAAGTAAAGTTTTCATAAAAAGTTCGACAAAGTCTGAGAATATCAGTTTTTTCAGCCGGGCCCAGGGCAATTGACTCCGCTAACCTCCCCCCTTGACGGGCCTGTGCATAGGACGCCATGTGACCATCTTCTATGTCTAATTCTAAGAAGGACAAAGTTAAAACAGATGTTAAGACATATTTAGTAGGAAATGGAGACTTGTGGTAACGCAACGCATTGCATTCATACTGTTGTACTTATTGTTGTTGCTTAGAGCAGATATGCTCAATCAATCAATCGCATTATTAACATCTCGTCTGAGTAACTCATACGCCAAGTAGACACGGTCGATTTTAGCTTTTTCGTTTTAAATTTTAGATCCAATATGAATCCGAAACTCTGAATTTTTAAAATATTGTTTCAGATTCGTAATCAGCGACCTGAGCAACCCACGATTGTAAAGTTTTAGGCGAATGTAATCGATTTATTGGGTCCACAATTTTGAAATTTTTCAATCTGATTTTAGAGTCGTAATTAGCGAAACGTTTCAGGCGAATCTGATTGATTTTAATTTTTTAGCCGCCATTTTGAATTTTTTAAAGCGGACTCCAGATTCGTAATCAGCGACGCCATAAAAACCTGCTTTTTGTGTTGGGTTCTCCAGTTGCATTTAGTTTATGCGTCATAGTTGAGAGGCCATCTTGGGTTTTCCAAAAAAAAACACACCAATGCCCCAACTTTTGGACAGGGTGTTTTCGATTTGGCAAACAAGGCCCCCACCCGTAAGCGTAGCGAGTTTCGCGAAAGAACACACACACACCCTATTGCTTTATTTTTCGGTAAGAAATGTCTGCGCTCCAAATCCAATTTCAGTATATTTAAAATTGTTTAATGCTTAACTTTTGCTTAATATGTTTTTCGTAAAAACTCACTAAGAACTATTTGATGTAGCCGTATAGTGTCTACGTGAAAGTATAAAATACAAAAGGAATCCTTTGTTATAGCCAATCATTGTACCGGTTTTCACAAAGACCAATCCTCAACACACACTGAAAATATGGCGCACACAACAAACCCACACTCAAAGAAAACAAAGTACACAGGACATGAAGGATTAAGTATCCCTTTCGCCACACTCTTAAGGTTATTTGTACTATATTTTCACGCGTTGCACGCTAACAAAATGCATCTTACTTCAAGCAGTCTTTAAAAATTCTTCTCCTCAATAGCTGCCAAGAATAAAAGTAAAAAAAAAACAACGCATATCCATTCAAAGCCATAATGAAATAATAACAAGAATAGCGTTGCCATCTACGTTGTCACCATTTTCACAGGCTAGTAAGCGGGGAAAATAAATTTACAAAAGTGGCACTAAATTTGCCACAGCGTCAACGAAATGTCAAAAGGCTATACAAACAGACCGGCACACGCACACGCACACGCACACGCAAACCCAAACACACAACCAACCACAAACACACACACACACACACATGACGCAACATACATACATGACGCAACGTAGAAGGTACGCAAAGCAAGTTAAGCCTTACAAATTTTGTGTGTTACACTCACAAGGACCTCGGTTGCGCACACTCGCACACCTCAAGGACCTTTGCGCCGCGTACCACTATTGCACAATTTAAATTTGGCTCACTTACTCGCTATTCACTCACTCACTTATAGTGTGCTCGAGCATCAATCCTTTAAAATAGAATCAAGGATAAAAGCTTACAACACAAGCCAGCTTGGCAACAACAATTGTATTGCAGAAAAATAAAGACAAAAAAAAAACACAGCGCAACATAGAAGGTGAATAAATACATCTCTACGTACTAAGTAAAGTGAGCTTACGAATGAGTGAGTGAGTGAGTGTACAGGTGAGCGGTTGAATGGCAACAAAGAAAGCCACCAAATGCTCTTTGTTATGCTGAATGGTAAAATGAAACCTTCCCGAAAGTGCTTTCAACGTGGCTACTGCGTACACAGCGAGAAATCTATATATAGTTGCATTAAAAGTCTCAGATAAGTTTAAAGATTGTCCTTTTGGGTTTTAAATCCTATGCTGCAATGGTCAGTTAACCTTACTGCCCGCCTGACGTACTGTTTCCGGCAGTAAATCCCGGCACCCACCCCCGTTGCCTTTTTAGAGAACTCCGAGAAAAAGTTTAGGCATCTATGGCTAGGTTTCATTCACTTGCGCCATCCCTCTCCCTCAATCGTTGTGCGAATCTCTCATTCCCACTTAAAGCTAAATAGGCGCCATGCAGTCCATGCTGCCTGAGCCTCCCGCCCCTATTGAGCTGTGCCCAGAGGTTCTGAAATTGAATTCCCCTATGGCCATCAATCTAACTGCGGATTTAGCAACACGATTTTCCGCGAATAGGTCAATGGGTGATAAACTGAGGATCATTTCAAGAGCAGCCGTTGGAATGGACCTTAGCGCTCCCGTGATGTACAGTGCCGCGAATCGCTGAGCCTTCTCCATTGGCCTAAGATGTGATGACTTTTTTGCGGCATTCCACCACACCAAAGCGTCATAGATCAGTATTGGCCTGACTATTGCTGTGTAGCACCAATGCATCAGAGCGGATGAGAGACCTCAAGTGACTCCCGGCATTGTTTTACATGCATAAAGGGCGTTACTGGTCTTCTTCACAGGTTCATTAACATTGCGCTTCCACAGCAGCTTACTTACTGTTCTCAACTGCTCCCAGATACAAGGTGTGTTCTTTAAGTGACAGCTCGATGCTACCTCGCCTCGGGGGTCTTCACACTAGGACCTTATATCTTCTTGCGATGACCACAGAGCTATTTTACTCTGCGCTTGCCTGGCATATAACAACTCTAGAAAGATTTAGGAAGTTTCCTCCAAGCGTTACGTTTTGATTGTTGCTAATGTAGATTCTGGGGCCACTAAGGGTTGCGCTGTCATAAATAACATTTTTTAGCAGAAGAGTTTTGCTTCAATTTTCCTCCAGATGTTTGTTATAGTTACATCCCTAAGTGACAGATAAAGATTCTGCTTGTCCATACCTAATCTAGCACCTCTCCCTCGGCCTAAGCGCATATGAGACTTCCATAACAACGCCAACAAGTTCGGCACAATAATCAAACAAAATAACGGTAGTATACTACGCGATACGAGGCAAAAAAATTTAAATTTTTTCCTGTGCAACCGCAGCTTCCAAGGACTAGAGAGAAGTACTGACAGCCAGCCGAGAGTCCACTTCCTTTAATGACACTTTAGTAAATAGGTGAACCTTACTCACACAGCGAACACACACACACACATAATCTAAAAGTCGTATGGAAAAGCCGATAAACTGACAACCACATAATATTGCCGTGTGGTCGCACCGCCATCGGATGGGGAAATAATATATAATCTAAACACCAAAAGAAAGAAGAGCCTACCTACTAAAGTGGATACTCTAATCTCAAGTTGACGTTTACAAGCAACCGCACCACGGCGACTCAGCGCTATTGCACACCGAAATCTTACAGACAAATATACATGGGAGTACATACATATGTACTGTAAATACTTGCATTCGAGCAGTCGGTATATGTATGTATTTATGTAGTTAGTGTAATTTTTAGTAAATCCATTTGCGAAATTTAAACTGCAGCTTTGACTGTGAACCTCCAGCCCAAGTTACCGCAATGAACGGAGCAACCGCCCAACAACGAGCTTGCACTGTCACTTGCGCGCCCGCACTCTCTCACCGCAAATGCAGTAAAGCAATCGTTCTGAATGCTGATGCTAGTGGAAGGCAGCTTATGCAAATGAACGCTGCCAAAGAAGCAGAAACAAAGCGCAAATCATTTACATAATGAAAAAGCGTAAAAGGAAAAAACGCCAAGAGGCAGTGGAGCGCAAACAAGCGGCATGTGGCATGTGGCATGCAGCAGCGTGTTGCACCAATGAATGTGCCGCAATGAATGCTATGGAATTCCTTCGCACTCGAGCAGGAAATTGCGCGCGCTCGCATAAATGTTGACTGACAAAAAGCAGGCTTGTCTTTGTCTCTACGTATGTATGTCGTGTTCTCGTGCCAAAATCAGCGAAGGATGTTGAGGTAAACGAGGTATAGGTGAGCGTACACACTTACAAAGGTGCGTTAGTACAAGTGTAAGATGTAGTGTGTTCGTATGAATGTAGCCTAAGTAGAAGGTGCTTTATAAAATGACAGCTATGTAATGTGCACAGGCAGCACAACAGCAAATACAGAAATGCTACAAGTAGACAACAACACAACTACATACATAGTAAAAGCGAAACGTCAAACTGTCGACCTGTCGTCCTGTCGTCCTGTCTTGAACGTGTCGGCAACGCTGTGTTGTTGCCTCTAACCTACAGCATTTTACTGATTTCCTGGCAGCCATTAACTGTCAGTGTCAAATGCACTTCCTATCCTGCCGCCGTTGTTGTTGTTGTTGTTGCAGTTTTGTTGTTTTGCCTTTACAGTAGCTTCGTCTTACCGCAAAAATGCGTATTAAACACCTTCTATTTACACTCGACCAAGCGATTGTCACCCACTGTTTGCTTCCGGCGGGATCTGTAACCCCTGCGTGGTAGCGTAAAAGGAGCACCACAAAACCGCAAACCGAATTGGAAATGTCATGGCAAGAAAGTACTTTAATGGTGCTAGAGTTGCATGGCGCTGCAAATGTACTAACAAACGACTATACGTTAGGGTGGTCCAAAAACAGTGAAGTCAGACTTGTAATGCTCTCACCCCCTAGGATTGTTCTATATCAAAAAAAAATTTACCCCTATTTTTTTAAGTTTTTCGTAAATAAAAATAATGGAATTCAAAGTGGAAAATTTTACTCACCACAAAAAAAAAACTAGGATGTGGTGGGCAGAATTTTAGAATTTGACTTTCACGAATGGATACGTTTGGGCATAGTTGGGTTAAGGCCCGAAAATTACTGGTCCCCTGAGTTAGAAATACTTTAACCATCCTGGATTTCAATATGGCTGCGATTACACAACTCCTTGGCTCCGTAAATCGAACTTAACAGTCCTTGCGACTTACTAATCAGTATGCAAAACGAATTGACCACCATTAAAAAAACGACTGGTTAGGTATTTTTCAACTAACATATTTGTTCAAAAAAATTATTCCAATGTAAATTTAAGTATTTTGATAATTAATGTAGCAGATATAAGAGCCAAAAATGGTTTTGTTTGATTCCAATGTTTTAAGGAATCAGCAATAATAAAAGCACTTTATATTATGTGCTGGTTGATTTTTCCGATAGGGTGGTAAGATGATTTATTTTGGAACGAATTTCCATCGTCCCTTGTCAAACTTGGTTTGCAGACAAACCGGTTTCGGCGTTGTGCCATCTTCGGTGTAATTTTTTGTTCTGTTTTCTGGAGAAAGAAAAATTACACTGAAGATGGCGCAACGCCACAACCGGTTTGTCTGCAAACCAAGCTTGACAAGGGATGACGGAAATTCGTTGTAAAATAAATCACTTTATATTACTTTCTTTATTTAAAATCGCAATAATATTGAATTTTTTCTTCAGAGTGATATTGTCACAAGCAAAAAACAACGGGTTATATTTAGTATGCCCTTTTATATAATGTAAATAAAAGTTTAAGACTAATGTTCGAATCACTTATTAATGGTTCAAAACTTTTACATATTATATTCATATAAATTTTATGGCTGTCATACATATAGTAATGGTAGGTAGGCATCCAGCCGTGTACATTTTTTAAATAAATTTTTAGAGTCCGACCGATTAAAATTGAGCATCGGCATCGGCATCAGCCCGTTTTCGCCGATTCTTTGGAATTTCTTTGCATATGTCCAGGTGAAGTGACAGACAACAGCCAACATCAAAAAACATTTGCAGAGAGCTCACAAAAATTATTATTTTTTGGTTGAAGGTGTTTTACGTTTTGTCCGTACAAAAGTGTGTTCGACAATTTTCTTTTATATGGAAGACACTGCCAGCAAAAAAAAAACATACAAAAATTAACGGGATTTTATAGCAGCTCGAAAGTTGCACTTCATTATACTAGAATCAAATGGTCTACAAAACTGCATACCAAAATGCTGATTAAAAAGTTGGAAATTTTGGTGAAAATAAGAATAATTTTTCTAATTTTTGTACAAAGTTTGATATGCGTTTTTTTTTTTGAAATATCTTGTTCTCACAAAAGCATGATTTTTAAGTAGTTAAGCATATTTTTAATATTACAATGCAAGTTATCGCAACAATTTTACCATTTCGCCATTGATAAAACGGGCATTTTGATTGTGTTTTTAATGTATTTCATCTGCCCCCTTCCACCCCCGCAATCGATCACTTCACATTTACGCAGCGTTGCCATTTTAGCCGTTTCCCGGCTAGATTTAGCCGGTTTTGATAGCAACTAGCCGGAGAAAATTCGATCTAGCCGGCAGCCGATTTGTTAGCCGGTTTGTAAAAAAAAGTTAGCCGTTTTTAGCCGATTTTACTATTTGCCTAATTTTCAGGTGCAAAAAGTAAACAAGTTGTTCGAAAGCAATAATGCAGACCCAATGAAGATTTTTAATGAACTCAATGTTTTACTTTCGCATCTATGCTCCCTAGTGGTTATTAGCGCGGACACATTTGATCCTATATGCTCCCCGTTGGAACCATACCTTGCTCCATTTCCTCAGTTGTATCACAGTTTTGAACAGTATTTAAAAACAAAAGTAAACACAAACGCTTTTGACCACGAAGCCGAGAAAATAATTCGAGAAAATGGTCGCTATTTTATTTAATAAAGGAATTACGCCAACACCTCCCTACAAATATTGCCACACTAAAAAAAATTGACTTTTTTCGGTTGGAAATGCATTAAGAGTAATTAAACCAAAAGTATTTGTTCAACTACAGCAACAAAAACACAAATATAATGCCGACGAAATAATATCCATAGAGATGCAATGGCAACGGTTAACGTTACATACCTGCAGTAATATAGACTCAACTGTAAAATTTTGGGCCGAAGTTTATCAATTTCGAAATGCCCTAGGAGAAAACCCTTTTGCTGACCTTTCCAACCTAGTTTTTAGTTTTCTTGTTTTGCCTATAAGTAATGCAGAAGTAGGGCGAATATTTAGTTCAATGAATGTAATAAAAACTAAGCAAAGAAATCCAATGTGCGTTAAAACGTTAAACGCTCTTTTATATATAAGATACGGTTTAAAACGTGAAGAAAAATGCTGCCATAATTTTACTGTAGATGACGATCTCTTAAAATTAATGAATTCAGGTGATATATACAATAGTGATTCATTTGATGATGAGGAATATACACTCGATATAAATTAATGGTGTTAACTAGTCTTTCGTTTCTTGCGATTTTTTAAATAAAGCATGGGAATTTTCACTAAAACATTTTAGCCGTTTTTAGCCGCTTTTTTTTGCCAATCTAGCCGGTCGGCCCAAAAAGTTCTGGCAACACTGCATTTACGAACTTACTTTCACTTTTTATATGAATCTTATTTGCACAAATTTACACCACTCACATTTTTGCTAACTTCACAATTTTCTTTCTTTCTTCATCTACTTTTTTATATCATCTTATATTGAATCCAATTAAATGAATTGTTTGCAAACACCTCGTTTTATAATAACAAAAACATCAAATAAAAAAATTATAACAATCAAAAAAAAAAATACTAAAACAACTACAACACTTCTACTACTATTACAACCAACAAACATCATTACAAATACTATTTATCACTTATAAATCAAAATTTAAATCATAAATAACAACTAAAAAAACAAAAACATAAATTGATTGTCAAATGCGAATCGAAATGCACAAACATGAATTGAATTAAAAAAAAAAAAAAACAAAAAAAAAACATCAATCAACCTTCTTCCATCGTCTTCATCGTTGACTATTTATGTCGATGGAAACGCTTGATTGAAGGTTACCGGATTTTGTCGTTCACCTCAGGAAACCCGTAAATCCAGCCCGACCGGCTCTGTCACATCTTCAGTCTCGAATGCCGCACTGACACCGTCTCGTCAGCTTACCGATGCCGAGAAACTGCGCAAGGTTATCTTGGAATTGGTCGATACAGAACGCACTTACGTTAAGGTGAGTGAAAGCTTAAATAGATTAATATACGTATGTATCTACATACATATAGTAAACATCATATTACATATCTCCATACTAGCGTGACAGGTATACAAAATTATTACTCCATTTCATTTTTTTTATGAAGTAGCCCATCATTTCGGAATAAATATTAAAAGCTTCGAAGAACCTATTGTACATATATACAGATATATGTATATGTAATATGTACATTAGCGTGTCCCAGAACATAAAAAATATTTTTTTCCAAAATTGTATATGCATTGTATGTATTGTATATGTAGACTGTCCCAAGAGTAGGCGTGTTTTTCTTACACGCATACGTATCTGCGCTTAAAATTTTTATGGAGCAGTAAGCGACAACCTTTATGTGCTTTTATGAATAGTTGTCGATTAAATCTAAATTACTTGTTTTCAAATGGAAATTGTCGATGCTTGTTTTTTTTTCACACGTATGTATGCGTGTAAAAAACCACGGCTAATATATGGAAACAAATTTTTTGCAAATTTTGATATGCATACCCTCTGGTTTTGTGCTTTTTTAGCCTAAATAGCATATGTATGAAGTTTTGTGGCCGTAGGGTAACGACTTTAGTTGAAATTTTAGTTCGTAAATTTAATTAATCATCCATGAAAACTTTTAGAAATGCGAAATATTCGATATGCTTCCCATATTTGCACGCATATATAGTAAATCTGCATTCTTTACATTTTTAGTAGGACGGCAGGATTTCGAAACAATTATTTAAAGAAAAATATCCTATGCAATATTTATCCTTCAATTCTTTACATATATTTATAGGATTTAAATTAAACTAGGACTCATCGGAATACATTCAAAATTAAAAATCTTTAGGGATAATATTTTTATAAGACATTTTCGACTGCTTCGAAAAGGATAATTGAAAACAAAAGTTTTGATTTGAATTCTTCTTTCGATTGATACCCATATATCCATATTTTGTGTAGACTTTTAGAAATATATTATAATGAATGGTCCTTTGGAAAAAATCCTGACTATCTGGTAAAAAAAACCAAAAACGCAGATTTACTTAATATTTTGCCCTAACACTGTAGGGAGTATAGTAATACCACTTTATGTATATAGAAGTAAAATGAGTAACAAAGCACACAAACTGCTTAAAGCTTATTCTGATAACTTTGACTGCAAGTCGGCACGGGTTGCCGTGGTCGAATAAAATAAGGGGGTGTGCGTTAGAAAAAAAAAACTATGGGTTTTTGGGACAGTCGAAAATGTTTTTTTTCCTTTTGGTCTGAATACTATATACTTAGCCTTACCTTAAAAAAGTTTTTTTTTTTGCTTTAGGGTGAAGATAACCCGTACTGAAAAAGAAGTGGCTCTGAAATTATTTACCACACCTTGCGACCAAAGTTCTCGCACCTGAATTATTTTACGCTTTTTTCCGGGATACTACGAGTAGTTAAGCTCAAACGTAGTAAGCCTGTGTTTTTAGTTTTCAGTAACGGTTAGGTAAAGTGAGGTTATCTCCTATTATCAAAGGTGCACACCGTAGCCACAGGAGTCGAGAAGAGAGGATTTCTAACCCTAAAAATCTGAGTCGCTAACTCTAAAGTCATTCACCTCATTTTAACAACAAATACAAAAATTGCTTTATGTGGCTCCGCATCTGACGAAGATTGTCGATGTCTTGTCTAAGCGATTGTAGGAGTTTTCGATAATTCTAAACTCCTGTCGAGTTATGTAGTTGCTGCCAACCGTAGACGCTTAACCGAAGCGTGAAAGTACGCTATTTTTGCTATTCTTATCGTGGTGCAATAATATTTACCTTTTTATCAATGTTTTTGACCTTTTCACCACGATTTGTTTGTTAGGAAAAATGGGGTAAAAAAACAAAGTCTAAGTGGTTGAAGTTATAGCTGCTATTTCCTCATCAAACTTCTTCTTCTATACTTCAGCAGGAATCGTAACCTCATAATCGATGAGCTTAGCCAGCAACGCTAACCACTTAGCTATACACACCCCGTAAACTCTTGTTGCTAATCCATTTCATTATTCAGTCAACTTTAGTTCCATCTGCTAAATTTTAAATCTCATCGCTACTTAAGACGGAATTAGGTTTAAGTACCTTCTGAGGCCTAAGTCGATCTCCGTGATCTGGTAGTCAAATGCTGTCGCTTTTTTGCCCCAATTCTATTTCTTTGTTTTGAAATTTATGTCTATAGTTCGAATATCCAGGCGTGTTTCTAACGGAGTGTTTCTGGTACATATATGTAGATTTGCCGATGTTTTCTTCTTTGAACAGGGTGTCCAACGCCTCTAAAATGGAGGGAAATATTTTTAAAGGCGGAAATATGACCAACCAAATCGGGGGAGGATGGTTCCGTGCGCAGAAGTGGAAAACTTTTGACTGCCATTCACCTGGGAGTGGCCAGAAGCGATTATTGTGCGTACGGTTCAAATCGCAGCTCACAACGTCCGGATATTTATATCCACGTATCCTCTGGGTAGCAACCAAACACCCGTTTGGGAGCGAGCTAAAGTGAGAAGGCGTAAAACTTCGCGTGCGCTGGGTTTGGGTCCCGCCACGTTAAAACCCCGCCCAATGAAAAATTCCAACAAGCCTCGGATGAGACCCCCTTTTTCTGATGACGACCACGGCAAACGTATAAAGGACTATGATTTAAGGGTATGCACCTGGAATATCCGGACCCTTAATGGGGAAGGTGCCTCTGCCCGGCTGGTTGATGTCCTCGGGAAGACAAAGGCTGACATCACCGCCATCCAAGAAATGCGATGGACGGGGCAAGGTAAAGTAAGCGTGAAGCCTTGCGACGTCTACTACGTAAAGGAGCGCAAATTCGGTGTTGGATTCGTGGTAGGAGAGAGACTCCGTCGCCGAGTACTGGCGTTCACCCCGGTGGACGAACGTCTAGCCACAATCCGCATCAAAGCTAGATTCTTCAACATCTCGCTCATCTGCGCCCATGCCCCGACGGAAGAGAAGGATGAGGCGTCCAAGGATCTCTTCTATGAGCGCTTGGAACGTACATATGAGCGCTGCCCCCGACACGATGTCAAAATCGTGCTTGGCGATTTTAATGCTAAGGTGGGCAAGGAAGGGATCTTTGGCGCCACTGTCGGAAAATTCAGCCTCCACGACGAAACGTCCGATAACGGACTGAGGCTGATCGACTTCGCCGGGGCTCGAAATATGGTAATATGTAGTACTAGGTTCCAGCATAAGAACATCCACCAAGCTACATGGCTGTCTCCAGATCGAAAAACGAGAAACCAAATCGATCATGTTGTGATAGACGGAAGGCATGCTTCAAGCGTTTTGGACGTACGTACACTCCGAGGGCCAAACATCGACTCGAACCACTATCTTGATGCCGCCTACAGGGCCACGCTGCGATCGGGCGCAACGCGAGCCATGTGGGACCGTTATAGGGAACTGAAGAAGGAAGCAAGACGTATTTGCCGCAATAAGAAGAGAGAGGCTGAAATACGTGAGTGCGAAGAGCTTGAGATGCTGGCCGACAGGAAGAACGCCCGAAAATTCTACCAGAGGGTTAGGCGACTTACGGAAGGTTTCAAGACCGGGGCGAACTCCTGTAAGAACAACAATGGCGACCTAGTGACCGATGTCCAGAATATACTTAAATTGTGGAGGGAACACTTTTATAACCTACTGAATGGTAGCAGCGCTGAAAGTAGTGAGGAAGACGAACCCGAGTCCCCAGTCGATGATGATGGAGTAGCTGTCCCACCGCCTGACTATGACGAGGTACGAATAGCGATTACGCGGCTGAAAAACAACAAAGCTGCTGGAGCTGACGGTCTGCCAGCCGAGCTATTCAAGTACGGTGGCGAGGTGCATGCATCAGCTCGTATGCAGAATATGGTCAGATGAACGCATGCCCGACGACTGGAATTTAAGTGTGCTCTGCCCAATCCACAAGAAAGGCGACCCCGCCATACGCGCCAACTACCGCGGATTAGCCTTCTAAGCATAGGTTACAAGGTCTTATCGAGCGTATTGTGCGAAAGACTGAAGCCCACCGTCAACGAGCTGATTGGACCTTATCAGTGTGGCTTTAGGCCTGGAAAATCCACCATAGATCAGGTATTCACAATACGCCAAATCTTGGAAAAGACCCGCGAGAATAGGATCGACACACACCATCTATTTGTCGATTTCAAAGCCGCTTTCGACAGCACGAAGAGAAGTTGCCTTTATGCCGCGATGTCTGAATTTGGTATCCCCGCGAAACTAATACGGCTGTGTAAAATGACGTTGAGCAATACCACCAGCTCCGTCAGAATAGGGAAGGACCTCTCCGAGCCGTTTGATACCAAACGAGGTTTCAGACAAGGGGACCCCCTTTCGTGTGATTTCTTTAATCTTATGTTGGAGAAGATAATAAGAGCCGCAGAACTGAACCGCTCAGGCACAATACTTTATAAGAGCGTACAATTGCTGGCGTATGCCGACGACATCGATATTATCGGTAAAAACAAGGGCTACGTCTGTTCTGCCTTCTCGGGATTGGATAGAGAAGCAAAGCGAATGAGTCTGGTGGTGAACGAGGACAAAACGAAGTATCTCCTGTCAGCACACAAACAGTCAGAGCATACGCGTCTTGGCACCCACGTCACTGTTGACAGTTACAAGTTTGAAAAAGTAGACGACTTCGTTTATTTGGGAACCAGCATTAACACCAATAATAATGTCAGCCTTGAAATCCAACGGAGAATCACTCTTGCCAACAAGTGCTACTTTGGGCTGAGTAGGCAATTGAGAAGTAAAGTCCTCTCTCGTCGTACAAAGATCACACTCTATAAGTCACTCATCATGCCTGTGCTGGTGTATGGTGCGGAAGCATGGACAATTAAAGCATCTGATTAGGCGGCTCTTGGAGTTTTCGAGAGAAAGATTCTGCGAAAGATTTACGGACCTTTACGCGTTGGTGATGGCGAATATCGCAGACGATTTAACGATGAGCTGTATGAGCTTTACAACGATATAGACATAGTGCAGCGAATTAAAATTCAGCGGCTCCGCTGGCTTGGCCATGTCGTTCGGATGGACAGAAACGCTCCTGCTCTGAAAATATTCAACGCGGGCCGCGATGCTGGGAACAGAGGAAGAGGAAGGCCTCCTCTGCGTTGGAAAGACCAGGTGGAGAAGGACTTGGCTTCACTTGGCATTTTCAATTGGTGTCAGTTAGCACAGAAGAGATATGACTGGCGTGCTGTTTTGGACTCGGCCAAAATCGCTTAGGCGGTTACAGCGCCAAATAAGAAGAAGAAGAAGAAATCGGGGGCCGATCGGAAGTTGGTTAAGCTGATCGCAAGTCCATTTTTTCAAATTATACATACACTTAGGTCTTTTTTTATGCGTTCCTCATAAATCCGCATAATAGAGTTCTTTACTTTCATACAAAAACACGGGATGCGTTCCAGCATTCAGGTTTTAAAAACCGCAAGGACTCAAATCCGCATAAAACGAGACCTAAGTGTATATGATTTTACTACTGATTTGGGTTCTAAGGATAAAAGTACGTAACTTTTGTTTGAAACTTTTTTCTCGGAAGTGCCTTATTCAATGTATGTATGTATGTCTAACTTTAAAAAATGGATTTCCGGTCAGTTTAACCCACTTCCGGTTGAAACCGCATAAAAAATCCGCAAGTCGGTAATACCGCCAAATAATAGAGCATCACCGATTTGGTAGGTCATATTTTCGCTCGGTTTTAGAGGGATTGCTCTAGGACACCGTGTATAACAGTGTCATTAGGATACAGATTAAAAAATTTTATTCTAAAATCTTAACAAAACTTCCTTGAACTTTCTTACCTTCAGTATCTATGAAACACTAAAACTGAATATACATAATATATATGTACATATGTAAGTGTGTACTACGGTCGAGCACTAGTAGTGTACGGTGTCCTATAAATGCAATAAAATAGCAACTACAAGTCACCTGGCATATGGTGATTCTACAGCAATAAAAACTTAATTTATGTAGAAAAGGAATAACATACATAGCTGATATGCATATCGAATTTCGCAAAACAACAGTTTGGGACACCCTAATGTGTATTCCATTATGTAGGCTTGTTTTAAGGGCTGTTTATTTTATTTCGCAATACATTTAATTTATCCCTTTTTCTGAACTCTCTGTCAGACATTTCACTTCTCCTAAATCTTTCAGAAAAATGGATCGAGACGGCTTTTACGTATTGTAAAAAAAAATCTATATATCTAATTAGTAAACAATCGCTAATTACTTTTCCTCTCAAGTAGTACAAAAAACGACGATTTTTATATAAATACAAGACATGCAATGAGTGAGCGAATGAATGCAGTCAAGTGAGTTTGAAGTGTTTAGCTGAGTGATTGAAGTCGAGTTGCTGGAGACGCTCTCATTTTGAATTACGCTACGAAATTCTAACGATAAGTGCCTCAGGTACAAGAAAACCGAGCAGCATAAAGTACAATGCATACATACATAAGTATGTACGAGTACATTAGGGCGGATCAATATTTTTGACTATGCGCGTATAGCACAATAGGATTATACGTGTACGTAGAATCCTTTTGTGCTATACGCGCATGGTCGAAAAAATCTACCATACAAAGTGACCCGACCTAATGTACATATTTATGTACATTCCAATACAACACACACGCTGCAGTGAAAATTTAAAATCAGTCAGTAAAAATACCAGTTCATTAACTAGTATGAGCTAAGGCTATGGTCTAGCAGTTCGATAATTTCGAGCATCTTATCAGCGGCATATCGACGGCTGAGTGGAGGATTGACTTATCTTGGCAGCAGGTTCGAAAACGCGTTATCTCAGAAAATGTTTCGCCCTACTTCAGACTTTGATTTGAAAACGCCCTATCTCAGAATTTGGTTCCAAAACGTCCTATCTCAAGTGTGAATATAATGAAAATATGTTGAGATAGGGTGTTCTACTCAGCCGACGATATGTACTTATTCCTCTAACGGGGATGAATTGGTAGACTATCACATCAAAGGCTTTGATGCTACTAGTATTTCTACTTGTAGATGCTGATGTCTTGTCAAAAATACCAGTCGCTAACCTAGAAAAAGCGTAGAATGAGAACTACTTAGGCTTAGACGCAAACTGGTAGCATTCTAGTTCATAACTAGTAGATTTTCCTGCAGGGCAGCAGCCACTACTTATCAGCATGAAAACGGTGTGGCGTGGAAGATGCAAGGCAGCTAAATTCGCAGCGCTGAGTTATGTCGAATTAGGGCGAAAATTACGAAATAAATGCAAATCTTAAGGTCATAACGAATTGTATGTAAGTAAGCAATAACAATAAGAAGTAGGAAGCACAATACTGAAGAGCTGCTTTGTACGACTCAGTGCCAAATTAAGGCATTGAATGGCTTATGACGATGAGGCGTTAATTTTATGCTAATTTCATTAAAATTTTTGCAATGAATATGCAGACGAAAAAGCAGTTAAAGTAAGCGGAGGCGATAGCAATATTTACAAACGTACATGCGTATGCAGTTGTTGAGGTATGAGTGCGCGGCGTAGCAAATAAGTTTTAGCTGAAGTGGTTATAGCGGAAAAAAAATTTACTTTGTGCTCATAATAAACGCCCACTCAAAGCCGATAAGCAAACAATGAGATAATAATAATTAAAATTTTAATTTGTAAATTATGTAAAGCCAATACAGTGAAGATGTAAAATTAGAGATGACACTTTGTACTTTTTATCGTCGAACAATGTTAAGAAAATGTAGGCAAGACTAATAATAGGAGTCGAAATATTTGGCAGTTATCGTTTTGGTGTTTCTGCGATGTTCAATTTCAGTGGAAGGAAAGATCTCAGTTTGGATTTCAAAAGGCAACTTGGCGCAATTAACTTTATAAGACGAAAAAAGAACACATCAATTTTCTATTGATTCCTTCAGTAATCAATATCGGAAGAGTGCAGTTTAATATCTAATTTTTCAAGAGTTATTATTATGGATTCCAAACTTGGCTGCAAATCAAACATTGAAGAGCATGCAAGGAAAGCCACGGCGGCTCTCTATGCAGCCAATAGAATGTTGGGCAACAGATGGAGTTTGAAACCAAGAATTGTATACTATTTGTTTGGCAGACCTTCATTTTTTTCACTCAATTTGTTTAACTTTTTTTTTAAAGAAAGCTAATAAAATTTGCAAGAGATCGATTGAGCCCGATTTTTTAATTATATGTATTGATTTTTTTTAATGCAAAGTGCAGAAAAAGCAGCAATTTCTAAGAAACTCGATTCTGGTTTAAGTTGAAAATAATTGTAGGGTTCTCCCAAACCGAAAAAAAATGCAAAAAAAACAATTTGAAATGCTATAAAAAAATGTTCAACAAAATTATATTATTTTTTTTTTAAGAACACTTTGGGTATGCAGTTTTATGGATCATTAAATTTTAGTAAAATAAAGTGCAAGTTGAAAAGGGGCTAAAAGTTCGGGTTGATTTTTTTAATAATATAAAAACGCTTTTATTTCCCATTTAGCATGCAAATGTGCTCGAAGTTTTAGCAAAAATATTATTAAAAATCATTGTGGCCTGTTTTTTTTTTTGGTGGAAATTTTTTATAAAAAACTAAATAAATTTTTTTTCAGGGGCACCCTACTATTGTTTTCAACTCGTTTTTATTATGTAACATTTATTAACCGTATCTGCAATTTACACTAAAAAATTTAATACAAACAAACAAAAATTCAAAAATTCAAAAATCGAGCTCAACTGGTCTCGTGAAAATTTTATTAACTTTCATTAAAAAAAAATTAATCAAATGGAGTGAAAAATGAAGGCTCCAGTGAATTGTGAACACCAAATTCGAGTTTTTAACCACTGTGCGTTGGTGTGATATATGTACACATGTATTTGTGAAATTCTTTAGAGACGAAAATAAAATAAGACTTCACAAAACATCTTTTCCTATCTAAATCTACAACGAAAATTAAAAAATATTCTCACTGAACTGGAATCTTGCACAACTTGGTCTCACTCCAGAGGATGGAGTGACACCGATGCCCACCACATTCCACGAAATTGGTTTCTCAATTGAAATGTTTGTACTTATGTATATAGAAAAATATGTGTTAAATATATTGAAGGAATCTTACAAAAATTATCAGGGCTGACGGATAAAAAAGTGAAACCCTTCTAAAAGAAACTTTCTTGACAACTCGGGACTGTCATCTCTGTCAAATGCTCAGATCCAAATACATGTTTGCAAACGAAAATCTGCGCATATACCACCATCGCTAAGTACGCAAAGGAAACAACTGCAGAAGATTAAAGTTTCATTACTTTCAAAGTACAAGTGGAAAGAAACTAGCACATCCAGCACTCAAACAAAATAATTATTAATTAAAAAAAATAAAGCAGAAACGAAGAAAGTAAAGAACGATATGAATCATTAAAATATAGCCCGCCTCTTATTGTTGGTTATTAAGTCAAGTTCGCAACTGGTATAAAAGTGGCGCATAAATAATGATAGAGATAAAAAATTATGAATATCAGCTGGAAAACGCACTTGGGAAAGTAGCAATGTGCACCTTCACGCTTAGGTATGGCCCGGTTATTACCAGTAACAGTATTTTACACCAATACCTACACACAGGCGTACATACCCTGCAGAAAAAATGTATCAATTGATAAAAAATAACCTACTTGTAGTTAGCTTTTTGCGAGATTTCTATAGAATATATATAACTCGTAGTTAGCTACAAAAATCTAACTTGAAACTAGTTGACAAGTAATGCAGGAGATTGTTTTCTTTAAACACGTTTCTATTAAGATATCCTGCACTTCGCAAATACTTTTCCGAATTGAGGACAAATAAAAAGAAGATCGAAATTTCATATTATCATTTTGAAGTTATGTCTGACGGAGTTCGAATATGTAAACAAATATAAAATGTCATAAAATAAATATAAAAAAAAAAAAAAAAAAAAATTTTTTAAATATTTTGTTTTTTCTATTGATATTTTATGTCCAAAAATAGTTAGTTACAAGTTAGTTACATCAAATGCAGAGGTAACCACCCTTGACTATTTCGCGGCCATCGCCATAGAAATATAGTTAGCTTTCGTCAAAGAAACTGTACAGATAATAGTGACATTTAGCTCCTTCCTAATCAACTTAAACTTAGCTTATAGTTAGGTACATTTCCTGCAGGGTATGAATACATTAATCGCGTTTGGCAAGGTGCTATGTAGTACTTTCCGCAGCTACTGGCATTGCTTTAATGAGTTTGAAGCAAGTTTTGCGCAACTTGGCAGAATTTACACGCCGATGCCAAAAGTGCAAACAGCAAACGCCACTAATTGGTACAGTTGGCGGTATTAACTTTTGCCACAGCCACAAACCACAAAGCGTAGACCACGGCTTCAATAATGGCGTGTTGGGCAGCATTCTCTAACTCAAAACTTCTATTTATTCAACTATTGTTTCAAAGTTTTTGCATTACATTAGCATACCCTTTTCCGCCAACACACACACACACACACACATATGTAGTGCATACAAACTTATATGCATTGCGTATATTCAGAAATTCATGCACAAAAACGCACAAAAATATGTATGTACATACATATGTGCATATGTATATGTTCTTCAAGTGTGCAAAACTATCCTTACGGCTTCCGCCGTTTGGCCTTCAGGCAAGATGTCCTCTTTTTCCATTCGATGGCCAGTCTGATTTCCTTTTCTCCACTTCTTTTCTTATAACTTTCGTGTAACAGCTTTATTCTTTTCTCCGAATGTTTTGGTTGATTCTAATATTAATTAAAATTTTTGTAAATTCATAATTTTTCATCGCCGCTGGCGCTTTTGTAACAATTGTTTTGGAGGCGCCTATAAATGTGTGTTTCATGCACAGTTCTCCATTAAGGTGTTACCCCATGCTTGTGCTTAGCAGTAGTGCTTGTAGCTGATTGCTTGTAGCATAAATTTTTTAATCTTCATAAAGAAACTCTGATTAATATCAACATCTGCGATCACATTATTAACACATTCAGCGAAAAGAACGAAGGCAATCCCATCTATGTTGTCATATAAGTATTAAATTCGTTCTCGATAGGTTTCGATAGTTTTTTCTTAAACCGCCGACTTAGGATCGTTGAAAAAACGTGCCAATATAAACGGGAATATTCGAAACCCATACGATTTAAAAAAATGCCGATATTTAATTCCAACGTCATCTATATCTTCTATCTATATATATTAAAATGTTGTTTTCGTTTGTCACGGTCATCAAAACTCGAGATCGGTTAAACCGATTTGAATCATTTTTCTGGATTTTCATACGAAATGTACGACTATGTTTGAGTACGGCTATTATTAATGTGAATAACCGTACTTCTTTCGGAAGTACTATACTTCTTTTTTAGCTCTTGTACTTCGTACTTCGAAGTACAGTCAAATGCACTTCTTTGCAATATTTTGTACTTCAAGTCCTGTAGTTATCCAATCTGCTGGACGATCGCCACATGGCCTGGGCGCTAAATTCGTTCAAACCATTAATGTCGCCGAGGACCGATGGCATCATACCTGCGAACTGCGTGAGGACAGGGTCCATCCCTATGGCTTGCGTTCATCGCGAAGGCCGAAAAAGGCTCTAATGCTTCTCCAAGAGTTTTAGGCCTATCAGTCTATTTTCGTTTTTGACAAAACCGCTAGAGAGACCTGTATATGACTATCTTTTAAGAACCGCCCTGCATGCATTGCTAAAGTGGTTAGAAGAAGCCTTCACGCACTTCCTCTGTATCGAGGGGGCCTTCAAAAATGTCACTCCAGAGGCAATATTCAAGTCTATTCATAATCTGGGGGTTGAAACCAACCTAATAAGGCTTACTTCGTGACATAACTGTCGCGGCGGGGTGGAGGAGCGCCTGTACTCAGCGCAGAGACATTAGAGGCACTCCGCCAGGTAATATTCTCCCTCCCCTGCTCTGCACGACCTTCTAGAGGAACTGCAAAAAGTGGAATGTTGGCATCGCCTATGTAGATTATGTGAATCTGTTGGTTAAGGGACGATTTCTAAACACCCTTTTTTCTGCCTCAAGGTTACCTGAAGGAGATATCTAGGTGGGCAATCAACGGCGGCCTCGTAGAACTGGTCTTGTTTACCAGGATGTACAAGATACCCGTTGTAGCCCTTCTCTCGAGTGGAGGTGTTCGTCTGCGGCTCTCAGACAGGGTCAAGTACTTAGGCTTGATCCTGGATAGGAAGCTGTCGCTGCCTAACAGTAAGGAAAGGGTAAACAAGGAATCGGTTGTCTTGTACTGCTGTAGGGGAACTATCGGCAAAAGGTAAGGTCTCTCGCCCAAAGTAATTCATTAGCTCTATGGAACCAGATTTAAGCTTATCTTCACGTAGCCCTTGTCTGGTGGAACCCGCTAGAGAAAGCTACACTTTCAAAACTAGAATTAGTGGAGCTATTAGGCTAAGAGAAAACGGATGGTAACACTCTGAAGTTCTGGGGGGCTTTGACTTCGCCCTAAACACATAGATTACAGCGCCTGTGTACAGCGGGATTACTAAGTCTTCCGGACTTCTGCAATGTCTTTCAGGAAGAAATAGCTGCCACCAAGGAAGCGGTAGACTCACTACAAAAGGGTGTGATGTTGCATTAGAAATCGGTAAAGGAATAACTGACTTCTTTATCCATCGCGTCAGAGTACTCTTACGTACTTCGTCTAGTTTAGGTGCACGGTCACAGTGACGTCGCGGAAAACTGCGTGGCCGACGACCTGGCGTTGGAAAGGCACCCTTAAAACGTTATCCCCAGATAAGGACCAACTAAGGACGCCTCTGTCCTCCTGCGGTACACTCTTGGATGGTGGGGCCTAGTGGGAACTTGGCTAGGGCATATTTCGTACTCGCAATAATGAAATTCCGTACTTCCTTACTAAATACCTAATAAAATGGACAAAAGAAAGCGATGCTCCGTTTGTGACATAGACGAGGAAAAGAAGACGTTTCTCCGCTTTAAAGTTCTTTTTGCAGTGCAAGTAATGAGGGACCCATCGTTACGCCTTAAGGGCGCCGAATACCACGTTACCTCTCAAGAACTAGTGAGCGGAGTTCTGACAGGCCATTGTGCGATTGATATTCACTCAGTAAGGCTTGGAATTTCAATTGATCCCTTTTGTATCAGCTATCAAGAGGAAGATGAAGTGGAATTATCCCTACTTTTTTTTTTAGACTGTCCAACTTTCGGGGGTTATGGTTCAAGGATTTTAGACTCGCTCTTCTGAACTTACACTGAGCTCGCAGGGATCGAAATTAGCCACATTCGAAATTTGGTAATCGGTTCGCGGCGTTAACCTAACCCAGCGTAAGCTGTATTTCTTTGAGCTATGAAATAGTTGGTCACATTAGCTATTAGTAACATTATTCCTTGCTACTTTTTCATACTAAACATTACCACACATTTTTTTATTTGACCTCTCAAAGGTGGTTTATTTGTCCACCGATTTTCATCTTTAGTAACTTAAATTTTTTTGGCAACAGAACAGGATTAAATACAAATGAAAAAAAAATACAAGAAAGGTGTCACATGTATAATTTCTTCCTTCTTAAAGTTAGAACTTTTTGCATAAAAATTAAAATATCTTGGGAAACTGACCTGATTTGTAAAAACGGTATAAAGATCTTTTGGAATTAAAATTAGCTAATACTTGGCTTAGGTAATAACTGAATGGCCCTCTGTCCATGTATACATGCAAACATATAATATATATATGTAGATTAGGGTGGTCCAAAAATGCATGTGAAAAAGTAAAGTCGGACTTTTTATACCCCTATTTTTTTGAATCAAAAAATTTGTAGAGGTCGCTCAAAGCGCTCAACGTTTTGTATGCATTTCATGTGGGTGAAAAAACACATTTTGTAGAAATGGTATAGAATACTTGAAAACAATATTGTTCGATCGGAAAACTCTGCTTCTCTTCAGGAGACTCCCAATAATAATACTCGATTGTTTATTTAACCTTTTGTTTTATTAGCCATGTTTTATAGGTCCCCCAAAAACCACAGAAAATGCAATGGGGGGATCAATAAAAAATCTTTAGTATTAAGAAATGGTTAAATAAACAATTGGGTGTTGTTATTGGAAGCCTTCCGAAGAGAACCGGAAAAATATTGACTTTCAAGGATTCTATACCATTTCTACGAAAAGTTGTTTATACCCATATAAAATACGTGGAAAACTTTTAGCGCTTTGAGCAACCATTAAATATTTTTTTATTTCAAAATAAAAAATAGGGGTTGAATGCATTAAAATTCGGATTTTACTTGGATAACCCTAATGTAGATACATACAAAACTCGATGCAATAAAATGCGCTGAATTTACTCACATTTTCCTTATTTTTGCAGCATTTGAACAATCTACTGGAGCATTACTTGGAGCCAATGAAACGAGAGACATTCCTATCGAATGCTGAAATAAATGCACTCTTTGGTAACATTCACGAAATTGTCACATTCCAAAGACAATTTTTGCAAAATCTCGAAGAAGCACTTGAATTGGAGCCAGACTTTCATAAATTCGAGCATTCTGGTCAGTTCCGGGTAAGTGTTAATGTACAGTAAAGTATTTACAGTAAATTGTACAAACATCTACTTACATAAATACATACATACTTATGGCCTGAATCATAAAACCTAAAGTAGATTTAAAGAGCTTTATAAAGTGATATTTTCATACAAATTCTCGATTTATAAAGCCTTTATAATCTTCTTCGCTGTTTACTAGCTTATACTCGCAAGTTTAACTCCTCTTTTTTATACAAATATGAAAAATATTTCAAAGATGATTTGCCTTATCCTGAGTTTCGTCCGAAAAAAATTCACCCGAAAGTGTTTCATTCGCCTGTAAGTGAAAGCTGAACCGCTTGGGGGAAAATGAATAGAGCTCTTGTTAGTAGACTAGTACGACTAATCGATTAGTCGAATATAAAAAGTTGTTTCGACTAGTTGTTTTCTTTCCGTAAACATTGCTCTTTTATATTTTTTGTATACTTATGCCTATTGACAAAACCCAACCATGCTAATAACAATAATTTTGTGTTGAAAAACTGTAACTATTCGAATAATTGCGGTTAGTCAATCTTCACACGTTTCTGGGAATGTTGCGATGACCACGGACCCAAACTAAATCCTGATCGAGCTTACTGAATTTAAAAGCAGCGTACACTCCTTGATTAGTTTCGACCTTGTTATAAAAGATGCCAAAGGCTCAAAAGCCGCCCGGCTATCTGAGAAAATAGCTACGCGCGCCTTAACTTATTTCAGGGTAAACGCCTTCTCCAACTCCGCGTTCCATTTTGGAGCCATCGGTGTACAGATGATGTATCCAGGTAGAGATATCAAACTGCCCGTCCCAGTCAGCCCCCGATGGAATAATGAGCCCGAAAGATCTGTGAAATTCTACTTCGGGTCGGTCGTATGTAATCAAAGCCAGGAACCTTATTCATGGCCGTAAAGATCATTAGCTTTATTTTCTCTGTGTTAACTCAAAGACCACTTTGCTCATCGGCATAGCTCTGCTAAAATTCCACCCATGATATTACTCACCACAGATGGAAATAACCCAGTTACTAAAATCAATACATCGTCAGCGTAGGCTACTGCTCATACTTCCCCTGGTTGAGCTTGAGTAGTTCTGAGTATATGGTGCCAAAAAATTGGAGAGATCACTTCACCTTGAGGAGTGCGCCTACCAATGTTCCTTATTAGTGTAAAGCTTCTAAGTTTAGCTAAAATCGTTCTGCTTCTAAGCATCGCCATTAACCATGCGCTTATTCCTCGACGCCAAGCTCGTCCAGGGATTTTTGGATAGCTTCTACCCGAACATTGTGAAAGGCTCCTCCGATTTCGAGGAAAGCTGGCAAAGTATACCGCTTAAAGCCCGGACGTTCGCATCTAGAGCCCTCTCGAAGGTTTTGAGAACAAAGGAAGTCAAGCTAATTGGTCGAACATTTTTAGTGTATGCATGCCCTCGCCTCCACGACAAAGGGACGTAGTTAAAAGCAATGCATGCTTTGAAAATTGACAAAAGCGAGGACACGATAGCATCTTCCACAGTTTGCAACATGATGCCGTCTTTGATGCGGGCTTTTATAAAGCGAGAAGGACTTCAAGGCTCGTTATATTGTTGGCTTTGTAAAAATTGTCCCTGCTATGTACTGAGCTCTAGCATACCTTCTTGGAAGCGGATTGAACACTTCTTCAAAGTTACTCTTTCGGAAAGTGAAATTTGATAGAAACTGTGGGCTAAGCAACTTAGTTTGGAACAAATTATTTTGAGAATTGTGCGATAGATAGGTTAAATTACCAAAATATTATGAGCTCAACAATGGCTTGGGAATAAACTGAATCCATCTATGGTGCTTGTACTTAAGTATGAGAAAAGAAAAGCAATCTTCCTTTAAATTAAACTGGTTCAAAGTTTAGGTATAGCGAATAAATATTGTTGATCCATTCTCAATACATCTGAACCAAATGCAATGCAAAAACGTAAGAGATCATTAGTATGAACAAAATGTTGTCTTCATTGCTTCGAATATTTTTATTAATTATTTGATATAGTAAAAGGAGAATCGTCCTGCACTGTCTGCGATTGCAATGATGGAAGCAACAAATGCAAAATTTTGCAAAAGTTAACAGCACTGATTTTCCTACAAAGTGCACATCATTAGTTATCCCGGCTTATTTGATGGTGAATATCTTTTATCTTTTTACTTTTTTTTTGTTAGCACAAGCCAGCGTTGCAAATTTTCATCATTTCCGTTTACAATCATAAATTACATTGCCAACTTGTGTTGGCAATTTCCACGACAAACGCGCTAGTAAGCCAAGAGCGCGATAAAATATGTATAGATATCGAACAATTGAATCAACTAAAGTCTCTTTTCATACATACATATGTGCGTACATAGTTACTTAGATGTAAGTAAGTTTAAAAAAAAAAATATACATACTTATATTTGTATATGGGGCGTTCCATACCAAAACGGACGGGGTTCACACTTTATGTGTTGGATTTGTTTCAAATTTATAGGGTTGATGCATAAACATAAATAATAAATAAATATGAAATTTGAGCTTGATTAATACCTTTTTAAAAAACTTTACCACACGAATACAAAAACAAATCGACTTAATAGTTTTCCAAATATCTCGAGAACAGGGCGAGGAAAAAATTTGAAAAAAATTATGAAAACAAATATTTAAATTTTTTTTTCTTGAAAAATTTTTCACATACAAATTTTTTGATAAACAATATAGTTTTTGAAAATATGCCTTCTCAAAAAAAAATAAAAAAAAATCACAATGGTGGCTCTGAGTATTGCGCAATACTTAAGTATAGTATTATGGGGTGCACTCTACAATAATTTGAGTTATGAATTTTTTACACCGAAGTTGAGTAAAATGAGTTCATACATATCTGTGTTCATATGGAAAAGTAGCTTATGTCGAAAGGCTGGCTTTAGTATAATGCGGCAATCCCTTTACTTTTAAACGGCAAAGAAATTGTTTGATGAGACTTAATAAGAATATTGACTTGCTAGTATCGGAACTATTTCTTCCACGTTTATTTGCCAAAAGTTGTTCAACGGCTTAGCGCCAGTGAGTCATTGGCAATCGTATGCTGCGAATGCCGATTTATACTAAAGCCAGCCTTTCGACATAAGCTACTTTTCCATATGAACACAGATATATTACAAATTTATAAATTTTTAAAATTTTTTTAGATTTCTTTCTTGAGTATGCAGCCTTGAACCCCTTAAAATTTAGTGCAAAATTTAAGCTACTGCGAAATTGCGTTGATTTTTAATATATTTTATGCTGACGGCTTTTTGCACTTTTTTCTTATGGAAGAAAATGAGCAAAACCGTTTTAAGAGTAAAAAAATTAACGCCGGTTTTGCAATCGGTTAAAACTTGCACTTTGTTATACTAAAATTAAATGAGCTACAAAACTGCATATTCAAAAAAATTCTAAAAATAAAATTGAGCAAATTTTTAAATTTTTAATATACTTATTTTACTCAACTTCGTCGTAGAAAACAATTCATAACTCAAATTATTCTAGAATGCACTCCATAATACTACGCTTAAATATTGCGCAATACTCAGAGCTCCCATTGAGATTTTTTTTTAATTTTTTTTGAGATGGTATATTTTCAAAATCTATTTTTTTTTATCAAAAAATTTGTATGTGAAAATATTTTTTTTAATTTTTTCCTCGCCCCGTTTGTACGGTAAAGTTTTTAAAAATGTATTAGTCAAGCTCAAATGTCATATTTATTTGTTATGGGTATGAAAACTGTGACTAGTGGTCCATAAAATCTATATCTATGCAGTGGTGGAGACAAGATTTCGGGAAATAGGGGATGATAAAAAATTCTCAACAATAACTTAGAGATGAGACATAATATCTAGAGGCATGCACTTACTGAAAATTTGCAATTAAAATTTGAAAAGTTTTAACAGCGTAGTAGCTTACAGGCTCAATATGCAATTGTGTAATCCAATAAGCGGTAATCTCAAATATTTATAAAAAACTATTTTAGTATGCTAACATAAATTTTGTCACCGTTCATTTTGCAATTCTACCCCACCGATTTCAAAACCAATAAGGAAGATAAAGATTGAAGGAAGATCAAAATTGGTTGAACCCAAAATTGGTTACGCCCAAAATCGTCGGTTAAAAATTTCCGTATTTGTTATGGATGTTCAATTTGAGTTGTTTCCGCATTTTGTTTTACTTTGTATTTTAAATTTGTGTGATAATGAAGAAATAACTTATTAAAACGATTAAGATAAAATAATGAAGGAAAAGTTGAAGATAAAGGCGAAAATGAAAACAATGAGAAATACATAAGAATTAGGGTAACTGAAAGGTAAGAAAATGTATTGAAATTTTTCGAGAAGAATCGAAGTAAATTCAGCCATAAAAAATTTAGTTATCGAAAGTTATCAAGTTACTGAAATTTACCGAGTCATCGAAGTTTATAGTTATTGAAATTTATCGAGTTATGAATTTTTATTGAGTTATCTCAACGTACCTGATTACTGAAATTGATCAATGTTTATTGAGTTGTCGATATTTATAGACACAGAAACTTAGTTGTCGAAATTTATGGATAATTATAGAGCCATAAAAATTTATGATATTATCGAAATTTGTCAAGTTAGTGAAATTTACGAAGTTATCGATATTATTGAACTGTCATTATTTGTTTAGTTAACAAAATTGATCGAGTTTTCGAAATACATCGAGTTCTTTTAACTTATCGAGTTATCGATATTTATTGATTTACTGAAATTTTTCGACTTATCGAATCGGAGTTTTTGGAATTTTTAAAATTATAGAGTTATCGAAATTTCGAGGTTATATAGTATGTAAGTCTATCGAGTTATCGCTGCTTATCGAATTATATCGAGTTATACCAAAATGCTACGAGTTATCGAAATTTGTCAATAGCTTTGAAAAAGGATGGAGCTATTAAAATTAACCGAATTATCGAAATTTATAGATGTATCTTAAGTTTATCGAATTATCGATTTATATCTATATTTATATTATACATAGATTTTTGGCATATCGAAATTTATCGAGCCATAGAAAGGCAAAGTTATAGAAATTTATCGAAAACTATCGATATGAGTCGAGTTATTGGATTTTGTTGAGTTATCGGATTTTGTTGAGTAATAGAATTTTATTATTTTTAAAATTCATCGAATTATCGAGATGTATGAAATGAAGTTAGAAAATCTCTCTAAGGCTCTTAAAAAACCCGAGAAATGGTCGAATTTCGACAGTAACTGGCACTCCTAGTATAAATAAGAGGGACAAAATGGTATGCTGTTACTAATCCAAAAGTAAAAAAGGAAATAGTAGTTCATTGACGAAGGATCTCTCCATGCATCGCCAACCGCCTACCCTTGGCTACGCCACTGTATCTATGTATATACTGTACTTTTATATATTGCTCCTAGACCAATTCATGAAGGTATGCGCGCGTGCATGATTGTACTTACTGCTATGTGCAAGCATTTTGAAATGGAAGGAAATTGCAAATATTGTAGTTTATGAACACAATTCCAACTTTGTTAGTTGACTGGTGTTGGGTTTCGTTTTATTTGTTGTTTGGCGAAACACTTTTCAATAAACGTTTTTTTCCACAATTTCATGTGTTGTATTCTCTGCTCAACTTTGCCATGCTTTTTGCATCTTATATTTTATAGCAGGATAAACCATTGCTGCTACCCCACCTTTTTGCCTTCTTCCCTCCCTTTCGCCGGACAACTTCAGTACTCTTCAACTATGTTGTTTGTTTTCGCTCAAACGTTTGCATAGTTTGCTGGTTCTCTATTTTTCATGCTGACGTTTCATTACAACCGATAATAAATTTATTTTATTCTCTTTGCAAAAAGAGCAACACCAAAACGAAGCGAAAGAATGCAAATGAAGAAAAGAACGGAAATCGTACAAATTTTCCAATTTAAACCCAATAACAAAAGAAGCAACAAATAATTACAGAAAGAAGTTGAAACAAAATACTCATAAAATCTCGAAGAAGCGAATAAAGTAGCAGCGTTAGTACCAGTATCAGTATCAGTAGCATCTAAATCTTGCTGTGAACAACACTAACAGTGCAGATGCTAAAGTGTGGAGTTTTGTGTAACTTAGAAGTGGTAAAAACGCATTTTCCGCTGAACACCAAAGGATATTTAAATTACCGCAGCCAGCCACTTGTTAGACCGCCACCGCTGTTAGGTATGCCGTGACATACAAACGCGATTCGAAGGATTGCTGGTGCGTGTGTATATGTGTGTGTACACAGCTGTAGTATTGTATAAAAGTTGAACGCTCAGACGCAATCTTTTTTCGATTTACATATGTATTTGTTACGACCACACAGAATGGTTTCACTTGATTGCGTTATTTGTTTGCCTTATAACGCTATAATTCTTCTATTGTCTGCTCTTAGCCGTTTGTTAATAAATTACAAAGTCTAACATTTGTGGCTTTATTTGCTAAGCAAATATTGAGTCATATTTTCTACTCCATATAACAAAGCAGGCTTTATAACAAAGTCACTTGGTGTATAAATTTGTTGTGACTTCTCTGCAAGCAGCTAATAACGCAAACAACAACTTCAAAACAACAAACTCATTCAGTATACTCTTAAAGTTGAAATAAAGTTAAATTGAAATCAAAGCAATACCAAAAGTTTAAATAATTAGTTCAGGACAATTTTGAAACTGTCTTTCAACTACGAAAGACTTTTGTCTTTCGAAAGACAATTGTCTATTCTGACAACTAACTTGAAAGCTTTTTACTATTATGAGTTGCATTCGACTGTGCTCGCAGGTGCTGATCGAACGAATTTTCATTTGGTATTATGACGCTCATTCGATGAAGAATAGCGCTATTGTGAATTTCGCTCGGTTAGGTTGTTTACAATATTATATTTTTCACCGCTGAGAAGTTTTGTTTACAAATCGAGCAAACTAAAAAGTGTGCTTATACATAAAACGGAGCTCTGGTTCAACGATTCGTCAGAGGAGAGAGCTTGGTAAACTGGCCAGGAGTAGAAAATTTTTAAGAGGGTTTAAGTGTAGTCTTTCGAATATATTTTGACATAAAATACGTTTAAGAAATTTGTTTATTAAAAACTTCCGACTGTCGAAAGAGGCGTTTGTGAGCCAAAACCAAGGCATAACAAGGTAGATATCGACATTTCTCTCTTTTGAACTACGACTAAAATGGTTGCTCTTAACCCTATACTATTAAAAATTTTAATTTTTTTAATATAAATTTTCAATTCTGAGCTAAGCGACTGATTTTAAATACATAATAAAATGAAAAGCAATTACGGGCGGTATGTTGTGTTTGACAAGAGCCAGGACAACAAACTTGTGCGTTATTTAAAAACTCCGAAGTATCAATACTTCATTTGGAGACTCTTCACGTGCGCGCGAAGACCATTTTAGTGCCAGTGACTTTATTTGATGCCCATCGCAGCCGGGTATTTCTAAGCGGATGCGTTTGTTCCCAAGTGCAGGAATTACTAAACCGAATATGAAGAGAAAATCTTCCACTCATATAAATGGATATACCAAATTTCAAATGGTGGTCTAACAAAACCTAAACCGGAATTCCTTGTTGACATAAAGAAACTGAAATTAACTTTTAATAAATTTAATGGAAGGAAAATTTCGAAAGGCAAAAATTTAATAGCTGAATTATTGCTGTTAATTTCTGATGTAAATTTAGAATAGTCAGACCTTTTTTTTAATGTCTAATATACTTTAGAATTAAGTATTTGAATAAAAAAAATAAATGCTTAAAAATATTGGGCTAGTAAAGCAAGAAAACTGCCAAAATGGGTTTACAAATGAGTGTGTTTCACTTACAGGTCTATTCTGCGCTGGTAATAAAAAGTTTGTAACCGGTCAATAAAGTTCCTGTCAATTTTTAAACCCTTTTCGCATTCTGTGTACTATTGTAACCGGTAATTTTTGTTACCATCTCATAAGCTGGTAACAAAGTATTGCCCCGTGAAATATGCAATGCCAGAATTTGCACAATTCTTCATAGCTGAATTGCTGAATATTTAACTGCATTACCAACGTACCTAGAATCGCGGTGACAAGAACTGGTAACATTTTTTGGTAATAAAATTTTCCGGTTACAAAATCATCGGTAACGTGCAGAATAGACCAGTTAGTGTGTAGTTTTGTGTAAGTATGCATTTCCACATTTACATTAAAACGAAAAGGCAATACCCAAAATGAAGCTGATTCTAATAAAGTCGACTCTAAAGTTAAAAGCCGCTTTTTTTGACAGATATCCCATTGAAAGTTATGTCAAAAAGCTGCTTTTAACTTTAGGAGTCGACTTTATTTTGACTATAGCTACGGGTCGTTGAGTTTTAACAAATCTGGTAAACGCATAACAAAGGGTTAATTTCTTTGTTTACATTTTTTGACTTTACAGTCAGCTATGAGAGAGCTCGACTGAATTGTCACTTATTGTTCAATATTGTTGTTGAATATGCCTTGGCCAAAACTGTTTAAAAAATATTTTAAAACTATCAACAGCTTACGATTTTTTTCTCAGAGATCGTGCCAACTGAGTATTGGGACTTTCATTCACAAGTAAACCAAACAAGCTGGAAGCTTGTGTTTAATATTCACGACGTTAGAACTGTATGAAATTAATAAAAATTGTTTAAAATTAGTGTCTAACCGCCATAAAAAAAACAAATGCAAAATCGTACATTTTTCACAATTTTCTAACACTTCGCTACACCATCGAAAGCAAAATTCGGTTCGACAGAAAATTCGATACTCAACGAAAATTTCGACACGGTTGCATAGCTCATAATTTCACTTTCGATGCTCGATCTTCGATAGCCAGCGAAAATCTAATGCAACTCATAATAAGGGCCTAAAACTCACTAGGATTTTTAATGCAATCTTGCCAACAGCAATCTTTTCTGCATAAACTTGCATCCAGAACTCTCTTGGCTCCCTTCGTAGTATTTAATAATCAAAGTGCTGTCTTCACTGATGTACAGAAGGTTTTCAAAAGCTTAATTGGTCATATCAGTAGGTTTACTTTTCGGGCCACATGAAAACGGGTTTATTATCCAGCTGAAGTCATCCTGAGAGTCAATGTTGGGAAAATATTCGACAATTATTTTTTCTAAACCTTCCAAGTTAACGCCGGTAATGCACATTAACGCTAATAAAATATTTTTTACAGCCAATTTCACGAAAGCAATTTAAGTGATAAATGATTTTAAGCCAAAGAATTGGCTTCGGCCGATTAAATCCTGAATGTAAATTCATTTAAAGAACAAATGCTCTTATAAACTTTTATAATAACAAAACATAATCAAATACCTCATTCAAGAGTCGGCCAAAAACGGCCGATGCCGATTCTTTTGGACGATGCTAGCCTCGGCATCGGCTGATTAATCGGTCGGACTCTAATATTTAGATTAATGTCGTTTCCCTCTTTTACATGAAATGAGCCAAAAGAAAATTAATACATAAAATTAGTTTTTAAAAAGTAAATTAAAAAATAGATATCTTCTTTTCAAAAATAAAAAATCTGATAAATTTGTTGTTAATTTAAATTAAAAAAGAAACCATTTTAAATTAAAAAATATATGAAAAACTCCGCTGCGCCAGGACTTGAACTCGGATAACTCGATTGGCATTCCTGTGCTTTTCCCATTCGGCCATTGCGGCTATGACGCGCGCTAAATGATATGCAAGTGCTTTCTCTTAAAATACTTTTCACCACGAGTGGTGAATGAGAGAGCTTTTCTTCTAAGACTTTTGTGCTACACTGAGAAAAAAATCAACCAAAAAGTAGTTCATATTACCTAATTCAAACTTAAAAAGGGATCACTGTGATTCTTAATTAATATTTCCAATCAAACCATAACTTGGTTGAAAAAACTATTGTGCTTTTGGCTCAGTGTAGAATAGCAAAATTAGTTCTAACTATCTTGCCATCTGCCTTTCGTTTGTCTTACGAATGGCTTTTTACTATCTTATCTGGAATTTCCCCTTAAGATGAAGAAGAAGAATAAGGAAATGGTTGTCTTTTTGGTACTTAAAAATTCACTGCAAGTAGCCGCTTTCGATTCGCTACTTCTATGTTTGCTTAAAGGCGACTTTATTTACAATAGAAAACAAATTAAGGAAAAGCAACAAGTGGATTAGCGAGCAGGAGCAAGTAATACCTGTTTAGCTCATTAGGGTTTGTTTAAACCATGCCTTGGTGGCGGCGACTGCGTAATACGTTGACGGCGAAAGTTAATAAATTTAAGCGAAATTTCTTAATTTCATCAAAATTTGCCAATAAATTACGAATGAGCCCTAAATTAAGATAGTGTGTCCAGACTAGTATACTATTCCTCACAGAAAGTGGTTTTACATGGCGGGTCTCAAAACCGAATAGTCGCAGTGGCCCCACCGATGCTCGCTCTCTTTCTGCCGTAACCCAAGGCTTCCCTCGGATTGGTGTACCGCATCTCGTACATGGGTTGCTCATTTTGCCCAGAGTGCGCGAACGACGACGCAAGAAGCGGCACTGAGTTAAGCCATGCAACTGTAACTGCATATCCAGAACAACGTCTGCATATACCTAATTGCTCTCCGAACGAACAACTACTTAGAACCAAAGCCATGCGCCCTTATCAACTCCTCGCCACCGCACAAGGTGTTACCATTTCAAATGAATATCCCTGTGCCGCTACATCTAAATTGTGTGCGAAATTTAAGCTCGATTGCTTTAAAATTGTGGAGCCGAGATTAGGTACGTGCGTAGATTGAGTTACAATATATGAAATAACCTCGATTAAGGCCATCAAACTCCCTACCTTTCATTGTGGCCATCATCTTCTTTCACAATAAAATCACACATATGTATGTACATACTTAAAACAAGTATACCTACATACATACATACTACATGACACATAGTTAGCCCAAACCCCGCCTTCACTTAGCTTTCCATTCATTCCAATTCAATTTCAACTTCATGCAACTACAGCTGTTCCAAATTGCAACAAAAGACAATAAGACAAAAACGAATAAATTAAATCCCTGTACGAAAAATAGAAATTGCAGAAAAATTAGACAGCACCAGAGACGATAGCGTTGGCGATGGGGTGAAATAACGGTGAAAGCTTTATATGCACAGCCAAACCATTCAACTGTCGTGATTGCAGTTTTTTTCAGCTTCTCTCGCCATCACTTCTTTCACTCCACCCTTCTGCGCGCCAGCCATAATGATGTCATTAATGCGAATTTAATTAAACTGAAACCTTTTGTTCCAAGTCTGTAACGAAAAAGCACCTGAATTGTGAAAGAAGACACCTGGGATAGAGAGGGATTTTTATGTGACGACACATTAACCACAGACACTGATGAATAAGTCTATACAATTAAAGATGTGGTGCATTGGATATGTACCTATGTACTATGTAGATATGTTTATGAACATGTAAATAATGTACATGTAAACACTGAGCTTACCTAAATTGCTTTCTATGTGTAGATACTAACTAATTTCTGAACTTAAGTTCTAGGATCTTGTTCTAATTTAAATAAGTTCCTTTGGATAACTGCGGCATGCATTATTCCCTAAAACCATTTTTGTATAGAAATGTACAATAGGGCGGGTAATTTTTTTTTACTATACACGTATAGGGTAGGATGATTCCGCGTGTAGTTCTAAGCAAATTTGCCGAAGAAACCGTAGGTCTAAAATCAATTTGGAGTTTGGCAAATTGCGAAAATATGTTTCAAAGAAAATATGAAAATTTGCACTGTTGCGCCCTCTGTTGGAAGTTTTAAGAAGAAGATAAGCGCCGAAATAGATTCCTCATACCAAAAAGACCCCTTACATCATGACTTCATACAAAATTTAAGCATTTGTTTACGACACTACAGCAAAATTCTAACTTCAAATTGATGATAGATCCATGGTTTCTTCGGCAAATTTGCTTAGAATTAGATGTAGAATCCTTCTGTCGAAAAAAAATCTCCCATACAAATTGACCCGCCCTAATGTACACCGATTGCTAAGCCTTTTTTAAGCGTAATCAAGCACCCTTCTGAATTCAATGATTTTCAGTTCTTTATTGCCAAAATCCCAAGCTGTAAGTCATTGAACTGTTCAAAGAGTATATCTACCTTAAACGTTATACACTCTACTCTAAGCTTGATTTTTTTCACAACAGGTACCAGATTACTACTAAAATCTTTTCAGTTACCTCTTCCAGAGATGTAGAGAATACTCGGCCCTACTTTCTTCCTGTTTCCACTCATGGGATTGAGTTGAGTTGAATTTTCTAAAGGGATAATAGATTGATCCTTCTAATTCTCATGGTCCTACTAAGGGATTTATGCACCTGGGCCTGGTGTTAGTTTGTCGAGCAAAGTTTCTACTTTTCAGTTGTACACCGAGCCTTTTATAGAACCTATTATCTACAGCTAATACTTGTTTGACTTTTAGACTTGCGTTGTTGGTGGTTTTTCACTGATTCCGGTGCATAGAAAAACGTTAAAAGTTTCGATCACTTCAAAAAAACTTTAAGACGATTTTTTTTCCAGAAGTCTATTCATAGCACTTACCTCCAGTTAATGCAAATATTTTATTCTTCATGATTATATTTTCAAAATGTTTTTGTATTAATAGCGTTGAATCTGAACGATCCATAAGCAGTTATATTTCCGGATCAGACTCTTGAGTTAGCTCACTTTCCATATATATACATATAGTGGCGTTCAAAAGTGGATGAATGGTGTTTCGTATTTAATATTTACCATGTTCTTCAATCAATCATTTTTGTGATTTTTTCGCATAAAAATATATTTCATGGTTTAACAAAAATCATATAAATCGCAATTTCAAACTTTATACAGAATTCAGAAGAATTCCACAAATTTGTATCTAAATGTCGAGATTTGTAACCAGAATTTTTTAAAAAATTTTAGGTATGTAGTTAACAGGATTATAAAATTTTAATAAAAATTTGTGCAATTTTTGAGCGGCTGGAAAATCGCATTGATTTTCAATATTTATTTATTTTTTGACTGCGTTTTGCAAAATTTTTCACATGAACATGAATTTTCATTGGTAGAACATGCGAAAGACCTGTTTCGAAAAAAAAATGAAAAAGTCACTGCCAGTTTTCCCTACTTTCTCTATTTGTATGAAAAAAAACCGCAAAAGCCGTCATCAAAAAAAAATATTAAAAATCAATGTTCGTATTTAAAAATAATATTTTCATACCAAAATTTACCACGCACGTGCTTGTATGTCCACATCTTAGTATGTATAATAAATATGTAAGTGTACTGTATCTGTGAAGTATTTGTGGAGTGCAGAAGGAAAGCATATTGAACGAAAAATTCGATCAGACAAATTTAATAAAATAATAATTTAAAAACAGCCAAAAAGTATACGTTTCGCAAACAATTTTCGGTACTTGTCTGTACATACGTTTCTGACGCACACTTTAGTGGGAAAACGGATCGTCAAAGTATCCGCAAACGGTATCTGTAAACGAGCAAAAGTCCGCACTTCATCCACTTTTTTCCTTTTCCGGATGTTCGGATTTTTTCCTGGTTGGGTACTTATTTTCGTTGACGTTTATAGTAAGCTTAATTACGTTTCTAATTGATTATAATATTATTATAGGTTTGTTCCATAAGCTACTTGTAGAAAAACTCGAGCAAAGTTCAAACTGTCAGCGTATATCAAATAAACTCTAAAAACTTACTTGTGAAACGCGTATGTGTAACTCGAAGTGACTTCGAGTAGCTTGTGGAACAAACCTAATATTTATTTCCCTCAGTGTAGGCAATGCTCCTTAGCACTTTTGTGCCCCAAAATTATGAGTTTTGAATCATTAGTTTTTTTTTTTGGGAGAATAGACATACGGCAGCGTTGATCCGGATTAACTCGTTATTTAGATAAAGACTGGGATTGAATTGAACAAGGAATGCTTTAAGGCAAAATTAACTTGCATAGTGTGGCCCATATGAAATCCTTTAATTTTTTCAGCTCCCAAAATGATTTTTACCAATTTTCAATGTTTTGGTATTTAACCTTTTCTTATTCCAATAATTTGACTATAGACTAAGTGACTAACATCAGTCAAGAGACGGTGAAGTCATTCATTGCGTAAATATTTCAAATTTTAGTAAACTACTAGTCTCTAACAAGAGCTCAGAATTGTTTACAAATCTAAACTTTGTATAAATCAATAATAATTAACAGGTATAATAATGTATATTTGTTTTAATGTTGTTACTTTCAGAACGTTCTCTTTGCTATCGGTTCGGCATTCTTGTACTACGTCAACCATTTCAAACTGTACTCATCATTTTGCGCCAGCCATAGTAAGGCCCAGAAAGTTTTGCATCCCAGTAAGTAAATTTGCTATGTAACTGTACATATTTGTACTGAAGTCTTATTTCAGTTCATATATTGAAATTTTTAAGTACATATGACAGATCAATACACCAAATTCGACTGTTTTGAACACATACATATGTATAGATATATACATTAGACCGTACAAATACATACATGTTTTGCAAGGCAATTTCGTATTTTTACACTTGCATTAACAATCGGGTCGTTAAGTATGATTTATCGATGTTCTTGTGAGTAAGTACTAGTACGGGCTTTTTTAGGTCAACGAACTTTGAAACGAAAAACATTGTCTCCTGCCGACAAAAACATCAATATATCACACTTAAAGATCCAACTGCAAATGCCGAGGGTATGAAGAAAGGCCCTTACGATTGGCCCTTACGATCGGTTAAAAGAAAAATCGAAACAGCCTTCGAATCGAAATACTTCCTTAGCAAAAGTTTAATGATTTTTGGCCAGCTTTAATTTACTGGCTTTCGGTCAAAAATATCTTTGGCCCAAATAAAAGCAAAAATATCTTTTTTCGAAATCGCCTTACAAAAATGCTTTAGACTCAGAGAGGTGCAGCCAACTTGTGTAAGGTGTTACGGTCTAATGTACGTCAACCAGCCCAGAGTCCTGCCCAAAATTCCAATTACTGAAAATGAACACGCCCTTTAACTGAAACGTGGCGAAGTAAAAAATTCAAAATTGCGTCTTTACTACATCGCTTTAAGGAGGGGGTTAAATGGAGTGAAGGAGGGTTGCCAGAAGGAGATCATGGGTGTAAATTTTGCAGCACATGGAGTCATGAAATTTCGTACCTTGAATTTGCCTTTCCTCGCTAGCTCATCAGCCCTGCAATTTGATTCCTCTATTTCCCGCAACCAATATAAAGCTGGCCTTGAAGACGGTGCTAGTATCGTTTAGAGCGCCCCGATATCCTTATGCAACCTTTGATGGTTGCATAGGCGTATTCTTGATTTGATGGCCGCCTGACTATCCGGGGAGACATTTATCGTATTTGTCGTTACGGCATGTGTACTAATAATCCTAGTCGTTAGAGAAAACTCCATAGCCGACCCTATTATCAAGCTTGGAATCATCCGTTTAGAGATTTAGTTCACCCATTCTGCATTCTTGACGCTCTCCTCGTGACGGGATGTTATTTGAACCTTACTCAGGAGTTTTTGGTAATTTTCTTTTGCGCCACATCCTAATGGTAATAGTAATGAAGAAATCATACTAGAAAATAAATAAAATCTTCATATTTACAGTTCCTTTTAATAAAAAATTATCTAAGCTAAATGCGATTCACTGAACTAACGGTTAATTTTGCTGTTGCTCCTTTTGTATATAGTAATTTGGAATTGTTATTGAAGAAATGTTTAATCTTAAATCAGCAAAATAGATTTGTTAAATTGATACACCATACTATTTTTGACGCATACATACAGAAGTACAGGACGTACTTCTTTGCGCTCTGAAATAGTTGGTCACATTACCCAGTTACCCAGAGGAGATGAGCATGTTACTCATACGCCATGCACGCCCGTTCGATTTTATTTTTTCCGTGATAAATGTTAGGTACATCCAATATGGATCCGCCATTTAAGTCTAATTTCAGACTCATAATCGGCGATCTTAAGAACCCCTAATTGTAAAGTTTTAAGCGAAAGCAATCGATTTCGATTCTTTGGCCGCCCTACGTAGCCCCCCAAGTAACGTATTCTAAAAAAATCGATAAATTTAAAAAAAAATCCTCCCCATATTGGAGCCGCCATTTTGAACTTAAACAAAAATGGCGTCAGACAGAAAACAGTAAAAAAAAAAACAAAATAAAATTTAAAAGATGTATACGCTTCTTTTATACAGGCTTACGTATTGAATACTTAAGCAATACACATCTATACTTGTACTTACATTTAAATGTGCTTATGTACATACATATATTTTAATCGTATGTATATATGTACATACATTTGATTTCTTGTTAGCATAAACCGCATTTTAATCTATATTACATCCTTATATACATACATACATATGTACGTCTGTGTGGCATACATAAAGTATGCGTGTAGCTCCAAGAATCCTATTAAATGGAAAATGAAATCGAACTCGAACCAATTTACACGAAAACACCTGAATTTAGTAAAGTTTGAATGAGGTAGTTAACTACAGGTACGAATAACATATGTATGTGCATGATTATGTATATGTACTGGAGGACTAATATCCGTATATACATATGTATGTTTGCACATACATGTACGTAAATATTTACAGTGTGACTGAAAACATACTTGTTAACAACACCACCACCACCACCATAACCACCACCTGCGCATTATTTAAGCGGTTACGCGTCAGAGACTTTGAAAGTTTTGAGAATATAAATATACATACATATATATGTATAATGTACGCTCTAGGGGTGTTAATTTTTCAGCTTTTTCCGATTCAGGGATTAGTCCCGGGATTTAGGTACTCCTTTCTTTTCAACAAATTAAATCGAAAAAATTGCTCGTCGCTGGAATAATGAAATAGTGTAACATGAAAAGTATAGTTTTGAGAAAAACGAATTGGAAGTTTTTATAAAGCATTACAAACAATACAAATACAATTTCGTTTTTCGGGAATAAATTAGTGAGCCAAAGAAATATTTAAGAAAACTAAAGATTTTTCTAATAGATTAAAGGATTGTCCATCCAATGGTGCAATTATGTTATCGAGTTTATATAAGCCCTGAATATATAATTTTTTCAAAAACAAATATTGCGAAATTTTAAATTTAAAATTTCTCACATTTCTCTGAATTTTTTAAATCATTTTGAATTACTCACGTCAGAGTGAAAAACTAAAAATGAAATTTTACTATATTTGCCACATGGTTTCGCGAATATATTAATATTTGTGTTTAAAATTTGCTATCGCGCGCTGTTTTATGTATAACGTCTAGCTCATTATTTAAAAAAAAAAAAAATATTTAAAAGGAGTTTCTATTATTGCCATTACTGCAAATTACAAATCCCGAAAAGCTCGGAATTATTTGCCAAGAGTACCGGGATTTTAGGGACCTTAAAAAGGCCGGGATCCCGGGATTAACATTCCTAGTATATACATATGCGAATGTTGGATATTGTATGCCATTCCCTTGGCCAAAAGTCTATCGCGACATCTCTCTTTTTGCGGTTTCCAGCTCTGTGCCAGCTGCTGTAAAGCAACATTGTAATTTCACATGTTTAATGTTCATCGAAATTCAAAATGAGTTTATGCCCAGTAGGGAAATGGTTCTAGAGAATTTACTTTGGATTCAGCAAAGTTGCGAATACTGAAGAGAAATGTTTAGTTATAAAATGAGTACTCCGATTCTATAGAAAATTATGAAGTTTTAATTGTGTTTGCTTCTTGCTTCAAAGTGAAAAGAGCAGACTTTTCGCCTTCAAGTTTTGAAAAGTAAAATAGCATAGTTTTGTAAAGTACCACATTTCGCTGCTTTTGAACTACACAGAGGGGAAAAAAATGAAATTAATCAGAAACGACAACGAAAGTACTGTATAATGCAAGTCAAGTTTTCCCTACAAGGCACCCACTAGTGTTTGTACATACATATTTCGCATTTAACAATGTCACACATTATGCCCCTGCCTATCGCAGATCGTATTCAGCGTGTACTTACAAGTGTTGTACTTCAATCACAATCGAGTATGCATTAAAATATAAACAAAGCACACAATGCTTTGCCTGAGTAAATAAATGGTGAAGTGTGAGAGTAGCATTAAATATCCGTACCATAAACAATTAATGAAAAACATACATACATACAAAAGATGTCGTTCCTTACGCTAAAACTCTGACTCCACTGCGTCAAATGTCATGATATGTACATATGAGCAATTGTTCAATTTTTCGACAAAACTAAATAGAGGAAGATTTCATTGCTAAATTGTATTTAAATGAAATCTTAATAAAGACATACTAAAAAGAAAAGTCAAAATAACAACTCCTGCTCATATACCCGTATTTGTGTATGTAACGTATACGTCCCGTAGCACCATACACCACCGACTAACACGTCTAATCGCACGCAGTGTTGCCACTTGCAAATATTTTTAGGTACCAAAATGCCTACCAAATCAGTTTCCAAACTACCAAAATTTGCTCATCATTAAAACGAGATTTCTCGAGTTTTCGGGGTTTTTTAGCTACACAAATTTGCAGTAAAAATTAAAACTACACATAATATTGTTAACAGTATTGGTTAACCATTCACACCAATCGTTCAGATTAAACAAAAGAAATTCGGGCATTTAAATAAAAGAATTAACGTATTGTATGGTATTTGGGAAATGAGTTTTTGTTTTGTTTGTTGTTGACATACTGGGAGCATGCCTTTCGCCAACCACAACATGACCGATTTGGTTTCTCGTTTTTCGATCTGGAAATAGTCACGTAGCGTGACAGCAGACGGTGCCACACCCCATACCTACAGCTTGAACGAATATGGATATTGTGGCTATTTTCCGATCGGGGCAACCGGACAACCGGTCTTCGAAATTATGCGATGTGGGACTTTTTTGAATACCAACATATGTCCAAGATATTGGTGAATATATGTGTGTATTGAAAGAAACCGCCAAAAATTATCTCAAAAGCTTAAACGCTTGAAAGCAGTCCCGAAACGGCTGAATGACGTAGTGCGGCTTCATAAACATGGCTTTACAACTCAACACTGCGATGCTGAGATCACAGAGATGCATTTTTAATCGGCTTTATTTAGGTACATTTTTTGCTTTTTGGTCAAATCGAGTGATAGAAATTTCATGTTGATCTGAAATTCGGTACACACCTTTAGTTGTGATGACAATACAATATCATTGTAAATCCAATATGGCCACCGCCACAAAATGGCGGATAATATTTCTTTTTTCGATTCCCGCAATATGGGTATAATATGAAGGGTTTTGACTAGTACAGTACAGTACATTATGAACAATGGCGGATTATATATTTTTTCGATCCCCTTAACATGGGTTTCAAACTAAAGGGTTTGACGTATAGAAAACAGTGCATTTTAGAAAAAAAACTTTGTCGAAAATGGCGCCCCAAACAAAATGGCTGATCATTTAATGTAGGCAGTCAATACATTTAAACTGAAATCTAGGTGTCTACATCAAAACAAAGCACTTTTCAACTTGGAATCGTAATTCAAGAATGAATCCGGCACCAAGTCAAGAGGACTGCGTGCCGAGGACTGATTGGCGTTAAGGTGCCCCTAAATAATACGTAGTTAGCCGGTAACCCCATATTTATAAATATAAATAAAAAAATAAAACAAACTTGAAAATAAAGTAAGAAACAATTTTTAGTTAAACGGTTTTATTGTAAAGCAAGTAATAATTATGCAGGTAATGTACTAAAAGCTAAAAAAAATAATTAGATAGATACCCGGTACCAGTCATCATCTCACTCTTCTCGCCAATCTAGAGCATTGATCATACTAAAATAAAATCTTGAGGTGTAGCGTTCTCTACCGAAATATGTAAATGATCGTTCTGTGATGTTGCACGATGGAAGTAATGGATTTAAAGGGTGTTTTTTTAGACGTGTGGTTTTCAATGAGGCAACTTTTTTTTCGGGGTTTGTATTTTTGACAGCTGTTACATGATTTATACTTGGTTTGGTTTGCCATTTCATAATGAACAGACCTACTCCGGAACAACGTTTGCAAATCATGCAAATTTATTACCAAAATAATGGTTCGGTTCGTGCGACTCATCGTGCGCTGCGTCCAATATTCGGTCGGCATAATCGCCCAGGATAGTCGGTAATTTGAACAACCATGGATAGGTTTCGCACCACGTTTACTCTAGTGGATAATGCGCATCCTCAAAGATGCCGTACAGTGCGCACCGAAGACGCTATTGCGTGCGACGTGTGGAGCAGAGTATCGAATAATGAGTCCATCCGCCATCGCGCGCAACTTTATAGAAGATTCTTGGTTTGCGGGCTCACAAAATCCCACTCGTGCAAGAATTGAAGCCGAACGACCATCAAGAGCGTCGCACGTTCGGTGAATGGGCCCAAAACGAGATGGCCACCGATCCCGATTTTCACAAGGAAATTTTGTTCAGCGATTTTCACATTTGGATGATGATAATGATAATCCACTAGCCATTGTTGAGACGCCGTTACATCCTCAAAAAGTCACTGTTTGGTGTGCTCTATGGGCATAGGGAATTATTGGTCCACATTTCTTCAAAAATTAAGCCGGCCATAATGTTACAGTAAATGGAGATGGCTATAGAACCAATATTAATGGCTTTTTCGCTCGTAAATTGGAGGATGTTGATGTGGACAACCTTTGCCATACAGTCATGCAGTCAGTCGTGGGCCTGTGGCGGGGCCTCCAAGATCATGCGATTTAACACCGCTGGACTATTTTTTGTGGGGTAATGTGAAGTCGCTTGTCTATGCAGATAATCCCGAGCCGATTGACGCCTTGGAAGAGAATATTCGGTGCGTAATTGCTGACATACGGCCGCAATTGCTGTAAAAAGTGGTTGAAAATTGGGCCCCTTGGCTGGAATTTATTCGAGCCAGCCGCGGCGGTCACTTCCCCGAAATCATTTATATAACCCTTATCTTTATAATAAAGCTAAATACTTGGCCATAACATTAAACTATATGCGTGTTATTTCTTCTTGGAAACCACATGTCTAAAAAAACACCCTTTACTTTTACGCGATGACATTTCTCATGCACAAACAACAAAGCCGAAAAGAAACTGCCAAACAGTCAATTTTCTTAATATTCATTTTTCGAAAGAAAACGTGGTTTAATTTTGCAAAATTGGAAAAATATATGATTTATAAAAATTATTAGAAAACCAAATAAAGAAAAAATGTGTATTTTGTGAAAGTATTAGTGAATTGCAGTGCACTTAAAGCTGTTTACTTTTACTTGAGAACTGTCAAAGTCGTCAAAACCAAAGTAGGGGTTTGCGGAATGCGCCACCTTTGTTCGCTACATTGTGACTTTGACATACATTCTACTTTAGCATGATCAATGCTCCAGATTGACGAGGAGAGTGGGCTGTTCTCTTATACCGTGCACCTAGCCAATTATACATTATTTCTTTACAATAAAACCGTTAAACTTAAATTTTTTACTTACCTTATTATAATGTAGAACCCTTTAGGTAAAATTTTTATGATTTTAGTATAAAATTAGCCATGTATGAATAGTTTTGCAAAATGAGTTGGCTTCTAAAATATGGGAAAGCCATTAAAAATAATATTATTTAAATATAACTACTGCTTTAAGCAATTCGAACTCATTATTCATGAAATGTTGTTAAATTAAAGCAGTTACGTTGACAACTGTATGCCAACTGAAAATACTTATGTATGTATGCGCTTGGAAGCATCTGTAAGGCTGCCTTTCTCCCCCCTGTGAGCAAGTGCATTTTTAAATTACTCATGCGTAGCATAGGCTTCTCGAGGGTTTAAAGTCGCTTTCGCTCAGTATGGCATGTGGGAGCACAAGTGGACAAGTGTATGCTTGTTTCACAAATTTACGACATAACAATGCATTTTTAAGTGCCACTTCGATGCAAGTAATTGCAAGACAATTAAAAAAATATATATATTTGCAACATGCTTTTAGTAACATTTTTTTATGAACCTACATGTGGCTGTAGAGTACCTAGATATGCATGCATGTCCATATTTACGGTGAATGTAGGTATACATACATATATGTATTTATTATATCCAAGCTTCTTATGTGTCTTATGAAAATCGTTACATATTGTAGTTAAAAAATTATTTTCCATGTACTTGTAAGTGTATTTTGTAACTTTCTCCTGTAACAAATTGCATTTGATTACAAAATGCTAGAACCTCCGTGTACTGCCATTTATATTATTATTTTTACAACAAAATAAAAAACAGAGTTGTAAGGGCAAAAAATCGTATAATACCCCAGCAGCGAAACTACGAATGCACGACTACGCTATCAACTCCAGAATCGACTTCAGAAAATACAGTGCATTACAATATGCATGAATTGCTTCTCAAATGTAATCAACTCAAATTATCAAATATGTATGTATTCAATGATTTTTAAAAGATATTCTTATAGAGATCAATAAAAATTTTGACGGAAAGTTATCTGTTTCGTCTGTTTTACCCCTTAGCCTAGAAACTTTTCAGAGAGACAAACTTCATGCGAATCCGCGACAAAAACATTTCCAGCCAATGGTAGTGTTTTAAATATTTATACCTTGTGCTATCTACAGAAAAGGCATGCCTATCAAAGCCACCTGTTGGCTCCATAGGATCAACAGCTCAATTGATGATCATAGGTTATTCCCTTTTTAAGCAATTGCGCCACCGACCGGTAGAGCTCATAATGCCCAATGCATAGGGAACTAAAAAATACTGAATAACTAAATCGTTTTCTTCAATTTTAGATCCAACAGTAGCGAGCTGGTCTTAAAAAGTTCTCCGAAACCTTTTTTGCTCGCTGAGAGCATATGCCTATGTTAATCTCACGGTATTCAGGTTAATATACATATGTTTAGGTTATCAGTAGCCCCACAATGCTACGCAGCCTTCATTAAATAAAATATTCACCCATTCATTTCCGACGGTGACTTCAGTGGAGGTAAGGGGGAATGATGTAACTAAATAGTTGCGAGCCATGTGATTCTTGTTCAAATCTCTCTCTGGTCATATTAGGGGATGTATGTATGTACCCCTGTATGACTTGATGCGGTTTACGAGGGTGCGGATATGAGCAAATTTCACGAGTCATATTTTTCGACAAAAGCATGTTTTGGTCGAAAATGGTCGCGCAATTATCTGTTTCGTGTAAACAACAAGATTCCACCGTGAAATTGTATTAAAGTGAAAACTTAAAATAGATATACTAAAAAAAGTAAAAATAAAAACTCGTGCTCATATACCCGTAGGTCTCTCAACTTAAAAGTCATAAAATTTAAAAGTACCTAAATATTGGCGTGGAAGATTTTTACACAGTATTCTTTATGCACCGATTTATCACCTTCTTTATGTGTATAACAATTTTAGCATGCATTTCGAGCGTGCTAATAAAATTTGTAAAAATCATAGTCATATTTTATTCAATGTAAATTTTTTTTAATTTTGTGGCACGCTAGTTTTATTGCACTAGACTCATTCGCTTCGCATTTCGCAGGAAGAATATTTCCACCGTTTATTTTTAACATTTTGAAATATCTTAAATTATTAAAATTAAAAAATCGTAAAATTTCAAAATTTACCACACAGTTGCGACAAATATTCTACATGTTGCCATTTTCTTTTGTGGCACACTCTTGAAACTTCTCAAATAGGTTGCATTTGATGCCAACGACCATTGCCTCTAATATGAATATTCTGTTGGAAAACTTCCCAAAGTTACTAAAAACCAATTATGATTTTTCGAGTTACAATGAGAAAATTAGTGATTTCGGTACTTTTTCGCCTAAATAAACATTTTAAGGCTAAAATTTTTCAAATAAATGCTTGATTTATTTTTTATTTTACTTGTTTTTGGATCTGGAAAGAAATTTTAACGGTTTTTTTTTGTGGCAAGAGAAGGAAGTGACACTAAAAAACTTGTGAGATTTGCTCAGATATGTATGCATGTAGGTGCCGCTAGTGTGAAAAAGTAGGGAGTCAATCAATCAGATGTGACATTTTTAGCCAATTCTTTACACAGAACACTGACGTCCTACTCAAAATATGTAAAATTTTAATTTAATTTTGTAATTTTAGCAACATAAACATATATTATAAACCTAATATACATTAATTCAACATTCTCACTAAATAAATAATGTTTTCGTTTCAGGATGCAATATATGCATTTGTTTGTTGTAGTAGTTGGCTTTCATACGAATTCATTGCTGTACACGAGTACGAGTAATAATTTATTTTAATATACATACAGCTCATTTAGTTGTGCAACATCAGAGATGTAGTTAGTGTTGCACTTATACACAGAACCTGTAGATTTCAAATACATATGTACATATATTTACATACATATGTATGTATGCCTTTGTAACTATCAAATAAGTGCCATTGTATTAAGAAGCGGCAGAAATTTAATGGCTGCAGTATTTTCGAAGTCATTCAATGCCTTACAAAATTGTCTGATACTTCACTGCCACAGCTTGTGTTGTTAAATTCAAAGGATGTGAGAATGTTATTAAAAAGATTAAATACGCAATAGGGAATATTACATAACTAAAAGGCAATATTGACGCTGGTATCTGTACCATCGTGTGTACAAATACTATAAATATTCCCGTTCACAGTCTGCCGCATTACCAAAAAAGTCAAAGCGAAAATTAACCTAAAAGTACTATGTTTTGTGTACTGAATCTGAATGGTTAGAGGCGCTTAAGTCCACCCGATGGGATACCGTATCGATTTCTGGCCCGATGAACATCCAAAAAAATTCTAACAACGCTCTTTCCTTACAAGGGCTCTTCCACTCTTCCTCTGAGTATATTACTGCCGTGAAGAAGCTTCTGGCGAAAAACCTTCTCCAATTCCAAGGCGACATAAACCAGTAGGACGCACAGCGGTACTTCAGTGGTACGAAATTAGCAGTTTTATACAAAATAGAAGCAACAGAAGTTAGTAGAATTTTATTCAACTAAAACCGATTGAGATTTTTGTTCACTTAAGCAACGTGTTTTTTTCTTATAACTTTTGTGTTTATTGTTTTTGTTGTAGGTTCATATGAATATATGGCTTCTACTAGACAAAATAGACCAGATATTTTAATAAATATAAACAAGACAAAAATTACACTTTATAATTGCTAACTTTGACATTTTGATGAACAAAAGCTATGTTTCCGTCGTCTTCTTACTATAAAAAAAATGAAATAACCAAATATTTACTTTCCGATCCTGAAAAAAAATTGGCGCATATTTGCGACTTTTAACGTTACCCTATATAGTAATCATGGCTTTTGTGGTATTTTTAAGGCGTTTTTGGGGTTAAGTTAACCGATTACTCCCATTTTTTGGATGTTTAGTTATAATGACGGGATTCACAAGACGTGTCAACCATCGTAGAATCTTAAGCTTAGCATGTTTTTATCTAAAATAATGATCAAAATGGTTTTAGAGGATTTCAAACTGCACCGAAATATTTTTAAACTGATAAAAAATATATAATATAAAACAAATGTTAAGCTGAAGATTTTACGACTGTTAACACGTCTTGTGAATCCCCTAAATATTATTAGATATGGGCAAAATTTCGGAATGATATGTTCATCGGCACGCTTCTTATGACCTTTTTGAGGTTAGGTTTGTATGGGTGGTATGTTTTAAAATAAATCGATCATGCCAATTTTTCGTTGGTCCTTTATTTATGTTCATAAATGTTACGTACGGAAAATGGAGCTACGGCGATTCCTTCTAATTTTTTTTTCAAAAAACATATAAGGCTGTACCACTGTAGGACGCCTCCAGTTGTGCGATAACATCAAGACGCACGCCAAAAATTGGAGGAGAAGCTCGATCAAGTACTTAATAAATATGTGGGTGCCAAATATAAGTTTTTTTTTTTTGTTAATTTTCCTTACATTCTTAGCAATAAATTAACCTAATTTTGAATACAGGGTTCGAAATTAAATACCATAACCCGCAAATAATATATTATAATAAGTACCATATTTGTGCTAAGTTAAGTCCAACGTGCTCTGTTTAAAGCTCATAAGACTAGTAAATGTTCAGTACCAGGTTGACTGAGCTTTGCCCGGAGTGCATATACTTTTTAAAGTTTTCAAGATTTGGATAGCTTTAAAAAAATATTTTGAAATTGAAAAAGAAATTGGATTTCGATATCTAGTAAGTAAATTTCTTACTCTAAAATTTAGGCGGCAACCCCATTCCGAATAACGCTGGAATTAATAGTACAAATCTTGAGCGTATATGCGTATACTTACAAAAAATTCCGAATTACGCTGGAATTAATAGTACAAATCTTGAGCGTATACATATGTTCTGCGTATACTTACAAAAAATTCTGATTGAAATTTTTGTTAATTACAAATTTGTATTACATAGAAGCGTGGAAACCTTCACCGAAAATATTTTCAGACTAAAGTTCTCAACAATTCCTTTCATTTGATATCCATATTGCGATATTTTAGATAAATTGTTTGTATTTGTATATAGGGAGAGCATTCTATCAGAAACATCTCTTGGTACCCATGAATAATAATATTTTACCTTTTTTTCTAAAAAAAAAATTAACTAAACTTGCTATTCAAAATAGGTGGCAACCCTATTAAAAATATTTTTTAATTAGGAATCTTTGAAATACCTTCCATTTGATACCCATATTATTATGTTTTAATTAATGTGTAACTAATTTCGAATAGGTGGCAACCTTATACGAGTCATCTCGGAGATAATGCCTATTCAGATAACCTTAAAATCCAAAACATTATCTGTGTACAAAATTTCATCAAAATCGTTAGAGCCGTTTCCGAGAACCCTATGGATATTTATATATATATATATATATATATATATATATATATATATACAAGAATTGCTCGTTTAATATAATAAGATACGACTTTAAAAACAAAATTTCGTATTATTAATTTTATCAAGAGTATTAAAAAATCTATAAAACCAATTTTGAGAGCGCTTTAGACGGTGGCGTGGGCGTATGAATAACATTGCGCTCACATAAAATTTAGTTTTTCTTTTTACATTAAATACTTTAATAATAAATAATTACACACGTATATACAAAACTATACACCTATTTACATTTCTATGCGCATATGTATGTACATACATACATATATGGATATACATAATACTGTCACTGCTTATTCCACTTCCGCAAGCACTAATTGCAGTGAATACGCCTAGGTTTACAAAAGCGGAAAGCAAAGCGCGAAATTACATTTTTTGCCATGCACAAGCAAAAAAAAAAATTATTCTGAAAAAAATTATGGAATGTGAAGTTTTAATTTAATTTATACAAAAAGACTGACCTCATTTAAAGTCTTGCAAAATTAAAATTATACAAAAGCAGGCTCAACGTAAACATAAAACCAGTCATATGTCATGGCAGCCGCAAGTAAACCCCTGATGTTGAAACATACATATGTACAACATACATAAGTACTTACATGAGTGTATGTTTCATTCACTTTTGAAGTTACCTGTACACACAAGTCACACTGGTCACAAAATGTGGCTAGGCCATTGCATACTTACTTAACGGAATAAATGAAAATATAGCATTGAATGGCCGCGTCATCACACAGTAAGCCAAATAGACAGCCCAAACCCAGGTTGATACATATATGTGGTGCATATGTATCAAAGCAAGAATTTGTTGGGGAACAACAAGGTGCGTATTGTGGTGGCGGATAGGCACACAACCCAGGCAGGGGAAGCTCAGCCCGAGCCGGCAAAAAATGCAAATGCGCTGAAAATTATTTGTTAATTAAAACAAAATTCCTTACGCTTGTATTTATTTGTAGACGTTATGATGTCCAAACTCCACCAGTTTTAGGACAACGTTTTAAATTGTAAAAAAAAAACAAAATGTTTTAAACTGGATCTTCATTAGGCATAATGTTTTCAAACGACATTTGTGGAGGCCAGAAGCAGGAATATTTATCTGTGAATGAGAGCACTTGCTTGCAAAGGAAGTAACTTCAGGTATACCATACATATTAAGGTGTTCGATTATTCGGCTTTCTTCAAAACCCGGTTTTCGTGTTCTTCGAAAAATTGCAATTTGAAAAAAACTGGTTCCCGATTTTGAAATTAAGAAAAAGCGAAAAAAAACGGTTTTATTTTGCATAATTTTCATATAGTGAAAATGATTATGTTGGTACGAACTTCAAACTGCTATAAAACTAACAGAAGTTAAGACAGCTTTTATTTATAAAAGAGCAAAGCAAAATAAGTTCAAAGTTTTTTTTAGAGCAAAAGTAAAACAAATAGATATCTGTGAAAAATTCACATTTGGTCTTATTTTAACATTAAATTATTGCATTTTTTCTGACTTTTTTTTAGATTTGAGTAGTGTTCTTGTCGCCGTGGCCACGTGCTTAGATGTGCCTACTGCCACTCGGGCAGCCCATGCAGGGTTCTTTCCTTGTCTCTGCAACATCAAAAAAGGTTTTTCAAATAGCGGTCGCCCCTCGGCAGACAATGGCAAACCCCCGAGTGTACTTCTGCCATAAAAAATCTTCTTCGGAGTTGGAGTAAAAGTGTAGGATCTCTCCACTTACGTCACAACATCAACAAACAGAATACGAATTGAAGAAGAAGCTCGGCCAAACAATGTTGAAAACCTTTAAGCGCCAAACATTCATTTATTATTATCAAATATGAGAAGCTTTTTATCCTAAAATAACCTAGGATATAATTTTGAAACTATTTACGTAGTTTCCCTTAAACTGGAAAAAGCCTTAGGTTAGGTTAGGTTACAGTGGTTGTCAATCAGCACGAACCGGCAGAGAGACACACTTAGGCTACTTTGACCCATTGCGATGCCACTTGGCTTTTTTCCTTTCCCTTGGTTTCCCACATGATAGAACCATTTTGTAACCTTAATGTATCGTTGAAGGTCGCGGTTGTGAAAACTTCGAAAAACTCAAAACTATTAATGAGAGGTCAAGATTTGTATGAAATGAAAAAAACAAACGGGTTGTTCGATAAAAAAAATCTGGTTTATTGGATATTCGAAAAATCAAGATTGCAAAAAAGCTGCTTATAGGTTTCCAAAAAAAAACAAAAACTATGGAAACCGGTTTGGAAAAACTGAGTCAATCACCCTAATACATACCATCTGTAACGTAGCCAGCTCCTCAAGCGACAGATATCTATTCCCGAAAGCTCATCGGATATGTGAAAGAAATGCAACCCGAGGTGCTTGAACTATAGGTTCGCAAAGGCATGGCACCAGAGCAGCAGGTGTTGAGATGATTTCACTTCACCATCCTCCGTGCAGCTGGTGCGGTAAGGGTCATCTGTGATATTCAGCCTTACTGCATGCTTACCCATGACGCAATGACCAATTAGAACTCCCTCCAGTGGTATTCTTAAGAGCTCCCTGGACCGAACCCGTTCTACACGTAGTCATAAGGATTTTACCACCATGGATTCCTCCAGAGCCACTTACATGTCATTAAGGACAACAACCCAAATCAACGGCGGGGTACCTATACTTACACATCTTTGAATTGAAGCGCTGCCCCATTCTGCCGCAACGGTTCTGTTGCAAAGGTTTATGTAAATAAACCTTATAATGTCTGCTTCAACTTTAGCTAGTTTAGGGTGTTTACAATAGCCTAAGGTAACCCGTTTTTGAAAGCCCCCTCTGTATCAAGGAAGCCACCAAGCGCGAATTCCTTCTGCGAAAAGATCTACTCGATACCTTAAACGGACCTATCCTTGCATTAAGCTTGCTGATTAAGGATAGACGCTCTCCAAGAATAACGTTTCTTTAGTGCATATCTCTCTAGAGTCTTCAGGAGAAACAGATCGGCCTGAAATCCCTTGTTGATACGTGCAGGACCATCCAAGGCTCCTGGTGATGACCCCTGCAGTTGAGTTGGTATTGTGCCGTCCGAACCCGACGCCTTAAAGGGCTTGAAAGACTCAATGGCGCGAAGAAGGCGATCCTCACACTCATACCCTTTAAACGGATATTTTCTGGATCCGGGTTGCATGGGAAGTAAAAATCGAGGAGAATCGCTGCTCAGGGCCCAATTAAATCAGATTGTTGCTTAAAATGGAATGCGTGAGCCCGACAAGGATAAATATAGAAAGCATGCACTTTAACAGAATTGAGTGTAACATCAAAAAAATTTCGCAACATGAAAGGGCAACATTTTTTGGAAGAAACGAAAACATCGTATGATTAAATATTTCGTACTTTCAGTCTACCAGTTGCTTATACTTTGCAATGTTTTAATAATTTTAAATCACACCGGTTTAAGCATTTCTCTCAATACCTTGCAAATATGTAAACATTTCAAACGAGCCTTTCACATCTATAATTATCTCAACAAGAATTACCGACATAAAAATTTTCCACTTTCCAACCCCTCGAAAAAATTTATAATTATATACATACATAACACAGCTAAAAGGTGAGAGTGAAAATCTTAACGTCAAAAAGAGAAATCATCAGCAGGTATGAAAAATAAGCAAAATTAAAAGGAGTGAATAAACAGACGTCTGAATAGACCAGCAAAAAGTCAAACATATTTACACAGGCGCGTGCACAAAGCAAAGAAGCTGCGTGCGATAAGTAGACAGCCGTATGAACTAATGAAAATATAATAAAAATGTTGGAACCTACATGTGTATATAAATACATACACATTTACATGATTGCAACACGTACAGCAGGAAATAATCTCATAATCAGAAATTAATTTTCTACCGAAATTAAATACTAAAGTGAAAAAATGTTGCTGGTAAACATATTCAAGTCAAAGTTCCTCAAGAGAAAAAGTGTTCATTAAACATTTATTGTTGTTGGCGTGAATGTTGAAATAACAAAGTAAAAAAAATTTATAACCATTACTGAGATAATACATTTTATAATGCCGTTTTCTTTTTATTAGAAAAAAATTTGGCCTTTTCATTGCCCTCTCCTTAGTATTTCTGCGTAGATGGCACTGAGAAGGCAACACTTTTCGGTAGAAGAGAAAACGCCATAACACTTGCAAGTTTTTTAATATAAGTACTCCAATAACACTCTATAAAAGCATATGAATGAAGGTTGGATTAGATTATTCTGGCTGGCACACCACACCCAAATATACCAATAGTTCTCTATTGATGCCAAATGGTGATAGAAGTTTTAGTTAAGTATGTATATTCGAAGCAGGTCCGTCGAGAGGGAGGGGGAAAAGGGATGAATCCACCCGGGCCCGGTATTCTTAAGGGGCGCGAAATATCAGAACCATAACTTGTTATTATTTTTTTGCAATGTAATTGCTCCTTCGTTATAGGCTTTTAATATAAATATTATAAACATATTACGATTCGTGCTGATTGTTTCTGACTCTATAAATTAAAGAAAATCTATCATATGGCTCTAAACGCGTACTGTTACAATACGTTTCGGCTCGCAGTGGTTTTCAAATACCGCTGAAATTTGCTAGAAAACAACAACAGTTTTTCTTCTTGCATCTGAAAGCATAAGTATTTATGTGGCAATATTTAATATAGGTATACCTAAAATTCCAAAATGCAGAAGGTACCCTGTTGTTTAGGAGTTATAAATGTTTCAACAGCGGACTGTGGCATTACAATTTTTACATTCTAAAGCTGCTTTATATTATCGAAAAAGTCTCTCTTCTTATATAACTCAAGAACTACGTATTTATTGAACTGATAAAATTAATTTTGAGGTCAATATTTGCAAAAAATAGTCGGACTGTTACGTTACAGAAAAAGACTGTTAATTATAACCTGTGCGATTATAATTAGGTTTTTAAATTACTTGTAGTCTGTTTTATGCAATAAGTGTTATGAATTCAGTACACTAGCGATTTGACATGTAATCCAAAGAAATTAAGAACATGATGATTATGAATACAGAATTTAAAGTTTCTGTTGCTGTGCAGCTGAGGTCGTTTCACAACTGCTCAAAGATGTTGAGGTTTTTCGCGGTTAAATACACGAAAAACGGTTTAATGGAAACTTTTGTTTGCTCTATGCCATTTAGTACTATTCTTAAGATCTGATTATGCATACATCGCATAACTTCGCACAACCATTTGTACCAGTTAAGCAAAATCTAAACTTAACAGTTCTTACAGGTTCTGCTAATTACTGGGCAATGGAGTACATACAAAGTGCATACAAAATTACAGTTTGAAATTTATGAGAAGTATGCATAATCAGACCATTACCCTTCAGAATGCGCCTTCGAGCGATGCTTTACGATTTTTCCTTCGAAAACTATGGCCATTGGAACATGACGTAATGAGTTAGAAAGCATATCGTCGTTGTTTTTGCAAAACCGCCTACCTTCTGGCAATCAAATTTTTTCTTTGAAAGCATTGCCTTCAGAGCAGGTATTTTCTCTAGCTATTATTTTACAAATCTGTGGTTTTAAAAAACGATTTGTGATTTTTATGCATAAATCTCTATGCCTGGAGATCAGGGTTACCAAATCTCACAAATCTTGCCACAAGGGCGATTTAGGAGATTCGTGTAAATATTTATATTGTCTGATACCTCAGAATATGCATGACCCAGATATAATCAAAAATCTGCGAAACCTGAAAGAAACCATGTTCCCCTCGGTTTTGTTTTCAGCGATTTGGGCCGCATGCTTTTAAATTAATGCAAATTTATATAGGGGAGTTTTCTCTCGACGGCCCTGATTCGAAGTAAACATAATTTCTCAACGCTTTTTGAGAATTTCAGTAGCGCTTGAAGCCGAAGTGTTTTCATGTCTTCAAGCTTATTAAACTCTGGAGCTCTAAAATATTTCAGTAGTTTTTTAATAGCGCAGTGTAAACGCATAGGATGTATTCTAGGGTCTAGCATTATTGTGTTTTCGTAGTGAACACGGCACTCAATTTACAAAAATTTTGTATTTGTAACGATGATTTAAACAAAATGAAAATATACACGCCAAATATATAACCTCCGCTTTTTTAAGTCGCTTAATAAGGGGAACTATGTATATGAGCAATTCACAGGAGTTGCTTCATTTTTCGATAAAAACGAAATTGGTGGCACAATTACATTACCCAGTGCATTATCTTCAATTTTGCATAAAGGACAAGATTTCATTGCGAAAATGTATTTAAATTAAAACTTAAAAAAGATATAATCACAAACGTCAAAATAACAACTCCCTTTTATATGCCCGTAGTTATGTACGTAACGTTTACGCCCCATGCACAGTCATTCAACACGTTTACTCGCGCGCCTTTAATTAAGTCATATTAGTTAAAAAAAATTAAATATCAACGGGAAATATTTTTTTACAGCATTCCTTATGCTGCGGCAGATATTCTGCATACTACCATTTTTTTTTTTTTGAAATTGATGGCACACTTTTGAAACTTCACAGGTATGTTGCGTTTGGTGTCAACTTTCATTGCTTCTAATATTAACATTCTATCTGAAAACTTCTTAAAGTTATAGAAAAATAAAATAAATTATGACTTTTTCGAGTGACAATGTGACATTGAAAAAAACAGTAATTTCGGTAAGTTTTCACCTAAATAAAAGTTTTAAGGCTAAAAATGTTAAAATACTTGATTTATTTTTTATTGAATTTATTTCTGGAACCCCATTGATTAAAATAAATGTACTAAGAAAGCTTTAGCGTTTTATTCTGGCGAATGAAGGAAGAGACACAAATGTACACATTTCTGATATGTATTTTTCTACAGGAACTAAGACTTACAACAAATTCATCGTCGCACCCAAACAGATGAATTCCGAATTCCCAACCATAGTAATTCAGCAACTACAGCATCAAGAGTTTTCTTTAGCCTTCGAGAAACTGTTTCATTCTCGGAATTATTGGGGAGGTAGCAGAAAAACCTCATCGAACTGTGATTAAATGTACATTACAGCGACCACTGCGTAATAGTGGCGCCTAACCCAAATGTACACATCGTTATTAAATCTAAATACCAAACACAACAAAAAATCGAATACTAAATGAAAACATTTTAGTTGATTACTTGCTCAAAATAATTTTTAAAATCGTAAGCGTTTTTCATTAGCAACGTCGAAAATTTTAAGCTTTTGCTTGGAATTGATTATTTTAATTATTCCGGGTGTCCTAGCTAAACCTTAACGAACGTGCATATTTTGCTTATTTTAATGTAAATATATGTAAGGCGAAGTACGGATCTCTTAAGAAAACGGTCAAGAAATAAACTGCCATTATTATTTGTGTGTGCACAGTAGTGTCCAAAGGAATTTTACATCTCGTCAATGTTTTTGCAAAACCGCCCATCGCCCAATTGCAAAACCGCCTATCTTGCGGCACTAAAATTTTACAGGAGAGCGAAAAAATGGTTTATTCTTTGAAGGCATTGCCTTAATAAGCGGTATTTTCTCTAGCAATTATTTCAAAAATCTGCTGTTTTAATAACTATTTAACGATTTTTATGCATAAATCTCGATGCCTGGAATTCAGGGTTACCAAATGTCATTTTTCCACAACGGCGATTAAGCGGTTGTACAACTGGTCGATGGGCGGTTTTGCAAAAACATCGACGATCTAATATTTCACAGCATGCTGTCTCACTCTGCCACCACAAGATAATGGAACGGACAGTCGTGGTAGAAATCACAGCAAATTGCTTAAGAACTGCGCACAGCTTAAGAAAATTCGGCTTAATAAATTTATTTTGAGCATTGCTTGAGCTTTGTTTTTATATGTAATTTTGACAGTTCTTGAGATCAGCGTACCACGCATTAAAAATGAAAAGAATCGCTATTATAGCGCATATCCTTAGAATCGTAGTTGATTGGAAGATTTCATTACACACAGGTGAAGCTTAATAAAAACTTTTAAAAACCAGGGACAGAGAACGCGTTCCAGTTTTGATCAAGTTCTGCTTGAGAACAAAATATAACGTCAAGAACGTTCCCACAAAAGCTCCAAACTGGATCAAAAGTATTGCGAGCAGTTTTAACGGGAAAAAGAAAATATCCAAAAGGTTTGGGAACGTTTTCCTAAAGAACAAAATACGAATAAAACTCTTGGGAACGTTCTCAAGAAGGACAGAATGTGAACGAGACTTTCTGAAAAGTTTCCAATGAGAACAAAAGAATCGAGAACGTTTTCAATTAGGATCAAATAAGATACGTTTTGCTAGAGAACAAAACGAGAACAAAAGTTTAGAGAAGTTGGCATTAAGAGAGGGAAGTCTACGTGCTGGTATGAAATACCCGTTCCCCCCGGAAATCTGGATCATTTAAATTTCCTGAACGTTTATCATTAGGGTAAACTGTCCATTTATGAAAAAAAATCATTTTTTCTGCAATCAAATATCGTATTCTAAGTCTTTCATTGACTTTCTAACAATAATAATAATATAATAGATTGGCGCTTACACATATGTTATTGTTTGGCCGAGCTTCTCCTCCGATTTGTAGCGTGCCCCTTGATGTTGTCACACACACAGAGGGACCAACAGTTTTACGCCGACTCCGAATGGCGATTGTATTTTTATGAGAAGCTGTTTTTCATGGCAGAAATACACTCGGAGGTTTGCCATTGCCTATCAGAAAATTCCTGAGACTTTGATTCCCAAATTGTTCTTCGAGAAAAAGTTCTTTACACTCTTGTTCCCGTTTAGTTCTTTTCCAAAACGTTACGGAGTCTTTTGTTCCCATTTTTTATTTATTTTTTTTATAATTGCTCCCGAAAGTATTGTTATAATTTTGTTCTCTTTGAAAACATTCCACAGGGGTTTGTTCGTATATAATTCGCTTTGAGAACGTTCTCGACTGTTTTGTTCTCATTTTGGTTTTGATTTTGAAGCGTTCTTGGGAACAAAACTACGAGAACTACATTTACTTTCGATCATACCGTTTGTTCTCGGTTCCAGGTAAAAACAGATTTGGTTTTTTTTAACTCTTAACTTCAAATGCATTTCGGTTAGCATACAAAAATTGTAAACCAAAGGTTTGTCTCTACGAGAAGGCGTTGGTGTTATTGGGCACGTTCAGAAGGCGCAACAGGTTAGTAACTGTTGTGATTGCACCTTCTGAACGCGTTGTTGTGTACTTATGATCAACTGAACAGTTGCGTGTTAGATGATCGTAGTATCTTTCGGATCATTTGAGTCAACAAGTTGTGTGTACCTTTGAGAGTTGAATTTGACAGCTATTTAATGTATCAAGGCGATCAGATGACTCTGATGACTCTACTGATTTCTTTAGCAACGGTTGCGCTCAAGCTGTGCCTTCTGAACCTACCCACTGACGAAAATAAGTTATCTTAAAGTGAGAATAAAGAATATTAAAAAAATATATATACTCAGTTTTAAAAATAGATAAGGATTCGCATCTATGTGTAATATAAGCCGCATTAGTTTCTATAACAATAAAAAATTAATAACTACATAGATGCATTAACAGCACTAGAAATATGTATGTATATATTTTTAAATTCTCCCCATTCACATCAGTGGATATCCGTCTGTTCAACGCGCTTGAATGACCAGCGCAGATCTTTCTTATTCTTTACTTTATTGTCAATTGTAATTTTTCAATCCTTGAAATTAACTGAATTAAACATTAAACTGTACTTAAATTTGTATGTTGTTTCTCGATCGTATTTTCAAGCATAATGTTTTAGTGCTTATCTTAGCGCTAAAAATTGAGTTTTTCTTGCTTATTTTTTGGCCTTGTTCATTAGCCACCTTGGGCTTACATATGTACGTATCTACACAGTATAAACATGACCTAGTGCGAGTTATCTAAATATTTTCTGTGTTAACTGCTTTATGTTCTCTACCTTTTTAATGTTTTCCCCCTTATTCACAGATGAAGGTAATCACGCACTACAGGAGTTCCTTGCCGCACGTAATCCGAAGCAGCAACATAGCAGCACTCTGGAATCGTACTTAATCAAACCAATACAGCGCATTCTCAAATATCCTTTGCTTTTGCAACAGTTGCGGAATTTAACCGATTCACGAGCCGATGAACACCTACACTTGTGCGGTAAGTACTTGTGCGTCGTTAACATGCGTGAAATGCACGTATTTTTTTTTTTTCATAGCCAACCAATGGCCTTCGATAACACTTGAATTTTTCCTCTTAATTAATGATATGATTTTAATAAGTAACATAAATAAATCTTTTACCTTTTGTATATGTAGCCACTTGTGATTTATTTGCCTGTATTTATTTATTTTGTTTTGTGTTTTTATTCGTGTGCATTGCAGAGGCCCTCAAGGGCATGGAAAAAGTGGCCGAGCATATCAATGAAATGCAACGAATTCACGAGGAATATGGTGCTATATTCGATCATTTGTTCCGACAACATCAGAAGTCATGCAAGCAACCCATTGATTTGAGTCCAGGTGAGGTTACTGGTGTGTGCAATGACGTATTCTCTAATGGATATACATATGTATTTTTATTTATTTTATTCAGTCGTAGTATAGGAGCCACTCAGAAAATTAGGAAATAAAAAGTCTTTTTTATTTAAATGTGGAATAGCTTTGTAGCTGAAGGGCAATCAAAAAAACGTAGATAGCTATTCATCGGCTTTCTACTGCCATATCCTTTACGAAGGCCATTACGCCTGTTTAAATTCAACGTGTAGTGGCAAATAGAATGGACGCATTCTTAGTCAAAATGGGGCTAAGAATTTTTTTTAAGAAATTTATGTTTTAGAATAAGATAAGCACTTTTCTAAAAAGTAATATATCCCAAATAACTATATATATAGATCGTCACCACGGTCGCAAAAGCTGGTAACTCCTTTTAAATAATAAAATAATTTACTTACGCTAAAGTTATAATTTTTACTTTTTTTTACTTACGCTAAAGTTATAAGTTATAAATAAAGCAGGCTTTATTTCGCATCTACGCGAAAATAATTGGAGCAAGAAGTTTATTAAAAATAATACAAGAAATTAAGATGAATCATGAGTACTAGCAGAATACTTCACGCCTATTGTGTTAAGTTCAGACAGAAATTTAATTGAGCTACAAACAGCTGCTCGATTATCGTCGCGCAGTCAGCTGCTCCATTAGCTACAGTGATGAAAAAGTTGGTACAATGGTACCTTTATTTAGTTTGAAAGTGGTTTCGGAACAAACACACACGGTAAATTTGGAACGTAGTCCAATCACTTTTCAGGAAATCGGAAATCAGTTCCTTAATTTATCCACATTTCAACGCATTTTCTAGTGGGCATGCAAATGATACAAAAGGGTGGTAAAAGTAGTTGACTACACCAGTAAGAAAGTGATTCACCTTTTCATTTGTCTCAAACTGCTGGAAAATATTCTTTTTATAGCCAGATATGTTTAATGGGAATCCAGAATTTGATATGGTATCGAAAAGAAAAACTAACTCTTATTTTCCTTAATATATCCATATAAAAATATATATGATGGAATATCAGCTGTAAAATTGGACCGGGAATGAACAGCTGACTGCTATTTGTTCAATAAACATACCTCAAAGTCTAAGTTAAACATAACCAGGAAGGTTGCATGAAAAAATTCATTCAATTGGCATGCAATTAAGCACTAATCGGGCAATTATGAATTGTCATTGTCATGTCAATTGTTGAAATTTTGTATGATGAATCGAGCTCAATTAGTGCCTTAAACGAGAAAGCTTCGCTAATTGCTCGATTTGCTGCCTGTCTGAATATACTTGGAGGCGCTTTCACATCATCCTCTGTCTTTGCATAAACGTGCTAATCAGGTGGGGAAATCTTATGAGACCGCTCTGCAAAATATGGTTGTCAGAATTCGCAATGCTATCACTAAAAACCACTCGGCAACTAAGACATGAATTCGATTCTGTGCTGGTAAATTATGTACATAGATTCGCACAATGATCGCGCAGTGGTTCGTTAGGAGTCAGGCAAAAGGGCATAAATATGTCACGTGCGGAGTTCATTGGGCTGCCCTCAGACCGTGTGCTTTCTACCTTACTCTGGTGCTTTATAATTTGCTCCCTGCTGGTCAAAATTAACGGCTCTAATATCTACGCACGGGTCAATGTAGATTATATTACCTGCCTAATTGCAGGCCCTTCTCTGTCAGCAGGAAAGCACAAATAACACTGGGTATGATTGAGACTTGGTACGGAGGGATTGGCTGTCCGCTAACCCCACCGAAGCTAGCGTTATGCTCTTCACTAGAAAGAGAAAGTTGGACGGCTTTATTACCCCTGCCTTTAAAACAGTCATTATTGAAATTTCTTCCGAAGTAAAGTATTTTGGTCTAGTCTTAAAGAGCAAGTTTTTATGGAAGTCTCATTTTGAGCAATGGATCTCCAAAGCCTTAACAGCGTTCTGGCAATGTAAAAAGATCTTTGGTAGAACGTGTGTCACCTAGAGGAATCTTATAGATATACACCGCTATGATAAGATCGGAAAAATGGAGTTTGCAACCTTTACCCCGGCGGCGACAATACATTTAAGTAATGCAAACAAAAGCTTTTTAATCACACTTAGAACAGAAATAATTTTAACCAGGGCTTCCGCTTGTATATCGTCGCCTGGTTAAAAGATTTTCGTATGTTACTTTCGGCGGATTTGGTGAAATCGCGGTTGAAGTTTGGAATGCAATTTCTCAAAAACGCGACAATAGATTATCTCCTAGAACTCGGGGAATGTTACTAGCAGGGACCGAGAAAAAAAGCTGTGATCGAAACAGAATGAATAAAACTGTTGAACACGGTTTCAATGGGAATTATATAAGAACAAAACTCTGTGGAACGTTCCCAAAGAGAACAAATTGCGAACAATACTTTCGGTAACATTTCTAAGAGAACGAAATGCGAACAACATTCTCCAAAACTTTTTGGAAAAAAACTAAACTGGATCAAAAGTCGTAAGAACTTTCTCTCGAATAACAATTTGGGAACTAAAGTCTGAGGTACTTTCTGCCAGAGAACGAAACGGAAACTAATCTGAACTATTCGCAAAGAATGTAAGATAATTATGCAAATTACATCAACGAAAGACTAAAGGAGCAAACTTTTCTTGCATAGAAACTTAAAAATTTTTCTGTGAATGAGCAGTTCAGATAGAATTAAAAAAAGTGGTTCTCACTAAAACGATTTTTCATCGCAATATGCATACGCCCATCTTATTCTTAACGTTGAAACTTTTGTTCTCGTTATATTCTCTAGCGGAATGTTCCCCAGACTTTTATTCTTATTTTATCCTCCTTAAAAACGTTCTCGATACTTTCATTCTCATTGAAAACGTTCCCGAAAATTTCGTTATCATTCTGTTATTCTTCCCAAGAGTTTTGTTCGCATTTTGTTCTTTACGGAAACGTGCTCGAAACTTTTGTTTTCATTTTGTTCTCGTTCAAAGAGCACCCAATACTTTTGTTCCCGTTTGGTTCTTTTGTGGGAACGTTCTGGATATTATTCTAGTGCTCTGGTTACTAGTTCAAGATATTTTTGAATTATTGTTTTTTAATGTTTATTGTTAATTATTATTTTTAATAAAATTGTATCTTATTGGACATTTGTCAACAATTTTGTAGCCACTAACTGATAACACCAATCAAAAGATCATATTTTAAAATATGTAACTGCATCTATAACTAAACATCGTCAAAATGGCGCTTACGACAATCTTTTATGCAGGCGACGATATGTAATAAATTAACTCAGGAAGACGTGTATGGGAAATTCCATACTTCCGCTCGGGGACGTAGCTGTCCATTCTTAGCATGGATCAATTGATTACTCATTATACTAATTGCGGTGGTTCTGCTCAGAGAGAGTGTTGTGATAACACCGATAATAACTCTTACTACAGATCTGTTGAGTAGCAAAAATGCTCCCGTCTTGCTTCTACTGAACCGTGACCATAATGACCTTGATACCTCACAATCATTCCTTTGGATTCCTATATCGTCTTCTCTAAGACTGGCGCGCCGTTCAAGGCCATAACAAGAACGATCATCTTCATCCCCTTCAAGTCTTTGTCTATAGCTTTCCGCCATACTAGGCGTTCATACCATAGCACATTAGGTCAAATGATACATTTGGCTGTGCGAAAGTCCAATTTCGTAAAGGCAGTTTTACATTATTTTTTGTTGCCATTCTGTAGAGAATACTCCAAAATAACAGAAACTTCAATTAGTTTTTGTAAAATAAAAAACACCGTTATACAGCAATAAACCAAAGTTACACTTTCAAAACGTTATTGATACGTTGTTTGCGCAACCAGTTTATTTTGTAAATTTCAAGTGCATTGTTTTTGTAAAGTTCGAATAACTAAAAGAAAATTTTAAATGGGGGAAAAAACTATATCTAAGTGAGAACCTATGTCCCAATTTAAAAACGTGACTTTTTATCATTTGTTTGCAAAAAACTGACTTATTTGCATAACCTCAAAAATTTCCTAATTTATTTCCATTTATGATTTTATGTAAGCTTTTACAATTTTGTTAACTTTAGGCAAACAAATTGGAATCGGAACTGGATAAATTAAGATGTAATGAGTTCAATTTATTTTACTTAACTTGCCGTTTTTAGCCGTTTTCAAGAAAAACGGTTTTTTTGTGGGCTATCATGCTATCACAAAAGGCAAGATGTTTGGAGTTTGGCTGATTGGATGTTAGAAAAAAGAAAAGCCTTTTTCGGTTGTCAACCATGTTGAAAAGAAATTTGGTGCTGCTGATATTTGCGAAAGTTCCATGAAACTCTTAGAAGAAAAAACGCGTATTTTCTACAATTATTTATCAAATAAATACGAAAATTATGGGAAACAATTTGGAGAGGATACTAAAATATTTATATCTGAAAACATTGATTTTCTTGTTAATGAGGTTCTTTTCGAAATGAAAAAGCCAACTGTGTCGACCATCAGCCGGATTCTAACATTCGCTATCGCTAAAGTGCTAAAATAGGATAGCCAACCTTTTTCCGAATTTTTAGCTATTTCCAAAAATATATCCAACATTTTTTGGTGATAAATAATCCATTTTAATGGTGATAAATAGTGAAAATGGAAGTATGTGATACCAAAAAAAATAGCAGCCTCAATTTGGATTACATTTCATCTCCTGTAGCGTAGCCGAGGTTATGTTACAAATACACTAGCGCCTTTGCAAAAAAGCAAATCCTTGAGAGAACTCACGGACTGAAATTTCCAATTTTTTTACTCAAAGTGAATAGAGCTTTGAACATTCTTTTAACCAATTAGTTATATAAACATTCGTATTCTTTTCAGGAAGTTACCAGCGATTTTTGGTAAATGTGTCACAAGGCAGCATTTGTATTCTGAATATAAATAGATAATATCGGTGGAGAATTTGGAAATACTGAAACCTCAAGTGAAAATGAAGTGTTTTATGAAGACTAACTGCTTTAGTAATCTCTTCTCCTCAAGACATATCTGCGAGACATGTAGCAAATATTTTTCTTTTTTTAATTTAGGAATTTCGGTAATGCCATAACTAATCGCTAGAAGAAACCATTTATGTACATGTGACCATACTTATGTATTTTACTATGTAGCTCATTTTAAAGGGGAGCGGGTTGTGTATGGTAAGAAAATAACTTGTGTCATTCCAAGCTAATTGGACAATGTTTTTGAGTACTACCTAAAACATATACTCATCATTTGAACATACAAAAAAGCAGTAAGTTCTGTTTTACGAAAGCCAAGTCTGTTTAAAATTTTATTTACTGCCTTTACACTTGTTTTAACGTTTTCCATCTTTTTACATTAAAATAATGAAATATTTCAGCTGCTATTAATTTCGCACAGAAAAAGTAATTATTTGACCTAATGTGCATAGGTGATATTCTCCGACGGTTTCCATTGTTGCAGTATGTCGCTAAACCAGTGATTCCCAAAGTGGTCCATGTGAGGGGGCCTACGTTGGCGTATATGGGCATCCACGAGTTGTAAGTGGGGGTCCACGAAAATTTATCTGGTTTCGATAGTAAAGAACCAAAACGGTTACTTGATAGCCTATTTTTTAGCTTAAATTTTTTGAGTGGTATATAGGGCTCTTGCCGCACTTGTGAACTTATTTTATTTTTATTTTTGCCACTCCTAATTTAGTTTTGGAAAATTACATCGTTGGATTTAATCTTCACATTTTTTGATGAGCTTTGGGAATATGTTAGAAATGAGCATCAGAGCTCCACCGAAACCAGCAAAGTTTTGAAAGGTGTCTACGAGAAAAATAAGTTTGGGAACCTCTGCGCTAGACCCTTTGGAGTCCATAATCGTTTCGGAAGAGAGACTTAAAGTAATGCTTTAGTCTAGAAATATTTATAAATATTGTGGCTTCGATCAAAAAACTTTATATATTTTCGACAGCTTTATTATTTTCAGCATTTTTTAGGGTTTTCTGCCAATCATAAATAGCAATTAAAGCAATTAATCGCCCTCTAGACACTATTTAACCAAAATTATTTCATTTATTTCGGCAATGTAGGTGATCTACTCTATTATGGCGGCGTTGAGTGGCTGAATATTTCTGATTTCCTTGGCAAAATCAAGAAGGGTTTGGAGTTGCACGCTATGTGCTTTGTTTTTAAATCAGCGGTTGTGTTCCTTTGCAAAGAACGTTTGCGTCAAAAGAAGAAACTTATGGTAAGATAGTGAAAAATTGATCCATAGTTTAAGTACCGTTGAAACTACTAAAGCACTTTCTTATCTACTTAGGGTGTCTCGAGTAAAAATGCCCCCAATGAAGTGGAAATCATACGCTACCAAGTGCTCATACCAGTCACCGAGGTGCAAGTGCGCGCCTCTTCAGCAAAAGACATGGACTCACATTTCTTATGGGAATTGATACACTTACGCTCGCAATTGCAGCGCCGTTCCGAAAAGGTTTACGTGCTCTCGAACAGCACGGCAGACTTCCGTAACGCATTCCTCAAAACCATACGTCAGATCATACGCGAAAGTGTACGCAACATGTCAATTCCGATGAAAGGATTTGGTAGTTCCGGCTCAGTTTCGGGAATTTCATCGCAAGGTGGCGGTTCGGGTAGTTCCCAGACGCTGGAACGGCCAAAACAACAGGTCTCGACGCACATAATTTGGCATTAATGCTTGCATAAATTTATACTCTGCCTAAGTTTGAGTTGTACGAAATTTATATTTTACCTTGCAGATAACAATCATTCAAGGCTCACAGACATTAGGTAAACCCAAAAAGAAATCCGGTTCGCAACGTCATTCTGCCGGCAACATCGACTATGATAATCTCTCGGGTAGCCAAGAGGCTGACGATGTGCCAATGTTGCATCATCAGCATCAGCAGCAGCTACAACCAACTGGTTTCCGAGGACGCAGTAAGACCGTGGGCGATGCTATAGGTACATTTACATACATAAGTACATACCAGTACTTAGGCTCATAACTTAGTGTCACCAACCTACTCTGAACTTTGATAAATATTTCTCAAGAATCGGCAATAAAATGAGTTTTTTTTTTAACTTTCACCTTTTAATACTAAATAACTGCATTTCGCTCTTTTACCATTGTCTGCCTTAAAAGTTGAAGTATTCGCTAAGTAAAATTTACAACCCGCTTTCTTACTTCACTACTATTTTTTTTTTATCTTTCTCTCGCTTATTCGACATCAAAATCTTCGGATACAATCTTTTGTATAACTTTTCGCGCTCTTCCAAATTAATTACTCTCACAAACTACATAGACCTAATCCCCTCCTCTATAGACCCACAGCAGCAGCATCAAAAGCATATGCAACATCATCAACAACAAATGCATCATCATCAACAAATGCACCAGAGCGATATTGAGCGCATGGATCCGGGTACCAAATCTGAAGGAGAAGAAGACTCCCAGCAGGGCACAATCAAAGCGAAAGCTACGCTGGGTCGTACACCCAACCACTTGACTCTAAGGTAGATATAACTCGTGCCTTTTTACCTAAAATGATCAAATCATGCACTATCGAACTTCCTATTAAACATTAGCGATCATTTCTGTAATTCATTGCTTTTAAGTTTTCGCAAACTATTCATTTCCTTATATATTTTATAGATATTTGCAGCAAGCATTTTATAAATACTTCGAGCGGGATGTGTCCCTGTCTTTTTTAATCTCTTTTAAACTTAGCATTCTTCATGCGACTATTTTTTATTTCGAAAGGGGTTTCAGATAAGGGTTTGTTACATCGATGACGGCCAAGACATTTACCACATCTGGAAAAAAATCTATACTTTTTGGAAATTAACTTTTTACACATATTACAATTTTTTAAATTTAATAAAAAAAAGGTTTTGAACATTTTTTCGATTTTATACTACAAAATTGTTTTGAAAATTAAAAATGTGGTCCCAATAGCTCCATTTTTCTTAAAGTCATGGTGCGCTTTTTTCAAAAATCGATATCTCGAAAACGGCTGGCCAAAAAAAAAAAAATGTAAAGGAGTCAATTGGTGTCATGGCGTAAAAATTATGAACAAAATCGGAGATGCAAAACCCAACTAGTGTCCGAATTGGGCCGGACTGCGCCGTAGGCATATACTTATGTATTTAATTTCGCCTTGATGTGCAGTTAATTGAACAGCACTAAATACGAGAAATATATACACATACATACGCCGTAGTGGCGTTTGCCTATCTCATCGCATTGCTCTTTCATTACAGAGTAGCTCCCCAGGTAGTCAAAAGGCCTACCTAGACTATTTTGTTGTTTTTGCAGCGACAACAATAACCCCACCCAGATTTCGGTCGTTGTCGTCAAACTCAACTGACGGAAGTCCCCAGAAGCGTGAAGCCTCTATTGGGTCTGTCCACAGGGACAACAGTAGGTATCACGTTCAGCTGCGACGACCGCCCGAATATTGGTTAAACCGGAGATAAATTCTTAGGTTAGGTATGTCCGCTCACCTAGTAGTATAACCAGATAGACAATTAATTGATTATGAACTGAGCGTCTGCTAGCAGTGACAGACAGTGTTCTATGCTTTCCATTTCCTCCATGTCACAGCAGCTGCGGCAGAAATAATAAGCCGGCAGGCCAATTCTTCCAGCAAGCCTACCATCAAGCAGTGACTGAATATAATTCCGGTCACTTGTAGAGTAGGTTTTAGGCAAATGAGTAAGCCGGGCCCGTTCTTGTCGAAGCTGTACCAGATTTGTAGGGTCGTCATACATTTGGGTTCTGAGAGCATGTGTGATTTAAGCCATGATTTGCAGGTAGATAGCGGCCGGAACCTACACAATATATGCAGTAAGTTTAGTTATTAACTTGCTTTCCTGCATTATACCGCCAATTTTAAGGATGTTTCACAGCATTCCACTGACCTTATAGCTGCTTGGCTACATTAGACAAAGAGACAAGGCGCAGCCTCTTTCGTAACTGCCAGAGATTCAATGAGAGGTCTTTTGAGTGTGTGTCCATGTAGCTGGAGGGTGATCTTGAAGGTCATTGAACTTTTTTCCAAGATCGAAAGGCAGTTTTATGTAGTCCGGGGACCTGAATTTTGGGGTAATTGCTAAGAATTTTAGCGTGACCGAATATAGTCGCTTTCCATTTGGATAATGCATTTTTTCTTACGTTAGGTCTTTCATTTTTTACAATTCACAACTCTTCAATGACTTATTGACCCAACCTCTCTTGAACATTAACATGAATACATTCACCCTTACACTAGAACGGATAAATGTTCTACAAAGATTCTATTAGATCACTTAGACCATTACTCGATGTCATCCACTCGATGAACGAATACGACGCGAAAAACCATAACAGGGGTAACCGCCAAAACGCCCAATTCGTTTTTAGAATTGACGATCCGGCGCTAATACATCGGGCAGCAACAACACCGGCACTGAGGGCCGATGGTTTTGCGAATCGGCGCGTAATTTGCGGTTCAACTTTTAGCTGCACACCGGGGCAGAACCAAGTGTGCCACGAATAGGGAAACATACCTATTGTGAGCGTTTACAAGTGATAGTGATTAAAACAAAGGAAACGAAATTTGTTTGGTGGATTACCAATCGGGGTGCCAGATTTTTTGTCACTTTGATTTGTTTGTGCGTCAGACGAGGCACGTGGGACGAGGGAGTGGTGCCAGGCTACACAATCGAGGTTATTGTTTCGGTATCGGACATGGGTGGCATAATCTTGGCGGAACACCCAGCGATCGACGCACATCCCGACCACAGCCTTAGTATTCTTTGTATTGTTGCCTGTATTTTGCCATTAGTGCTGTCGGTAGTTGTTGCCCTGTGTTCCTTTCTCGCCCTTTTAACATCCCGAACTCAGAGCCCAATCACTTGGCGGGTTAAAAATATCTCCGGCAGCTCAGACGGTGATGCGAGTGGGTTCGTAACCTTTTGGTTGAACCTCACCTACGCTGCACCAACAAACAGGGTTTTGTTTTTGCATTTTTGTTGCTGTTTGCCGTCTGTTTCGTCATATTAATACTTTTGAACGCATTGAAATAGTTATTGACTTGTCTCATAATTTTGGGCTCACCCTACTATAAATATCTGTACGTTAGTTCGTTACATACTAATAGTTGGTGCCGTTCCCCATATGACTGTTGTTGTCCCATCTCCGAAAGTCGGTGGTTTAATTGTATCGCATAGTTTAGTTCTCTTCCCCACCAACAACCCCGCCGTCTCCACTGAACCAGCCGGTTGCCAATTTTTTGTCACTTCCTTTTTGTGCGTATGTGCCGCTAGGTTTTGGAATATAACATCCCTCAAATATCAGCGGCTTCTCAAGGTGGCATTGATCCGAGTGGTGCGATTTCTATTGGCTCTGCCGCATAGATCTGGCTGAGTTTGAGAAATGGCTTGGGTTAGGTTACCTTTAAGGGAGAACTTCATAAAAGCTCACAATGGGAAACCTAGCGGTGTCAAATCGCACAACATTGGTTCAAAATTCACGTCACTTCCGCGAAAGATAACTATACCCTTAAATCGTGCATGCAAAATTTCCATCATAGTGTCCGTTTCGTAACACGTGGCGCCTTCCTTTGAAGGCGAAGAAACCCGTTATCTTTGTTATGTACCGCTCGCCAACTTCGCTTGCAATTTAACCAGTAAATAAATAATTTTTTTTTTTTTTTTGTTGATAATGATATTTTAGATCAGTGGTTAGAGGTGCATACTACCCCTTTGGTAGGGCCAAGGTTCGATCCCTGCTCAAAGCAACATCCCAAATAAATTACAGAAAGAGGTTGTTTTTTTCTAAATAGCGGCCGAACATTGGCAGGCAATGGCAAACCTACGAGTATATTTTTGCCTTGAAAAAGCTTCTCATAAAATCCATTTGTCGTTCGGGGACGGGGTAAACTCTGGGTCCCTCCATTTGAGTAACAACATAAAGGCGCACACTACGAACTGGAAGAGAAGCTCGACCAAACACTTAGCAAAAGTGGAAACGCAAAAATATTATTAATATTAATATATTTTTCTATTTACTCTATATCTCGGTCAAATACTTATCAAAAGTGCAAGCGCTAAATATTTTTCTATTATTTATTTCTATTCAAATAGAAATTGCTGGCATTTACGATACATTTATGTATGTATTTCTTCTCCTTGGAATTCCTACGTTTTTCTATTTTTTTAATTGCCTTAATTCATAAACTTATGTCATGCTTTTAAAAGTTATCATCTTTAAATCATACCTGTACATATTATAAGGCTAATCGATAATATTTTGTTCTATTTCTTCCCACTTTTTCTTTCTGATTTTACGACATCGCTTCGCTATCTATGCTCTTTTTGATTGTTCGCTTCAAAACATGCTCACCACTACCACCACCACCACCACCATCACCAACAATACCCCAACCACAATCAAACTATCCACACCGTTACCACAACCAAACCACAATTCACCAAGCAGCACCACATCAACCCTATCGGTCGGCAGCACTGGTAGTCAAGCGCGTTTGATACAATCATCCCATCCGCCATCGAGCTATCAGCCAGTTCTCATGAAAGATTTAGGTAAGACTTACTCAATAACAAACGAACTATCGTCTTCCCCTCAAGCAGAGTACATGGAAGCCACTGCGTCAGCGACAGTGAGCTCTTTGTCCGCAGCTATGGAGGCCACGGGTCAAATGATGTTTATGATCGAAGAGATGGGCATAGAAATCGGCGAGATGGACGTGGAGGAGGAGGAGGAGCGTGGAGAAGAGATGGATTATGTACTCGAGTCGGATTTGCAGGCTGCATCCGTAGCAGCAGCTTTTAATTTAAGTTTAGGTAGTAGTGGTAGTAGAGCAATAACAATTAGGGGTGGTGATATGGCTAACACAGGTAGTCGTAACGGTAATAATTTACATCGTGTCCCTACTCCTAAGCGTTTGTCGCCTAGACAATCGCCCAAAGCAGATATTGAAGTAATAGAAATTTTCGCTAACGAGCTAAGTCAGTTGACCGCCGCTGAGCAAGTATCGGTTGTGCATCATTCGGGAAAAGAGTCTTCCAAAAAGTCAAGCATGCGCCAGGCAAGTGTCAGTAGTGGTAGCAGTAGCAACGGTGCTACGGCTTCCGCCAGCGATGTAATAACTCATGTAGTCGACAAACACTTAAGTGATCTGGAACACGAACAGCTCACTGACACCACATACGATATCGCCGCTTACATGGCCAACCTTAAAGAGCAAGCACTCGAATCACAAGATCTGCAAATGGACACACAGGATCAGCAACAGAATGACTCAAGTCTTTCGCCGGAGCCGCAGACAGTTGTAGAAAATACCCAGCAAACGGTAGTGGCTGAAATCGAATCTCCCCCTCGGCCTGCCACAGAATCTGACAGCACCGGAACAACGACAGGAACTTCCGAAAAGTCGGAGGATGAATCGGAAGATGCTATGTCAACGGGTGCGCACCATGTCATCATTGACAAGAAAGTAGATAAAGTGTTCAAGTCCAAGCCCTCGGAGAAGGCACAAAAATCGAGTAGTGGTAGCAGTAGCAGCATTGCTAGTACTGGCACCAAATCGAAAACGACGAAGTCGCCACGTCAGAGTATCCACATTTCACCCGACCGCTCCAAGTCGCAAGGTAGCTCGCCCGTACGCATAATAAAGATAAAATCACCTCGTTCTAGTGTCAGTGAGCAGGGTAAGCGATTAAGTGCTAGTTCCAGCCGAGACTCCTCAGCCGATCGCCTTTCCAGCGGACGGCGCACTCCCAGCCCTCGTCGCAGCTCGGAAGGTAGTGGAATACTAAAGCGACCCACCAGCCCAGCTGCTGGCATACTGAAGCCTCCGCCAAGCCCCAGCAAGTCGAAGAGTCCCGACCGAAGCTGCCTGAAGAAACTCGCTCCCGCGCACGACTGCAGCGTCGAGTCACTTTCCCCACATATTTCGCCACGCGATAGTATTGAACACCTATCGCCCGATCGTGCCAGCACGAGTCTCTGCCAGCGGCATTCGCCACGTAGCAGCTTCGACAGCCGCAGCTCTGAGCCAACTCTTGATATACCACGCTCGTCGCTAAAATCACCACGCGGAAGTTTCGAATCGCGTTCTCCTGACCGCTGCAGTCGCAAGCGCAGTCAATCCGCGCATGGCAGCTTTGAAACCGGACAACGCGCTGCAGCGCTTGCTGCCTCCGAAGCCTACTACCAGTATTACCCGATATATGATAATCAGACCTGTAGTGATCATTATATTTCAGCAGCTACAACCGGTATGCAACGAGATGCCGGCACTTCCACGACAAGTACGCGTCGCTTAAGCAAATCCTTGGAGCGTTCAACATCGCGTGAAAGCACTACAAGCAGCTCGTATCGTTACGGCGTTTCACCCGAACGCATTTACACAATCAACACAATGGGTACTGGTCCCTTGCGTTCGCAGTCGGCTGAAAACGCATTTGAACGTTACGCCTACGATCCGCACACGGGGCAACATTATCAAATGCCAGCGCAAGAATCGGCCACTGCCGCTCCACCTGCCGCCTTCATGTACAGCCACGAACCACAGTGTCCACACGAGCGTATCGCCGCATACCAGCTCAGCTCGTCTGCGCCCGAATACACGACATGTATTGACTGTCTGTACCAGAAGAGACCCTCCTAGCATAAGGCCCGCGTGCGGCAGAGTCGTACGCGGAAGAAGACACCACGTGGCGTAGTTCAACCACCGACGGCAACGGCTTCGGGTATGATTTGTGCGGCCAGCTTTGATCCGGAGGCAGCCGTTGCGGCGGGTGCTAGCGAGGCAAGCGGTTGTGTGGATTGTCACGACTACTACGAGATACACGTTTAAATGGAAATTAAATAACTGAAATGAAATACATATATATTTAAAAAAAAGTATCTAAACCTAAAAGAAAATCTTACTTGTGCAGTCCTTACATACGTACATTACCATCAGAACCATCAGAAATGAACTTGTTGCCATCCAAAGGTCCTCAACTAATAAGTTTACATACATATGTACATATTTATGTGCATATGCGTAAACGTATGTATTTATCTTTGTTGTTTGTCACAGGGATTTTTGAAAAACTAAGCTATGTATAAGTATCGCCTATATATGTATATGTACATGTTTGTATACCAAGAATAGGTTCTTCAAGTGTTCAGAATAAGGATTAGTACTTACTACAAGTACGTGTAAAGTGATGGCCTCAATACTTCTTGTTTCCTTTGAATTATTACACCGTACGACAAAATCAAAAAAATTTCAAAACACACAAAGCAATCAATATGCTCACGAAACAATGGGCTAAATATAGTAAAGCTGCGTTTTTATTTTTCACGTTGACGTCAGGATTTTTTTAAAGGACTTTGAAATTTTAAAGATATGATTAATTCAAAAAATTATTACAAAAAAAATCAGTGCAATGTAGAATAATAATATGGATACCAAATGAAAGAGAAAATTCTGTAGAATTAAAAAACAATAAAGTTTTTGGTTTACAAGAACGAATAAGTATTAAAAATGCGCTTTTTAATTAATTTTATTTTTTTAAGCCAATAAAGTTAGGAGAACGAAATTCGAGGATGTGGTCGTGTATATATTAGACCTTAATATATATTTGCACCAAAAATATTAATATTTTTTAATTCTATAGCATTTTCTCTTTTATTTGATACCAACATTGATATTCTACATTGCACTGAAATTTTTTAATAATTAAAAAAAAATCCTGACGTCAGAGTGAAAAATTAAGAACGCAGTTTTACTTTAATTTGCTCATATATTCGCGAATATATTAATTTTTGTGGGTGTAAAATTTACCGTCGCACGGTGTTATGAAAGAAAATACTTAAATTATTCGAGTAATGAAAATTATTCTCTTTGAGTGCTACCTACAAAAATTAATTGGTATAAAATCGAGGCGTGTTTTGAGTTAATACATTACTACTTGTTGTATTTGCATTGTAATTGGAAGTGTTTTTGAAAACGTATGTATACATACGTACCTGCTTATTTATACGTAATGTATGCAATTATGTGTAGAGATTTACAATACATACATAAACACTTAGATGCGAGAACATGCATTGTATAAGTACATTACATAACGTTTTCATCTAACAATGTACAGGGAAAATTCGTAACTAAAATAAGTAAGTTTAAATTTATGTAAGAAAATAACATAGGTACATATAGTACATACCTGCATATTAGACTTTTCAAAAAAAAAAAATAAAATTCAGATCTCTGATAAGTCTTGAGATTTCGTATATTAGATTAAAACAAAATTATGGCGCCTGCTCCATGTGGGTTTAAGAGGTCGCTACCGGCGCTTGAAATTTCAATTTTTCACTAACTTCGAAATTTCGTATCAAAGGATAATTCGATAACTAAGGTCATATATTTTCAGAAAAACAAAGTGGTTTCTATACAACAATTTAACGCTGAAACGATGTAATAAATAGTTCGTTTTTCTTCAAAAATTACTTACGCTCCGCAATACCGCATTTAGGGCTTTCAAGCCCATCTTGGAGCAGGCGCCATCTTTTTAATCAAATATACGAAATCCCAAGGCTTATCGAAGATCCGAAAACTATTTGTTGAAACAGTTTAATGCATATGTATGTAGATTTTCGTGTTGTGGTAGCGAAACGCGTTGAAGGAAAAACAATATTTTTAAATGTTTGATCTACAAATCTCGTCCTCATGTGTCTTCCTCTATAAAATATATATATATATATATATTCAATTTATAAACGCAACCGAGTTTGGAAACTAATTGTTTTAATGAACAAAAGTTATAAAGTAGTAGTATGTATATTTCGTGCTAATATTTGTTTACAAGGCTAAAAATTCTGAACAGCTCAAATCAAAGTTACAAAAATAGATGAAAAGAATAAGCAAAATGTTCAATTTCCAAACACAAATTTATATAAAGAACTGGTTTAAATTATTCCAAATACAAATTGGATGAAGAAAACGGGTCGATCTTTCTAACTGGATTCAATGCATTCCACGCCAGATTAGATAATTCCGATTCCAATACAACCCTGCTTAAGATCCCTTTCTTAAAATATTACTGAAACAATGTAAACCAGTCATTAGCAATATATTTTATATATACATAATCTAAAAACTCTGCAAATTTTGTACTTGTAACCGAAATGAAGGTACATACATACACATGTACATATATCCTCAAAATAATACTGGGTGATTCACAAAGTGTCACAACTGTTATACTGGTATAAAGTCATCAATTTTAAAACGTTTAAAACTCCTTTGTGTTTGCTATGAACCACTCAAAAATAAATTTAACCTTTATAAAATTTATAACAATGCGACAAGTTATGACAGCTTCTAAATCACCCATATGTATGTATATATGTACATATATGTAAAATACGCTCCGATTTTTCTAAAATTCTGCTAACAAATTGGCAAAGGCTGTACTGTCCTCTCATAACTAATGGCTGAGGATGGAATTTACATAGGGATCAACAAGTTAACAAGCTCTTCCAAACTCTAAAAAGCAAAGTGGGAACTGCAGTATGGTCCGATCGCAACTTTAATTTATGGGTCCGCCATAAACGCCGAAAAATGCAATGGAGGACCAATAAAAAATATTTTTTATTAAAAAATAGTTACATAAACAATTGGGTATTGTTATTGAAAGTCTCCTGAAGAGAACCAGAGCTAGTCGATCGAAAAATATTGATTTTCAAGAATTCTATATCATTTCTACGAAAAGTTGATTTTTCTCTCCATATAAAAATACATGGAAAACTTTGAGAGCTTTGAGCGACCTCTAAAAATTGTTTGATTTCACAATAAAAAAACGGGGGTATACTTTTTTCGGTTCGGAACAATCCTAGGGGTAGAGCATTACAATTCCGACTTTACTGTTTTTGGACCGCCCTAATGTACACATGTAATGTACTGTTCATAAATTCACTGGCACCTTCCTTTTTTAACCAAGTTGATTAATTTTTTTTTTTTTACTTATAAAACTACCAAGAGATCAATTGAGCCTGATTTCTTGAATTGAAACTGCATACCCAACATTTTTCTAAAAATTAAAAAAATAAATTTTTTTCAACTACTTTTTAGTAAGTAGCATTTATTAACTACAACAGGAGAATTGATTTTCTTCAAAATTATTACTTTTGCTGCACGCTGCACTGAACAATTTAATATCAGCAAATAAACATTCAAAAATCGTATTCAACTGATCTCTTGCCCACTTTATAAGCTTTCATTTAAATGAATCAAATGGTTGAAAAATTAAGGCTCCATTGAGTTATGAATAGTAAATCCCTGTTTTTGAACCACTATGCACCGGTGCACAGTGGTCGGAGAAGCTATGTTTTACGCGAAAAATTAGAAGAACTGTTACGATTATAATAAAAATGCATCATCGTATTATCTTTGTTATGCTAAATCTGAATATGCCATAAAATTTTAGGTTTGACAGTTGGCAGCTGTCGAATCTACTGCTAATTTCTCTAAAAATAAGAAAATCTTTTTGAAAATACCACTTATTAGGTTTTTAGGCACTCTAGTCACGAATTTTATGTCAAATTAAAAGTTTGACAGTCGAGAGCTGTCAAACGGACTGGAATTTTTATAAAAAGCAGAGAATCTTTTTAAAAACGTTACTGATAAAGTTTTAAAATATGCGGATCACGATTTTTACGTCAAATTAAAGCTTCGAGAGTTGACAGCTGTCAAATTGACTGCTAATTTTTCTGATAATAAGAAAATGATTTTAAATGCTACTGGTAAGGGTTTTAGACACACTAGTCACGAATTTTACGTGAAAATAAAACCTTGAGATTTGACAGCTGTCGAATGGGCTGTCAATTTCTCTAAATATAAGGAGAATTTCCCAAGAAGTAAACGTACTACGTTTTAAGGCTCACTGTTCTCGAGTTCTATATTACATTCAAACTTTTTCAGTTGACATCTGTCAAATCAACTGTCATTTTTAGTTGAGTAACACAATATATTTGTTAGGCAAAATTACTGATTTATTGTATTTGATCGAACATATTTAAAATGAATTTATGGTCAAATTACGAATTAATAACAATAATTATATTTATATATATGTTCAGCCCAAACAATTTTTTAAGATTTTTTTTATTTTATACCAAATTGGTGATTTCCAAACCTAAAATTTTGTCAGTTTTACATAACGTTGTTCAGGTTTGAATTTTTGTAAATGAGAAAGTAAAAGAGAAACAAAAAACTATCACCAGTTCACGTATGTTCAAACGTCTACCAAACACCCTGTATTAACGAATATTACAGACAACAAATTAAAATAGAAATGACGAAATATTTTTTTACTCATCTCTGTCACTTTCAACAAAAACTGATGCATTTTTAGTTGAGTTCACGCAAAAGAATGGCAACTTCTTCGAAAATGGCATCTGCTTTTCGAAGTGGGGGTCGTCTCATACTGGATATAACAGGATCAGATGTTAAAATTAACATGTGAAATAAATCTGCGTTAGATTCCTTCCTGGTCATTTTTCGAGTGTTATGCTCGCGATACCATCTTAAGTCTTTGTTGCGAACCTCCTCGGCTTCCTCAGAAAAATGTCCCACTGGTAAAGGCATACATAGATACCGACGGCAATACCAAATGCCATGCAAATTTAGTCATTTTTTAAATTCTTGGCCACCATATTGGATACAGAAGAATAACGCATGTGTCCAATAAGGAAGGGTGTAATATTCGGCAACGATAACTTCCGTTAACGGCCTTCGGAGTTGCCATGAATGCGAACCTCTAAATAGCGAATTTCAAAAAAATTCAACAATTTATTTAAATCTCGGACGCCATGTTGGACTTTGATTTGATTTGATTTTGAATTTTCCAAAACTTGTTTGAAATTTATAATAAGCGAACTAAAGAACCTCAAAATATCAAATTTTATGAAAATTTTGTTTATTCTTGGACACCATATTGGATCCGTTATTTTCGGTTTTTGAAAATTGACTTCAGGTTTGTCAAGACACATCTTATAAATAATATTATGCTAAATATAGAAAAATTACATTAATCCGTAGTGTTTTATATACTTATGATATTTGGAACAATGGCTAAAGTTGGTCTAGTGTCGTAAAAGTGGCGCGAGTATGCGCGGCTTTTCTTTTCGTAGATCCTTAACCTTTTTATACCTTTTTGAAAAAAAATATTTCTTGAACAATAATCCGTGTCATTAAGATATTCATAATTTGGCAACAAAATGTTATTATGTAATTTTTCATATGAAATCATCATTTTCCATTTTTATGAAGTAACACCAAACCAGCAGTTACTGTTATAATTTAAAGTTTCCATAAAAAAAAATCGTTCAGAAAGCTATCAACTCATAACTGTTAGAACAAGCCATGATCGAATTCGTTGAATTAAATGTATTCAACGGCTTGCTCAGCACATATTATTAAAAATACTAACCAGCTTTGAGTTCGCTGGACATTTCTGAATAAGAATGGCTTTGCTCCAACTAATTTATCACAGTTTAAAAATAGGCCTTTATCGCGTAAAACATGCATTATCCGACCACTGTGCGGTGGCTAAAATGTCTGTATGTAACAGACCTGTGCATATTTCAGGCCATTGGTGCTGCAGTATTACCACTTATACATATTATTGGTGCAAGCAAAGCTCGCATTCGGTCTGTTGCTGTAAGGTACTTCAATAAGATTACATTCTTTTTATGCAGTTGCTTCTTTGGTAGGTGAATCAGTTACCGATTGATAAAATTAATTCCAAAACACGTCGCAATATTAACTGGGACCATCAGCGTTGCCAGATAGCGTAATGTAAATTTTCGCAGTAAAGTAGCTGAAAAGCTAGTTCGAAGCCTTTTCCTCTTTGAATACTTTCGAGCTGGAGCTTCGCTGTCGAAGCATAGTTTAGCTATATATGAAAAATTCGAAGGTTAGCAAAAGTGCTGATGAATTTCATCATAAGTATGCACACATGAGTACGTTGATTGTAGATTCCACTAACATCTAGAATTGTGTACAATAAATAAAGTAAAACTTAGTTAGGTTTTGGAAGTACAGACAAAACAAAAATCAGGTTATTTATTATACGTATAAAATTTTAATATAATTTGATAATTTCAAATCAAAAGTAGGTACTTATAGTTATATATACAATTAAAAAGAAAATAATAAGTATGAAATAAAAATTTTAGTGGAGTCATAAGAAAAATTTAATGTTAATATTTGTAATTGTACATAAGTACATAAAAAATAATCTAGGAATATTTTAACGATGAAAACCAAAACGTAACTTTGATGTTA
>NW_023458564.1:2807458-2815327 GCF_013731165.1 Rhagoletis pomonella | reverse complement strand
ACATACAACAGTACGACAGTATACAACACCTTGTGAACTCCCTAATTGTTTTTTCTTCAACGCGTTTCGCTACCTCAACACGAAAATCTACATACATATGCATTAGACTGTTTCAGCAAAGAGTTTTCGGATCTCCGATAAGCCTTGGGATTTCGTATATTTGATTAAAAAAAAGATGGCGCCTGCTCCAAGATGGGCTTGATAAACCTATATGACCTTAGTTATCGAATTCTCCTTTGATAAGAAATTTCGAAGTTAGTGAAAATTTGAAATTTCAAGCGCCGGTAGCGACCTCTAAAACCTATATTGGAACAGGCGCCATCGTTTTTTTAATCAAAGAGATCCGATTTGTTTTTTTTTGAAAAATCTAATATGCAGGTATGTACTATATGTACCTATGTTATTTTCTTACATAAATTTAAACTTACATTTTAGTTACGAGTTTTCCCTGTACATTGTTAGATGAAAACGTTATGTAATGTACTTATACAACGCATGTTCTCGCATCTACGATCTGAGTGTTTATGTATGTATTGTAAATCTCTACACATAATTGCTTACATTACGTATAAATAAGCAGGTACGTATGTATTCATACGTTTTCAAAAACACTTCCAATTAGTATGCAAATACAACAAGTATTTAGTAATGTATTAACTCAAAACACGCATCGATTTTTTACCGATTAATTTTGTGTAGGTGGCACTCAAAGAAAATAATTTTCATTACTCGAATAATTTAAGTATTTTCATAACACCGTGCGACAGTAAATTTTATACCCACAAAAATTAATATATTCGCGAAAATATGTGCAAATTATAGTAAAACTGCGTTTTTTAATTTTTCACTCTGACGTCAGGATTTTTTTTTAAGGACTTTGAAATTTCAAAAATATGATTAATTCAAAAAATTATTAAAAAAGTGCAATGTAGAATATCAATGTTGTTATCAAATAAAAGGCGAAACTCCTGTAAAATTGAGAAATATTAATATTTTTGGTGCATAAGGACGAATGGGTATGGAAAATTTCCTTTTAAAATTTAATCCTTGAATAACCTTGAAAATTTACAATATTCAATTTTGAACAAATTATATATTAAGGACTAATATACACACGACCACATACTCGAATTTCGTTCTCTTAACTTTATCAGCTTAAAAAAAAAAATTAATAAAAAAGCGCATTTCAATACTTATTCGTTCTTGTAAACCAAAAACTTTATTGTTTTTTAATTCTACAGAATTTTCTCTTTCGTTTGGTACCCATATTGTTATTCTACATTGCACTGATTTTTTTTTTATAATTTTTTGAATTAATCATAACTTAAAAATTTCAAAGTCCTTAAAAAAATCCTGACGTCAGCGTGAAAAAATAAAAACGTAGCTTTACTATATTTAGCCCATTGTTTCGTGTGTTTTGAATTTTTTTCTTGTTTTTTTTCACACGGTGTAATAATTCAAAGGCAACAAAAAGTATTGAGGACATCACTTTACACGTACTTGTAGTAAATACTAATCCTTATTCTGAACACTTGAAGAACCTATTCTTGGTATACAAACATGTACATATATATATGCGATACTTATATATAGATTAGTTTTTCAAAAATCCCTGTGACAAACAACAAAGATAAATACATACGTTTACACATATGCACATAAATATTTACATATGTAAACTTATTAGTTGAGGACCTTTGGATGGCAACAAGTTCATTTCTGATGGTTCTGATGGTGATGTACGTATGTAAGGACTGCACAAGTAAGATTTTCTTTTAGGTTTAGATACTTTTTTTTTTTTTAAATGTGTATGTATTTCATTTCAGTTATTTAATTTCCATTTAAACGTGTATCTCGTAGTAGTCGTGACAATCCACACAACCGCTTGCCTCGCTGGCACCCGCCGCAACGGCCGCCTCCGGATCAAAGCTGGCCGCGCAAATCATACCCGACGCCGTTGCCGTCGGTGGTTGAACTACGCCACGTGGTGTCTTCTTCCGCGTACGACTCTGCCGCACGCGGGCCTTATGCTAGGAGGGTCTCTTCTGGTACAGACAGTCAATACATGTCGTGTATTCGGGCGCAGACGAGCTGAGCTGGTATGCGGCGATACGCTCGTGTGGACACTGTGGTTCGTGGCTGTACATGAAGGCGGCAGGTGGAGCGGCAGTGGCCGATTCTTGCGCTGGCATTTGATAATGTTGCCCCGTGTGCGGATCGTAGGCATAACGTTCAAATGCGTTTTCAGCCGATTGCGAACGCAAGGGACCAGTACCCATTGTGTTGATTGTGTAAATGCGTTCGGGTGAAACGCCGTAACGATACGAGCTGCTTGTAGTGCTTTCACGCGATGTTGAACGCTCCAAGGATTTGCTTAAGCGACGCGTACTTGTCGTGGAAGTGCCGGCTTCTCGTTGCATACTGGTTGTAGCTGCTGAAATATAATGATCACTACAGGTCTGATTATCATATATCGGGTAATACTGGTAGTAGGCTTCGGAAGCAGCAAGCGCTGCAGCGCGTTGTCCGGTTTCAAAGCTGCCATGCGCGGATTGACTGCGCTTGCGACTGCAGCGGTCAGGAGAACGCGATTCGAAACTTCCGCGTGGTGATTTTAGCGACGAGCGTGGTATATCAAGAGTTGGCTCAGAGCTGCGGCTGTCGAAGCTGCTACGTGGCGAATGCCGCTGGCAGAGACTGGTGCTGGCACGATCGGGCGATAGGTGTTCAATACTGTCGCGTGGCGAAATATGTGGGGAAAGTGACTCGACGCTGCAGTCGTGTGCGGGAGCGAGTTTCTTCAGGCAGCTTCGGTCAGGACTCTTCGACTTGCTGGGGCTTGGCGGAGGCTTCAGTATGCCAGCAGCTGGGCTGGTGGGTCGCTTTAGTATTCCACTAGCTTCCGAGCTGCGACGAGGGCTGGGAGTGCGCCGTCCGCTGGAAAGGCGATCGGCTGAGGAGTCGCGGCTGGAACTAGCACTTAATCGCTTACCCTGCTCACTGACACTAGAACGAGGTGATTTTATCTTTATTATGCGTACGGGCGAGCTACCTTGCGATTTGGAGCGGTCGGGTGAAATGTGGATACTCTGACGTGGCGACTTCGTCGTTTTCGATTTCGTGCCAGTACTAGCAATGCTGCTACTGCTACCACTACTCGATTTTTGTGCCTTCTCCGAGGGCTTGGACTTGAACACCTTATCTACCTTCTTGTCAATGATAACATGGTGCGCACCCGTTGACGTAGCGTCTTCCGATTCGTCCTCCGACTTTTCGGAAGTACCTGTCGTTGTTCCGGTGCTGTCAGATTCTGTGGCGGGTCGAGGGGGAGATTCGATTTCAGCCACTACCGTTTGCTGGGTATTTTCTACTACTGTCTGCGGCTCCGGCGAAAGACTTGAGTCATTCTGTTGCTGATCCTGTGTGTCCATTTGCAGATCTTGTGATTCGAGTGCCTGCTCCTTAAGGTTGGCCATGTAAGCGGCGATATCGTATGTGGCGTCAGTGAGCTGTTCGTGTTCCAGATCACTTAAGTGTTTGTCTACTACATGAGTTATTGCATCGCTAGCGGAAGCCGTAGCACCGTTGCTACTGCTACCACTACTGACACTTGCCTGGCGCATGCTTGACTTTTTGGAAGACTCTTTTCCCGAATGATGCACAACCGATACTTGCTCAGCGGCGGTCAACTGACTTAGCTCGTTGGCAAAAATTTCTATTACTTCAATATCTGCTTTGGGCGATTGTCTAGGAGACAAACGCTTGGGAGTAGGGACACGATGTAAATTATTACCGTTACGACTACCTGTGTTAGCCATATCACCACCCCTAATTGTTATTGCTCTACTACCACTACTACCTAAACTTAAATTAAAAGCTGCTGCTACGGATGCAGCTTGCAAATCCGACTCGAGCACGTAATCCATCTCTTCTCCACGCTCCTCCTCCTCCTCCTCCTCCATGTCCATCTCGCCGACTTCTATGCCCATCTCTTCGATCATAAACATCATTTGACCCGAGGCCTCCATAGCTGCGGACAAAGAGCTCACTGTCGCTGACGCAGTGGCTTCCATGTACTCTGCTTGAGGGGAAGACGATAGTTCGTTTGTTATTGAGTAAGTCTTACCTAAATCTTTCATGAGAACTGGCTGATAGCTCGATGGCGGATGGGATGATTGTATCAAACGCGCTTGACTACCAGTGCTGCCGACCGATAGGGTTGATGTGGTGCTGCATAGTGAATTGTGGTTTGGTTGTGGTAACGGTGTGGATAGTTTGATTGTGGTTGGGGTAGTGTTGGTGGTGGTGGTGGTAGTTGTGAGCATGTTTTGAAGCGGACAATCATAAAGAGCATAGATAGCGAAGCGATGTCGTAAAATTAGAAAGAAAAAGTGGGAAGAAATAGAACAAAATATTATCGATTAGCCTTATAATATGTACAGGTATGATTTAAAGATGATAACTTTTGAAAGCATGACATAAACTTAAAAAAATAGGAAAAAATAAGGAATTCCAAGGAAAAGAAATACATACATAAATATATCGTAAATGTCAGCAATTTCCATTTGAATAGCAATAAATAATAGAAAAAATATTTGGCGCCTGCACTTTTGATAAGTGTTAGACCGAGATAAAGAGCAAATAGAAAAATATAATAATATTAATAATATTTTGGCGTTTCCACTTTTGCTTAGTGTTTGGCCGAGCTTCTCTTCCAATTTGTGGTGTGCGTCTTGATGTTGTTACACAAATGGAGGGAGCTTCATTTTTACCCCGTCCCCGAACGACAAAAGAATTTTATGAGAAGCTTTTTCAAGGCAAAAATATACTCGGAAGTTTGCCACTGCCTGCCAATAGACGACCGCTGTTTAGAAAAAAACAATCTTTTTCTGTAATTTAAATAGGATGTTGCTTTGAGCAGGGATCGAACCTTGGCCCTACCGAAGGGGTAGAATGCACCTCTAACCACTGATCTAAAATATCATTATCGGCAAAAAAACAAAAAAGAAATTGTTTACTGGTTATATTGAAAGCGAAGTTGACGAGCGGTACATAGCAGAGATAACGGGTTTCTTAGGGCTAAATTTACAGAATATAAGGCGCCACGTGTTACGAAAGATGGAAATTTTGCATGCACGATTTAAGGGTATAGTTATCTTTCGCGGAGGTGACGTGAATTTTGAACCAAGTTTGTGCGATTTGACACCGCTAGGTTTTCCATTGTGCGGTTTTATGAAGTTCCCCCTTAAAAGTAACATAACCCAGGCCATTTCTCAAACTCAGCCAGATCTATGCGGCAGAGCCAATAGAAATCGCACCACTCGGATCAATGCCACCTTGGGAAGCCGCGGATATTTGAAGGCGGCCGTGTCTGTTTGGGTGATTTTTTTTTATAATTTGTAGTGTGCTTTCTGATATTATTGTAAAAATGTTAGTACGTACAGATAATTTTTTAAACAACTTTTTCATAGTGTGCACCTTTGCGCCTCTACTCGTCTACGACGGCCACCAATTGTGCGAAAAATATCCTATCAGCCTAATGCACCAATGTACTTGCAGTGCCCAATAACAACAATACAAGAGGAGCAACCAAATAAAGAAATATATGCACAAAAAGGAAGTGACAAAAAATTGGCAGCCGGCTGGTTGAGTGGAGACGGCGGGGTTGCTGGTGGGGAAGACAAATACACTATGCGATACAATTAAGCCACTGAATTTCGGAGATAGGACAACAATTATTTGGGGAACGGCACCAACTATTAGTATGCAACCAACTAACGTACAAGTATTAATACTAGGATGAGCCCAAAATTATGAGACAAGTCACTAACTATTTAAATGCGATCAAATGTATTAAAATGACAAGACAGATGGCAGATAGCAACAAAAATGCAAAAACAAAACCCTGTTTGTTGTTTGTTGGTGCAGCCGAGATGAGGTCCAACCAAAAGGTTACGAACTCACTCGCATCACCGCCCGAGCTGCCAGGGATATCTTTAACCCGCCAAGTGACTGGGCTCTGAGTTCGCGATGTTAAAAGGACGAGAAAGGAACACAGCGCAACAACTACCGACAGCACCAATGGCAAAATACAGGCAACAATACAAAGAATACTTAGGCTGTGGTTGGGATGTGCGTCGATCGCTGGGTGTTCCGCCAGGATTATGCCACCCATGTCCGATACTGACACAATAACCTCGATTGTCTCGCCTGGCATCACTCCCTCGAATTGCCTGCGCGTCTGCAGTCTTGCGTGCCTCGTCTGGCACCCAAACAAGTCAAAATGACAAAAAATAAAATAAAACTGGTACCTCGCCTGGTACTTCACAAATCAAATTTTGTTTCCTTTGTTTTAATCACTATGACTTGTAAACGCTCACAATAGGGATGTTTCCCTATTCAATACACACTTGGTTCTGCCCCGGCGTGCGGCTACAAGTTGGACTGCAACCTACGCGCCGATTCGCAAAACCATCGGGCTCCAATGCCGGTGTTGTTGCTGCCCGATATATTGGCGACGGCCCGTTAATTGTAAAAACGAATTGGGCGCTAGAGCGGTCGCCACCACGACGCACACAAACAAACACCATGGAATTTGCCATTACCATCATTCGGCGGACAACAAAAGCGCCGCGATAAGAGAAAAAGGCGACGCCCCTATTGTGGTTTTTTGCATCATCTCTTCTCCTATTTTCCTTACTATTGGTCGGTATCGTTTTGGCGCGAACACCCATAATGGAGACTCTTCCCCAATGTATAAGCACACTACCGCCAATCAGCTGCTTTGCTCTTCAAGCTGAGCTTTTATTCACGATTTTGTTGCCGGTGGAGCTCGCTCCATCGGTTGGCGTGAAGGCAGATAAGGGTAAGACAAACGGAAAAACAAGAAAAAACTTTGTTGCGGCCAGTATGCGACAAAGTTGCCATTCCGGTGAGAAGCCTTATACTTGCTGGAAAGAGCCGCAGCAAGCTTCGTCGTATTCGTTCATCGAGTCGATGACAACGAGTGAAGGCCTAAGTGATCTAAAAAATCTTTGTAGAACCTTTACCCGTTCTATTCAGTTAAATATTTCGAGTTGAAAATGAGTGAAGGAAAGAATAATAATGTTCAAGAGGTTGGTTCAATAAGTCCTTGAAGAGTTGTAAATTGTACAAAATTAAAGTCCTAATGTAAGAAAAAATGCATTATCCAAATGGAAAGCGACTATATTCGGTCACATCTACATTCTTATCAATTACGCCAACATTCAGGTCCCCGGACTACACAAAACTGCCTTTCGATCTTGAAAACACGTTCGAGAGCCTTCAAGATAACTATCCAGATACACGGATGGCTCAACACTCACCCAAAAGACCTCTCATTGAATCTCTGACAGAGCTGACAGTTGCGAAAGAGGTTGCACCTTGTCTCTTCTTCTAATCTGCCTTCAGTAGCCAAGCAGCTATAAGGTCAGTGGAATGCTATGAAGCCTCGCTAAAATTGGCGGTGGAATACAGGAAAGTTCTTGGTAATTACTAAACTTACTACACATATTGTGTAGGTGCCGACCGCTATCTACCTGCAAATCATGGCTTAAATCACACTTGCTCTCAGAAAGCACATAAAAGTTGGTCGGAAGAACCCAAATGAAACGGCCCGGCTTACTCATTTGCCTAAAATGTACTCTACTGAGGCAAGTGACCGGAATTATATACAGTCACTGCTTGATGGGAAGGCATGCTGGAAGAATTGGCCTGCCGGCTTATTATTTCTGCCGCAGCTGTGACAAGGAAGAAATGGAAAGCATAGAACACTGTGTCTGTCACTGCCAGCAGATGCTCAATTAATAACACTGGTCTACAAATTTCAACTTTTTTTCTGCGAATAAG
>NW_023458564.1:2803369-2807358 GCF_013731165.1 Rhagoletis pomonella | reverse complement strand
AATGTAAACCAGTCATTAGCAAAATAGTTTATATATAATTTAAAAACTCTGCAAATTTTGTACTTATAACCGAAATGAAGGTACATACATATGTACATATATCCTCAAAATAATGCTGGGTGATTCACAAGGTGTCACAACTGTCATACTGGTTTAAAACTCTTTTGTGTTTGCTATGTACCACTCAAACATAAGTTTAGCCTTTATAAAATTTATAACAATACGACAAGTTATGACACCTTATAAATCACCCATATGTATGTATATTTATATGTACTTATATGTAAAATACGCTCCACTTTTTCTAAAATTTTGCAAGCAAATTAGTAAAGACTGTACTGTCCTCTCATAGCTAATGGCTGAGGATGGAATTTACATAGAGATCAAGAAGTTAATAAGCTCTTTCAAACTCGAAAAAGCATAGTGGAAACTGCAGTATAGTCCGATCGCAACTATAACTTTTGGGTCCGCCAAAAAGCCACAAAAAACCCGAAAATGCTAAAAAATATTTTTTATTAAAAAATAATTAAATAAACAATTGGGTATTGTTATTCAAAGTCTCCTGAAGACAACCAGAGCTTTTCGATCGAAAAATATTGATTTTCAAGAATTCTATATCATTTCTACGAAAAGTTGTTTTTCCCCCATATAAAAATACATGGAAAACTTTGAGCGCTTTGAGCGACCTCCAAATATTTTTTGATTTCAAAATAAAAAACCGGGGGTATACTTTTTTCGGTTCAGAACAATCCTAGGGGTGGGAGCATTACAATTCCGACTTTACTGTTTTGGGACCACCCTAATGTACACATGGAATGTCCTGTTCATAATTCACTGGAGCCTTCATTTTTTAACCAAGTTGATTATTTTTTTTTTTTAACTTATAAAACTACCAAGAGATCAATTGAGCCTGATTTCTTGAATTTTTATTTGTTTATATAAAATTTTTTAGTGCAAAGTCCAGAAAAAGTAGCAATTTTGAAGAAAATCGGTTCTCCTGTTTCAGTTAATATATGTTACATAATAAGAACTATTTGAAGAAAATATTTCTTGAAAAATAAGCCGCGCTTTTAATAAAAATGGCCGCCACTCTTTTTGGCGCGAGTATGCGCGGCTATTCTTTTCATACATCCTTAAAGGACCCCTTGCATTACTTTTTAATAAAGGAATGAAGATCCTACTCGGCCCTACAAATTAGTTGTACCTTCAAAAAAAAAATATTTCGTGTTATTAAGATATTCAAAATTTGGCAACAAAATATTATTATGTAATATTTCATATGAAATCATCATTTCCCATCTTTAAGAAGTAACACTAAATCGGCAATTACTGTTATCATTTAAAGTTTCCATAAAAAAAATCGTTAAGAAAGCTATCAACTCATAACTTTAAAACAAGCCACGATCGAATTCGTTGAATTAAATGGATTCAACGGCTTGCTCAGCATGGTTGCCACAATTGGTAACTTTCTACCAAAAGTGGTAACTTTTAAACGGTTTGGTAACTTGGTAACTTTTATTTCATTTTGGTAACTTTTGCAACTAAATATCTATTTGAATTACTAGAAAGAAATTAATTATGTTTTGCATGTGCGTAATTATAAAAGCCCTTCGAGTTTCAGTGGCAGCACTACTGACACTTCTACAAAATTACTTCGATAAAATTAGAGTCATCTCATATTCGAATACCTGAAATATTTCAATTACAGTGGCAGCACCAAGGGCTGCACTTCTAAAACAACTTTCGAATATTTGCGATAAATTTTGAATTCTACCATCTCACATTTTAATAGTGGCCATCTGGCAATTTTCGGTAAGGTCCATAAATCGTTTTGATTATTCCGGCACAAAAAAAATGTCGCGTGCTTTTTACTAGACCCACCTACCGACATGTATTTCGACCCACTGAATTCAAATCTGAGGTCCGTTTGACACGTACACTAGATTATGAAAAAGCGAAAAATTGGCAAAAAAAATTGCAATTTTCGCAATTTACTCAAAATTTTGTACGAGTCAAACGGACGGTCAAAAGCACCCGCAACTTTTTTTGTGTGCCGGTGCCATAATTCCGTGATTCGCAAATTTCGGCACATTCCGAACGAAAAATGGCACTGAAATTGGCACAACGTCGAAACCGGTTTGTCTCCAAACCAAATTTGACAAGGGATGATGGAAAATCGCTCCACATTACATCATACAGGGTAGGAGTCGGAAACACCAACAACGAAAATGAGAATAACGGCACATGCAACAATTAATTGTAAGAAAAATATTTTCTAATAAAAAAAATTACTATAATTGTCAATAGCATTTTCAATCTTGATATTTTATCGAGAAAATAGATTTACCGCCCAATTCTGTGTTTTCTTGATAAATTTTTGGTAAAGAAATTTTATCAAGATTTTTATTAAGTAAAAGCTTCCTTCGCATTCTGTGTCAATATTTATAAAACAAAAAGCACTACGATTTCCACATTAGTGGAACTGATATCCACATTTGTGGAACTGATTTCATTGTCACATATGAAAAATATGAATTTAATAGCAAAAAAGCTTTTGACTGCCGTAGCCGAGTAGGTAGATCTCGACTATAATTCTGTGTGTCGCAGGTTCAAATGCCGGCACATGGAGAATTTAATTGTTAGAAACAAATTTATTAATATACCGAATTTATACATTTTACATGAAATTTCAATTTGTCAATAGCATTTTCAATCTTGATAATTTATCAAGAAAAGAGCTTTTGATTTCTGTTGTAGAATACCAATTCTTGATAAATAATAATAAATTGACAAATTATAAAGATTTTCCATTTATCAAGTGCACAGAATCGGGCTGTTAAACTTCTGTGCTAGAATACCAATTCTTGATAAATAATAAAAAATTGACAAATTAGAAAGATTTTCAATTTATCAAGTGCACAGAAACGGGCTGTAAGTATATACACATTTGTTGTGAGATATAGCAGTTTTATTCAGTATATTTTTTTCTCAGTGAAGAAGTGAAGATTTTGGTAGTGAAGATATGGTAACTTTTGGTAACTTTTCTTAAGAGATTTTAGTAGAAAAAAATGTTGGCGAGTGGCAACCATGTTGCTCAGCACATATTATTAAAAATACTAACCAGCTTTGAGTTCGCTGAACATTTCTGAATAAGAATGGCTCTACTGCAATTAATTTATCACAGTTTTAAAATAGGCCTTTTTCGCGTAAAACATGCCTTATCCGACCACTGTGCGGTGGTTAAAATGTGTCTGTATGTAACAGACCTGTGCATATTTCAGGCAATTTTGGGCTGCAGTATTACCACTTATACATATTATTGGCGCAAGCAAAGTTCGCTTTCGGTCTGTTGCTGTAAGGTACTTCAATAAGATTATATTCTTCTTATGCAGCAGTTGCTTCTTTGATAGGTGAATCAGTTACCGATTGATAAAATTAATTCCAAAGCACGTCGCAATATTAACTGGGACCATCAGCGTTGCCAGATAGCGTAATGTAAATTTTCGCAGTAAAGTAGCTGAAAAACTAGTTCCGAAGCCTTTTCCTCTTTGAATACTTTCAGATCATGGAGCATCGGTGTCGAAGCATAGTTAAGCTATAAATGAAAAATTCGAAGCTTAGCAAATGTGCTGATGAATTTCATCATAAGTATGCACACATGAGTACGTTGATTGTAGATTCCACTAACATCTAGAATTGTGTACAATAAATAAAGTAAAACTTAGTTAGGTTTTGGAAGTACAGACAAAAAAAAATCAGGTTATTTATTATACGTATAACATTTTAGTATAATTTAATAATTTCAAATCAAACGTAGGTACTTATAGTTATACATACAATTAAAAAGGAAATAATAAGTATGAAATAAAAATTTTAGTGGAGTAATAAGAAAAATTTAATGTTAATATTTGTAATTATTGTACATAAGTACATAAAAACTACTCTAGGAATATTTTAACGATGAAAACCAAAACGTAACTTTGATGTTA
>NW_023458564.1:2793421-2803269 GCF_013731165.1 Rhagoletis pomonella | reverse complement strand
TTAATGAGCCGTACACCGTTGTTCATGGCTTGGAAGCCGCCACAATTTTTACCTTAATCATTTTTTACTCCGAGTTCAAATTCTAGTAGTGACTGTCGGTATCTCGTTTCACAAAAAATTGGAATTTAGGTATGATGTGAAACGAGATACTGACAGTCACTACTAGAATTTGAACTCGGAGTAAAAAATGATTAAGGTAAAAATTGTGGCGGCTTCCAAGCCATGAACAACGGTGTACGGCTCATTAAAATCGGACTTAAAATGGCGACATAGTGTCAAAAAAAGTAAATAGCCCATCGGGGGGGCGTGGCAAAAAAAAAAATTTTTTTTGGGATCGCCTTCAAAATATCTTTAATCCTAGGGGTGGACTGGAAAAACTTTTTTTTTTGTATGGGGACCGATCCGCACTAATGTACATACATATGTATACGTGCATCTGAAGACGGCATTAGAATTTGTGTTGAACAATCGATTTTTTACAAATTCTTTGCTTTCTTTGGCGGGTTATCATTTCACTTGTCAGCCAATAAGACAATTTACAAAAGTACGGTTTGAAAGCAACAGAAATGTAAGTTTTGTATTCTTTTCATATTTTTCATTTTAAGTAATTGTAATTATTTAAACCCGTTTTCTCATGTCGAAGATGAGTTCTATTAAAAGGTGTGTAACTACATATTTTACTTAAATTCAATTAATTTTAATAGCATTTTTGCGCAACTTTTACGACTCTGAAGAAAATGTCCCGCCAACGAAACGACATCCAATTTCGCTGGAAAAAATTACATGACTTCTTTGGATGCAAATACTATTTCTCCGGTAATCGAAAGCGATTCGAAGGAGAGCACCACTACTGACATTTTTTCCACTTCATAGGAACTTAATGCAATTCGAAGCCAATTAATAAATATTTTCTGCCAAAGTGTACCACTAGTAAAAGTTTAAGAGTTTTGTTATATACAATTAGTTCTAACCTGTACCTGTAACATGCAACATGTGAATGAGTTTTCGTTAAAAGGAGATAATAAATAAATAAAATATTTAAAATAATTAGGGACACTATTTCTTTATGACTTTTGGCTGTTTTTTACAAAAATATAGTTTATACTACAACGAAAACCAAGTAGACCAGAAAGTTGCAATTCTTGTATAAGATAGTTTCACAATCGCCAACTTTTAATTTCAAACTTTTTAATGCGAATTTCTAGAAAAAAACTCCGGTATAGCCCATTCAATTTTAGAACCGTTTTGCCCCCAAGAATTCACGTTGATTTTTGAGAATTTTTTGTGTTGGAGTCGTTGCTCATTTTCTTCCGAATGCGTAAAAGAAATGTTTGGACATACTTTATAACACTGTCAGCATTTAGGCACATTTCATTACGATCGTCTTCGAAACACTTGGATTTTTGTTGTTGTTGTTGTTGTTGTTGTAGCGGCATTCCCACGACAGCCGGTTCTACGTACCGGAATGACTCGGGTTTTACCCGACCAAGGGCTGTTGTTTCGGCGATCTAACCCCGTCTAGATCGGCGATACCCACCACTTGGATTTTTCAAGCGCTTCGCTTCACTTAAAAATTCGCTCGCGTCAACACTGCACTATGGTCTGGACGGACGGTATTGAAAATGGGCAAAATCTGACAATAACTACGCTCAGATCCCATATAACGGTAATTTAGGGTAAATCTTCGATAAATCAGTAAATATTGAAGCTAATTTATTCAAAATTCATGCTTGCAACAATTCTTTACCAAGAAATACGTTTATGATAAAATTTTGGAAAATGGGCGTGGCACCGCCCACTTATGATCACATTTAGATATGTATCTAGGTAACGGTTAGACCAATTCGAACCAAACCCGGCATGGGGTTATTACGTTTGCCACAAAGAGCAAAACTTTGAAAATTAATGAAATAGGATTAAAATTACGGTCACTTTTCATATAACGGTAAATTTCAGAAATGCTTGAAACTTCGATATTTCCAAATTTAAGGACGTTAATTTACTCAAAATTGATACTAACAACAATCCCTTGAAAAGAACTAACATTATTAGGAATTTGGGAAAAAGGGCGTGATACCGCCCACATATGATTTTATACGTTTATCTGATTATTCCTAACTGAATGTTCTATCGAAGATGTTTAAAATAGGAATACTCCTGCTACCATGTAGCGGTAGGTGAAAAACATATCGTCGATGTTTTCGCAAAACCACCCATCGACCAGTTGCAAACCCGCCTAAATCGCCGTTGTGGCAGAAATGAGATTTGGTAACCCTGAACTCCAGGCATCGAGATTTATGCATACAAATTACAAACTCGTCATTAGCACAAAAGACTTTTAAATTAATAGCTAGAGAAAATACCGCCTGTCAAGACAATGCCTTCAAAGAAATCCCGTTTTTTCGCTCTCCTGTAAAATGTGAGCGCCGTAAGAGAGGCGGTTTTGCAATAACATCGACGATATGTACATTTAATACTTGCGCTGCAAGAATGATAGAATACAAGATTGCGCCGATTGCAGCAGAATTCGTGAGAGTAATTTTAGCGTGACGTCATCGTAGAGTTGACAACTGAGAGCGGCGAGAATGAGGGCGACTAGTGATGTGCTGAATTGTCCCCAATACTCGGTACCCAATACTTAAAAAAGATTTCGGTACCCTATACTTCCTTTTCGGTATCCGATACCGATTATTTACATTAAACCCTCGCCATTATATGCATTTCAGGTTTAGAAAAAACTTTCATTACTAATTTATATGATATCGGCTAAAACACTTGAACTTATCGCCACAGAAAAATATTATTTTATCAGTTTTAACCTTAGTCGATCCAAGGTTCAAGAAAAATGTTTTGACGGATGAAGAAGCTTTTCAGGGGGGAGATCTAACCAGTTAGCGACAAGTTTCGGATCGATATCGTACTTGTTGGTGTAACAATATTTCATATCATACGTCAACAAACCCGATACCGATTCGAAAATTGTCGCTAACTGGTTATAGAATCTGCCCCTAGGCCTCCAAAAATGATATCGTCCGATTCAGCTGGAACAAAAATGCTTCAAACAAGTGAGAGTTTCTCTGCGTTATAGCCTGGAACCGACATATATACATCTTTCATTTGAATCAGTATTAAAAGCTCTATTGGCTCTATTGGCGAGTCTCCCCTGAGCCGTTTTTTTCCATATCTTTGGCCTGTGTGCGCTTTTATTTGAAATCTAAATGTTTTGGTACCGAGTATCGAGAGTATTGGATACATTTTAAATCGTTACCGAATATCGATCAATACTTGAAAGTATTGACTGAGCACATCACTACTGCTGTCTTCTCTACTATGACGTCACCAAAACAGCTGATTCTGTCAAAATCACTGAGAGCCGAGTAGCGGTATCGTCATCGGCGCCACCTCTGTATTCTCTCCACCGTGCTTGCACTGGGTATTTAATGTTCGGCTCCACCCGAACTTAGACTTTCTTGTTGAAATTCAAAATGGCCGACGTGTCGACCAAATTTTATAATTTCCTCTTTTTCACCAAACACTTTTATATAAAGGGATTTTCGAGGTGGCGATGTCAGATTTCTTAAATTCAAAATGCGGGTCCAATGTGGGGTTATAGGATTCCGAGCAAAAAAAAACTTAGTTCAAAATAGTGCACCACATTTTAGCTATATATTTTTCCCTAGTCATAGGCAATAAGAAAACGTGTCGCCCTCGGTAACAAATTTATTGCCGGTAATATCGCCATCGTATCGATATCTTATTACCAGTCGCTCTACAACGTCCGCCAAAGGCAACTCACCTTATTGAGTTGTTTTCTCATTGCCCGAATGAGCCGTTTTTTATCGCTTTATTATTGCTACAGGGGACATTTTGAATAATTAAATTTTTTTTTTAAATTAATGATTTCTCCCGCATGGGCCTTCCTGTTTTTGGCATAACTAAGATGTTTTCGGATAAAACTCTGACGCGAAATTCATCAGTTTGGAAATTTTTGATAACTTGTTTATTCCTAAATGATGTTACCGATTTGTCACCACGGCAATAAATCGGCGAGTTTTTTCAATCAGCTGATAGTGTTTTTACTTAGGAAATTGTACGATGGCTCTCACCCTCTACGATCGTTCTATAGCAAATTTGTAAATCAAAAACTATTTAGAGGTCACTCAAAGGCCTCAAAGTTTTCCCATGTGTTTTATATGGATTTTGTAGAAATGGTATAAAATTCTTGAAAAGCAATATTTTTCGATCGAAAATTCTGCTTATCTTCAGAAGAATTAAAAGAATAATACCCAATTATTTATTTACCCATAATTTAATATTGATTGGTTTTCTATGGGTCTCCCTTTTTTGTGGTTATCGGGGGATCTATAAAAAATTGTAAATATTAACAAGTAATTTTTAAGCAAAAAACAAAACCGACTCCAATTCTCATATAAAAATTTAAGATTATCACTAATTTCTTCAGGATCCAATGATCGTATTTAAACCACCTTACCTTAAAAAAAAAAAATAATTATAGAAATCGGTTAAAGTGGTCCAAAGTTATGCGGTAATATACATACAAAAAAAATAAAAATAAAAATATTCCGACGAATTGGTAACCTTCCTCGTTTTTGTGAAGTCGGTTAACATCAGTATTTTATTTCTAAACCTCGTCCTAATGTGCATATACGTCAAATGGGAATCACAAATTGAATTTTGTCCGTTTATGAGATTTTGTGATCAAAATTGGAAAAATTAATGATGTGTGTATACGAAGTTTGTCCGGCTATTGAAGCTTCGGGTTATAAGGACTGTCCGTAACGATGAATTTCACCCGGATATAGTGAAGCTATTTACCCAATTATTTTTTGTTTTTTTTTTTGCCCAAATGACTGACTCGATCCATCAAATTTTTACACACATTTATAGTAAAGGGTCTACACTTTATTCTGAAACAATACTTTCCAAGGAATTTCTTAATAAACATTCACTTTTTTGTGAATTTCCTAGTGTTCTGCGCAAAAACGCCGCGAATGCCGTAGCGGAGTTGGATGGATAAGGGTTATTTTTTTTTTTTTTTTTGAATCACGACCGCCAACGTAGACAGGAGTTCTGCATAAAAATACTGTCAAAGTGGAATTTTTAATCCATTTTCAAATGGTTCCCCAGGGGTCTGTGGAAGGGTGCGGTATGATTTATTCCAAAATTTTCTAGTGGACGGAGTGTCAAGAGCCGCGTCACTTCTCCCTCCGCCTATTAACCTAAAATCAGAGGAAAAATAACTAAACATTACCCTTGTATTGTATCGCTCCCACCCACAGGACTTTCCCTGTAACTTCCTGCAAGTTCGTATAAAAACCTGTAAGTTCCTGGAGTACAGGATCAGAGCTACTAGTATCGACTTCAGCATTAGAGATAGCAAAAAAACATATAAACTAACAAAAGTAACCCCTAATGCAAATGTTGGGGCATCGAGGTAAAGTATCGATATTTTTACTCGAGTATTTATTTCATTAAAAGCATCGATGTCTAAAATACTCGGAAAGGAACAAAAAGTACCGATAGTATCGTACTTGTGAGTAGTATCGTCCTAACCCTAGATACAAGTTCAGCTCGTTTCATCATCAGTTCAGCTGTTTTATTCTACGCATTGGAAATCGTTTTCACGTTACCAAAATGGGTGGGAGCTATGAATGGAGGGTGATTAAGGTAGTCCGATACAACAAATCATTAGATGACTTCAAAAACTTTAGACCTATATGTTGTTGTCGTTGTAGCAGCATACAAGTTCCCCAAAGGGTTTTTCGGGATTGTTGCTGGAGTGACATTCCTTGGTCAGATATAAATCTAGGTCGTTCCGGTTATAGCTAAGTGTTTGAATATGATAGTAAATGAGTAACTAGTGAGTGGATGGAAACTAATGAAATTCTGCCGTAACTGTCATTTGCGTACAGAAAGGGGAGATCGGCTCTAGATGGTTAAATGAAGTTATTCATTTAATTGCGAGTGTAGAAAATAGGAAGAGGAAAGCCTTTCTCTGTGTTTTGGGCATAGCGGACGCCTACAATTGTGTAAACATTGATAAGATGAGAGATATGATGTTGGAAATCGGAATTAATCCAAACATATATATTTCAATGAAAGGGTTGAAATCAACAATGGCTTGCCTCAGGGCAACTTGTATACGAGGAAACTTCATAGTATTGAAAATTATAATTTACATGTTTTTCAATTTGCGGTTGACTTCATGGTATTGAGCTTTGGAAGGGATAAGGACACTATTTTTGAGGAGCTTTCTACTGTCCTCACAGATTTTCAGAATATTTGTGGCGATTTGGGCTTTGAGATAAATGAAAGAAAATCTAAATTCATGTGTGTTACGTCCAATAGAGGCAAATCTTTCAAGCTCACAATAGTTGGTAAAAATGTTGAAGAGGTGAACAGTTTGAAGTGGTTATGTAGGTGAGCAATTCAAATTATGTAGGAATGAAGCTAGATCTGGTATTAATTTGATTGAAAAGTTTACCAACATAAAGGAGGGTCTTTCGCCTATAGTGGCCCTAAATTTTTACAAGCTTTTATTTAACTTCACTTGTATGTATGTACGTATGTATGTATGTATGTATCTTTGTATGTCCTGGAACTTTGCAGTCAATATTTAACAAACTTCCCGATGAGCTACATACTTGAAACTTCAAACTTGGCTCAGTACTCGAGGACAATGCAATATAAAATATGACTTAATCCGCTAGGTGGCGCAGATACTTAGGAGTTCCGCCTAGCACACCAGTTCACACGAGATACTCGCTTTCAGGCGAGTTGCCCCCATTTAGCAGAGCGGCTTGGTTGGCTGCAAAAGAACTGACCAAACAATGGTTGGAAAATACAGAACTAAGAAGATATTTAGGCGAATCTCCGGATTGAAAATCAAGTTACAGTTAAGTATATAAAAACTTTAAGCATATTTTTGACAGATTAAGTGAGAATGTTCAGTTTGAAAGCTTTTCTCGTCTAAAGCTAGAATTGTTGGATTTGGGGGTATCGAAAAATTACGTCAACGACGTGTTGAAAATAAGGTACAGAAAAAACAGGCGAGGGTAAAGCAAGAAGGTTTTTATGTGACAAAGTTGGATGTGCGTTTTACGATTTTAGGCAGAATATCGTCCTGTTTCTGCCTTGTATCTGCAATAGAGGCATTTTAGAGATTGTAAGAAAAAATGCTTAATTTCTTTCTCTAGGATTCTATAAACGCATTTTTTACTTAATATTTCTGGTTCCACTAAAAGTACCCTCGTTAAGTTTTTGTTCTATTTTCAAATAGTGTGACGCTTAAACAGCTGTTATAAGTGGTAATATTAGTTTTCCCAAAAATTTTAGATACGTGGTTTTTTTTTGCGGTTTAAGATACTCCCGTTCCCGTGGATGGTAGGAGAATTATTTGGCCTTTGTCTTATATGTTTACGTGAAATGACAAACTGGCATCTATGATAGGTTGAACTTGTAGTGATAAAATAAGCCATCAATCTATGCATTAGGATGTGTTTTAAGAAAGCGGCTATTTTTACGGATAGTTTAGGGGCGATAAGAAGTCAGCTACGAACAATTACTTGAAATTGAAATACAAAATGTATTTACAGAGGGGCAGCACCAGTTTTCCTCCATCTTATTCATATTAACTTCACAAAATTGTTTGTGCCAATTTTTAACACCGAAATTTTGCAATTAAATATAGAAAAGCGCGAAAATGTACTATTAAAATATCACAAATATACAAACACGTATAAATACGTGTTGAGTTCAGTTACTCCATTTATTTTCATCAAATTCATCAAACCATAGGGCGAAGAGTGCAAGTGATTTTTGCAAATAACTCTTAAATGAATTAAAAATGTTAATTTCGGATTATTATTATTGGCGACAAGATGCATAGATTGCTACCACTCTTGAAATTTTCCGTCCATTTTGACCTGGATCCTGGAAAAAGTGGTTTTATACTTTAAATAGTATGTACATTCAATCATTAAATTTTGGTCAAAAACGATTGTACAGCTTTTGAGAAACTATGAATCTTTAACACCGATTTCCCCCAATCCTGCCGAAAGTAACATACGACAACCTTTATCCAGGAGACGATATATGTACGAGTTTCTTCAAAGTAGGACTTTCGCCTTCAGGGACTCTTGTTTGTGACCATAGATATACTGACATCAACTACGGCTCAAATTGCCCAGATTCTTAACAACAATGATAAATTGATGGTGAAATTTTTAGCATTTACTTACCCATTTTATTCTCGTGCAGTATTTGTCTTAAAGCCGTAAAAACGTTTTAAAATGTTATTTTTATGTGGCAATGTCCTTTTCCTTTACAGCTTATTTTTTCGTAGTTTTTCCACCAATTTTTTGTTTACTTTGACCAAATAAATACTTTTATAACCATTGCCTTGAATGGTCTCTTGAAAGCCAATGCATACATACATACGTATCTGTGTGTGTGCACAAATGAAGTTTCGCACTTCGATCACTTTCTATTTTTATTACTTCTAACATTAATTTCTCCCATCATTTGCAGTGATGATTTAAATGGTGCAATTGCTTCAAGTTTTACAATTAATTAATGAACATATTTTAACTGGTAACACGATAATTTCACTGAAATACATATGTCATGAATCAGAACAACCACAGCTAACAAATTTTCCGACTTGCCCAATATTTTCAACTGTTTTCTTTTTTAATTGCAGTTTCTTCCACTTCTCTATATTTTTCTTCTCGTTTTGTGGCCAGAGTTGCTTTTCTTCGGACCAAAGAAGACGATGAAAAGAAAGAGCAATAACTCCCAAACAGCGTTGCCATCAGAGTTGCCGTAGCTTTCCAAAGAAACGTATTTGCATTGTTTCTTAAGTCTAGGTTCAGACGGAGAAACTTATGTCGCGGCAACTCCTTACAAAGAACGTAAATCTATAAGAGGAGACAACACGTTATAATTGTAGCGAGTGTGAACATCAGGAGCGCGCCTTCTCTTTTCATCCAATCACAAAACGTATTTGGGTAAAAGAGAAAGCACGCTCCTGATGTTCCCACTCGTTACAATTATAACGTGTTGTCTCTTCTTATAGATTAACGTTTTTGCTCGTTACTTGTAGGAGAGGGGTAGACGAAGAAGGGGGAAGTGCACCGAGTTGCTCGTGCTCGGGCAACACGCTTTGTGCTCTCGTTCGTCCGAGTAATTCTAGTTGGCTGTTCACAGATGACAACAACAATTGTGTACAAAAGAATTTCTCTGTGTGAACGCGAGGGCAACACCAAAAGAGAAATTGCCGAAAATGAGCAACAAAAATTTCTCCGTGTGAACCTAGTCTAATGGGCTGTTTTTGCTTACGCGTAAAAGCACATTTAGCGCATTTAGCTCTAAATGCTAATCTAAATGTACATTTATCCATACAAAATTCGTCACCTAAATGCAACTAAATGCAACTCCAGTTTTGCATTAAGAATCTAAATGCTAAAAGCAACCCTGTGATCTTCCAAAATTTCCACGATTCGGACATGGTTTAATGAGCAAAAGTCGCAACATTGCATTTTCGAGTATACAGTGGCTAGCTGCGTTTCAGTGATCGCCGATCGAGATTTCATTTATTATTTTACATTATTTGGATAAAGAAAAGTTAAGAAAATTCAATATCGATGTGATGCTGATAGAAATCTGGATCAATTTGTGATCATTTCTGTTTGTTTTGTTTCTTAATAAAGTGAGGAAATTTTAATTGACAGCACCGACAAATGAATACATACATAAACAAATGGTCTGTCATGGTTAAAACAATTCAAATTTTTGTATTGAAGTTTTGGTTTAAAATTTATTTTTTC
>NW_023458564.1:2791355-2793321 GCF_013731165.1 Rhagoletis pomonella | reverse complement strand
ATACAAGAGCGACAAAATTATTTTTTCCACAACTAATTAACGGCAAATTCATAGGTATATGCGACATTTTTTTCTTCATGTTGTTTCGCTAACTTTATACACATCTAAGAGCAACTATGCACTTCCCTGCAATGTACCTAAGGGATAATTAGATTGATCAAGAAATGTCGGAACAAAAATATAGAAATAATTAAAAGTTGAGAGATCACTTGAATTTAAGCAATATACCCTAATAGCATTCTTCGACAAAATACAAGCGGCGACTAATCGCCTTTCCCCGTCACGATGTAAAGCTTGACGGTGGTCCGGTCGGGTGAGAAATTCGACGAAACAACAGGCGTGTCTGGCTTCATAGGGCCACTTGAGGGTATTGCGCTAACACAACGTCCCTGAAAAAATAAAAATAAAAAAGTCCCTTACTGAATTTCATAGACATTTGAACATTTCATAGCCCAGCAAAATATAATTATCCTCACATGGCCACCAGAACATCGGAATATTGAGAGTAACTGCTTACGAAGTGGCAGTTAAAGATGGGACCTTTAACATTCTTTTAGGAAAGTCAGGATAGGAAGGTCAATGTACTCGTTTAAAAAGATTTTTAGAGATCACATGACCCTAGTGGCAACGAGTGCAGGAACACTCAGAAGTGGAAACGTACTACGTTAAGTATAGACAGAAAATAAATTATCTTTCATCAGGCTAGGGGTGAGCACCGGACCATTGTCGCAGTTGCAACTACATATATAAAGCAAGAAAAATTTGAGGGATATCTTAGGCGGCCAGGTGGTAATGAGAGTTTTGACAAAACTACCGGCAAATGGCAAAGTATTTTCTACCCTAGTTAACATCGCATGGAATGAATATATTCATAGGGTATCACAACGGTCCCAAATTCTCTGAAGTATATAGGTGGAGATATACATACTCGACAACAGTCCTAACCTAACCTAAAATAATCTAGCAAACAAAGCATACTCTAGCCGATTCCAATAGAAGACACTATATCATTGGTCAGAGTACCTTTCCTTCCGAGAAAAGTTTCTTTACCCTATCAGAAACAACAAATAAATGTTTCTGATTAGATGAAGCTAAGGATTAGGAACTTTATACCTTCTACCGAATTATTTCAACGAGATTTCTTCACTAAAAAAAAGTTTCAAACGATTTCTAACTCAGCATATGGGAAGTGAAAATCGAAACCAGCTTACTGCATACATGTTAACCGTGATGGTTGCCATGGAGTTTACTTTGGTTGGAAAAATTATTTTTTTTGGAAAATTCCAGGACCTTTTTGAATAGATGGTAAAATAGAGCAAACTTTGGTGAGGTTGTCAAACAAGTACATATGTATGCATATATATACAGTGAGTGTTAGTCAAAATCGTACAGCAAATATTTTTCCATACTGAAAATATTTTTTTTTAAATCTTATTATTTTTTAATAAAACTATAGTTCATACTAAAACAAATCCAGAAAACTGAAAACTTCTAACTTTGTAATATTACAAACAAAAAAAAAAATCGGACAATTTTCATCAAAATTTCACACTTTTTATTCACAATTTTTTCAATAATTCGGCAATTTTTTTGTTGGCGATGTTGCGCATTTTCTTTCATATAACTCATGCATAACTTTTATTCTTTAATTGTTACAAAGTTAGAAACTTTGAGCTTTTATGGATTTTGTGGTAGCATGAACTATACGTTTATTAAAAATGAATAAAATTTAAATAAAACAAAATATTTTCAAAATATGGAAAAAAATTTACTGTACGATTTTGACTGACACTCACTGTGTATGTATATGTATTTCTGGCATTTGAGTTCGTTGAAGTTAGTTTACGCACACTTTCTCGTTTTTCATAAAATATAGTTAAAAATTTATCTGTCCAAAAGCAAAACTCGCTTTAAAAAAATTCAATGTAATTGATAAACTGCATTAAATATTTATAAAAAAAAAAAA
>NW_023458564.1:2756591-2791255 GCF_013731165.1 Rhagoletis pomonella | reverse complement strand
TCTAGGAATATTTTAACGATGAAAACCAAAACGTAACTTTGATGTTAACATACCTGTCCTTGAATCTTTAAGAGAATACTAGTCTCCATTTAAAATTTACTCAAACCATGAAAAATTGTACAACAATCAGGAATTTCCAGAGACATATGGCAACTATTAAAAAGGGATTGAATGTTAATATTACCAACTATACAATACATACGTATGTTTATATATGTATACCAGAAATTATGCGGAAAACTTATTTTAAATCTCAAAAAAAAAACAATTCAACGAAATCAAAAAGAGGAAATAAACAAAAATATTTACCTTAAAAGATATAAAATTCAAAAATATAAAAAGCGGATCTCAAAAACAAGAATAAAAAGTTGAAGAAATACGGATACACAAGCATTAACTCTAACAAATATGTAGCTGAAACCAACACAAATGTAACAATGATTGACATGTATGCATGTAAACAAACAAAAACATAGAGGAATCAGCGGAGAAGGATTTGCAAAATTCAAATGGAAACCTGCGCGACAATTTTACATACCTGTACAAACTGGGACGACAAAACACTAATATACATACATATATACATACATATGTAGAATATCTACAGATCGAAGAAATATAAGCAACTGACAAATGTGAATACATATACATAATTAAAGACAATGCAATAAGTGCTCGCAGATAGATTACACGGAAATTATCACAATGGACAACAGCTTACTAAATAACCACAAACAACAACAATAAGCGACGTAGCTAGCAACTGAACTAAATGAAATGAATTCTACAAACAGTGAGTGAAAACAAAAACAGGCAAACAAAGTTACTCATAAGATTAAAAATGTAATTATTTAGTTTGTTAAATAAATGTTGTAAGTAGTTCAATTTTGAGAAAATGTTAACAAATGTAGCTAGACGTGATTAAATACGAATTCCTCAAGAAAACTTTATCCTGCAAACATACATACGTACATGCGTAAACATATACATGAAAAAAATTAAACCAGGAGCAGAGTAGTTCCCCTTAATGTGCTTCGTTAAAATCAAAAAAAAAAAAAAACATTTTCCCTTTGAACGAGTTTTCATTTAAGCGGGGACTGCTGTACGACTACAGTATGTACACAGCTGAAAAGTTTTGTTGTAACAATATACTCGCACATTAGTCTATATATTAAGCCCAGTTGAGGTAATAAATCGTCTTAAACACCACACAAACATACATAAATACATCAATGTATACACACATACAAACGTGCATACAATCGTATATGTACAGATGTAAAGAGAAATTATTCTGCAATTAAATTAAGCATTACAAGACTATGTCGATGTACTTCCAATTGAAATAGTAAAAAAAAGCACTTAGTATTTATAAGTAAGCAAAGGAAGATTGTGAGGGATTTCCGAAATTGAACTAAGTATCAGGACACAATGGTTGGATGAGGCAATTAGCGCCTTTTTTGTAGTTAGTAAAGGCACCAAGTAAATAAATATCTGTTACCGACTACCGACACAGCAACTATGAATCAAAGTTAAAAAAAAAAAATACTCTAAAAAAAATTAAATATGTACATGAATGCATTACAAGAATTGGGAATGCTTATGAAATACTTAGCGTAAGCATAACTACATACATACATTCAAATTTGTGTATAAAAGATATTCAATTTTTTTTTTTTTTTTAAATGCAGTTTATCAATTACATTGAATTTTTTTAAATCGAGTTTTGCTTTTGGACACATACATTTTTAACTATATTTTATGAAAAAAGAGAAAGTACGCGCAACTAACTTCAACGAACTCAAATGCAACAAATACATATACATATACAGTGAGCGTCAGTCAAATCTACAATAATCATATTTTGAAAATATTTTGTTTTATTTATATTTTATTCATTTTTAGTAAAAGTATAGTTAATGCTAAAACAAAATCAATAAACTCAAAGTTTCTAACTTTGTAACAATTAAAAAAAAAATCGCCAAATTTTCATCAAAATGTCACACTTTTTATTCAGAATTTTTAGAATTTTTTGGGTATGCAGTTTTATAGCCCATTTGATTTGCGGCAATTTTTTTTGTTGGCGATGTTGCGCATTTTCTTTCATATAACTCATGCATAACTTCTATTTTTATATGGAAGAAAATGCGAAACGCTCTCGCAACTTAAAACGTGCACTTTATTATACTAAAATTTAATGGGCTATAAAACTGTAAACCTAAACACATCTAAAAATTCTGAATAAAAAGTGTGAAATTTTGATGAAAATTTTAGGATTTTTTTTTTTGTTTTGTTTTGTAATATTACAAAGTTATAAACTTTGAGTTTCCTGGATTTCGTTTTAGTATGAACTATTTTTTTTATTAAAAAAAATAAGATTTTAATAAAAAAAATATATTTTCAAAATGGAAAAAAATTTGCTGTACGATTTTGACTGACACTCACTGTATATATGCATGTACCTGTTTGACAACCTCACCAAAGATTGCTCTATTTTACCATCTATTCAAAAAGATCCCGGAATTTGCCAAAAAAAATAATTTTTCCAACCAAAGTAAGCTCCATGGCAACCATCACGGCAAACATGTATGCAGTAAGCTTGTTTCCGTTTTTAAAACACATCTCATATGCTAAGTTTGAAATCGTTTAAAACTTTTTTTGGTGAAGAAAGCACGTTGAAATAATTCGGTAGAAGGTATAAAGTTCCTAATGCTTAGCTTCATCTAATCAGAAACATTTATTTGTTGTTTCTGATAGGGTCAAGAAATTGTTCTCGGAAGGGAAGGTGCTCTGACCAATGATATTGTGTATTTTATTGGAATCGGCTAGGGAATGCTTTGTTTGCTAGATTGTTTTAGATTAGGTTAGGATTGTTGTTGAGTATGTATGTATATCTCCCAACATATACTTAGAACAATTTGGGACCGTTGTGATACCCTATGAATTTATTCATTCCATTACCACCTGGCCACCTGAGATATCTCTCAAATTTTTCTTGCTTTATATAGTTGCAACTACGACAATGATCGGGTGCTCACCCCTAGCCTGATGAAAGATAATTTATTTTCTGTCTATACTTAAGAACATTGACGTAGTACGTTTCCACTTATGAGTGTTCGTGCACTCGTTGCCACTAGGGTCATGTGATCTCTAAAAATCTTTTTAAACGAGTATATTTACGTTCCTACCCTGATCTTTCCCAAAAGGATTTTGAAGGTCATACCTTTAATTGCCACTTCGTAAGCAGTTACTCTTAATACTCCGATGTTCAGGTGCCCATGTGAGAAGAATTATATTTGCTCGACAATCAAATGTTCAAATGTCTATGACATTCAGTAAGGGACTTTTTTTATTTTTTCAGGGGCTTTGTGTTAGCGCACTACCCTCAAGTGACCCTATGAAACCAGAACAAGCCTGTTGTTTTGTCGAATTTCTCACCCCACCGGACCACCGTCAAGCATTATATCGTGAGGGGGAAAGGCGATTTGTCACCGCTTGTATTATGTAGAAGAATGCTTAATTTCAAGTGATCTCTCAACTTTTAATTATTTCTATATTTTTATTCCGATGGCAGCTAAGCAAGGGAATTCAAAATAGTTGCTCTTAGGCGCATGGTACTACCATCGATATTATCGACTCAATAAACTTTGAGCAAAAACATCAAAATACAAAGTTGCCAAGTCTCTCTGGACAGGTATAGGCTTCCTGCATCTATCTCTCGTAACTGTTGAGCGTATCTCTTCTTCTCTTTGCTGAGCGGGTTATTTCATAATTTTGTCCTTAATGAATTTTTTCAGTTGTTAGAAACCTCAACAGTGTCTAATGCAGTATTGTTTATCAAGTCCAAATCGATGGCTGAGTGGAAGATCGACCTATTCGGCAGCCAGTTGGAAAACGCCCTAACTCAGAAAACTTTTCAAGAACGCCGTTCTCATTATTCGGTTCATAAACGCCCTATATTGGCTGCCGATTCAAAAACGTCCTATCTCAACATATTTTCAATATATTTTCAGTTGAGATAAGGCATTTGTGAACCAAATTCTGAAGCAGGGCGTTCTTAAAAAATTTCGTTCGATACTCTTTTTGTGGAGTTATGTATTTCAAGTTTCGCTCGTATTCGTATTTGTTTATTATTTGGATTCCGATATCTTATGTGGTATATCAGTACCACGGAAAAAATCAAAAATTTACAGCTGCAATATATTTGAAAATAAAATAATTATCATTACTATAATAAATATGGTAAATCAAATTCATCAAATCAAAAGTGTAAAAAATCTAACAATTTAATATAATCAAATATTCCAAAGGCTTCACAGCAATAAAATCAAAATTAATATTTAGTTATGCCACAACAAAAGTTACAAATATACAAACATGCATACATAGATAAAAAAAGAGAGCAGAGTAAACTGAAAAGGAAAAAAATAGTTGTTTAAAATTGCATTACTTACTAAGTATTTAAATCACTAAGGTAAACAGATATGCACTACATACAAATACGCAGAAATAAGAAAACACAAGTATGTATGTGGTGGTAATTAATAACAAGTATACGTAATTATTTACTAAGAGACAAAATAGAAAATACTTAAATATATATAAGCAATTTATGCTCGCATTAATGGACAGACACAATCGGCTAAATATATAGCATATTTCATGCAGAACGAATAATCACAAAACACTACGAATTACATATAGATGAATGTATATCTAAATACGTATTTGAAATATTGGGCCTCGTGAATAAAAACTAAGCAATTGCTTTTTCTTAAAATTTGAGATCTTTTACTCGATATACATACATATATATTCAAATAAATTTAGGTAAAAGGTCTGAAATTTTAGGAAAAAGCAATTGCTTATTTTTTATTCATAAGGCCCATTGTTCTGTGGAAGCCTGGCATTAGAATAAGGTAAATTTTTTGAAATGGCATTAAATGTTTCATTCAATGGTGTTCGAGTTTACGAAATAAAATCAAAAAAGACATAAATTAAAAATAAAATGCAAATCAAAAATTCGATTTAATAGATGTTAAGCTAAAAAAAAATCAACTAAATAAAATGTACACAGTTTTAACAAAAAAAAGGAGCACGTAAACAAATAAAATATTTAAAAATACCTACTTAACTAATCAGTAAGCTAACAGCAAACAACTTAAAGCAAACTAATAATTTCACTTACATACATACATACAGTTGTGTGTATAAGTAAAAAAAAACACGTTAAAAAGAAAATCGTTATGAGTGCTCAAAATGCTTCAAACACACTTCAACCGCGCGCAACATGCCGTATCTCAACGGGCTGGATCGCGAACTTCGTCTGCGCACCACAACAAATGTTGCATGCTTTGCAATGCGCACAACCAACTTGCTTAGCGGCGGGTAGAACTGCATTTTATAACTTACAAACTGATGGGCAAGTTGCATTATTTACATAAATATTTTTGTATGCAATAAATTTATAACTGAGCCATTTATTTGGTGATGATGTTGAGGTAAGTATTTTTTTTATATCTAATACGAGTATCGAAACTTTATCAAACAAGTATTCTTTCTTCATTCATTGGCCTTAACCGCAATTACTATATTTTCAGTTCCGAAATTTATTTAACGTAAAAAAAAAATTAAAAAAACCTCTAAACAAAAATTATTGTTTTTCATGTAAAAAATAAAAATACATATACAAATTAACGTAATTACAATATTTTCTTGTTGATAGCGGTTGAGGAAATCCTCTTAAAGTTATTAAGCTCAAAAAAAGTGATTTCACGTTGAATAAATACTTTAGCCAAAACACGGTGCCAATTGGTAGATTTTAAATTTTAATATTAGCGCGAAAATATTACAAATTTTAAAAAGTTGAGGTCATCATCAAGAACAGAACACTAGTTTCTTCTGCTCAATTTTGTAATATTTTCGTGGAGTCAAAAGCAATCATAGTTTAGAAGCAAATATATTTCAACAAAATATTGTAATTTTATCTGTATGATATTTAGCAAAGAGTTGTATTAAACTATATACAATTTACAAATTTACATATATATGTAGCCGTATACATATACATACATACATATGTAAAATTGTTTGCAGTACTATTAAGGTTTTTTTTTTCAGATTTACTGAAAATGATTAGGAAGTTTTATTCAAAAACAAAAGAAACGTTTCCAATTTTATTGCAGCATCGTTTTGTGATATTATTCGAATGTATTTAACTTTAATGAAATGCATATAACGGGTGATTTTTTAAGAGCTTGATAACTTTTTTTTTAAAAAAAACGCATAAAATTTGCAAAATCTCATCGGTTCTTTATTTGAAACGTTAGATTGGTCCATGACATTTACTTTTTGAAGATAACTTCATTTAAATGTTGACCGCGGCTGCGTCTTAGGTGGTCCATTCGGAAAGTCCAATTTTGGGCAACTTTTTCGAGCATTTCGGCCGGAATAGCCCGAATTTCTTCGGAAATGTTGTCTTCCAAAGCTGGAATAGTTGCTGGCTTATTTCTGTAGACTTTAGACTTGACGTAGCCCCACAAAAAATAGTCTAAAGGCGTCAAATCGCATGATCTTGGTGGCCAACTTACCGGTCCATTTCTTGAGATGAATTGTTCTCCGAAGTTTTCCCTCAAAATGGCCATAGAATCGCGAGCTGTGTGGCATGTAGCGCCATCTTGTTGAAACCACATGTCAACCAAGTTCAGTTCTTCCATTTTTGGCAACAAAAAGTTTGTTAGCATCGAACGATAGCGATCGCCATTCACCGTAACGTTGCGTCCAACAGCATCTTTGAAAAAATACGGTCCAATGATTCCACCAGCGTACAAACCACACCAAACAGTGCATTTTTCGGGATGCATGGGCAGTTCTTGAACGGCTTCTGGTTGCTCTTCACTCCAAATGCGGCAATTTTGCTTATTTACGAAGCCATTCAACCAGAAATGAGCCTCATCGCTTAACAAAATTTGTCGATAAAAAAGCGGATTTTCTGCCAACTTTTCTGGTAATAAAATTCAATGATTTGCAAGCGTTGCTCGTTAGTAAGTCTATTCATGATGAAATTTCAAAGCATACTGAGCATCTTTCTCTTTGACACCATGTCTGAAATCCCACGTGATCTGTCAAATACTAATGCATGAAAATCCTAACCTCAAAAAAATCACCCGTTACATACGTACATATATTTTTTAATAATTATTAAAAAAAATTTATTATTACTTACTAATGAAATTAAAACGAATGTGATTAAATTGCATAATTATAAAACTTAACTTAAAACATCTCACGTAAATAGTACATAAATACAAGAATTCTTTAATTGACATTTCCTACTATATATGTAATTTAAACTTAGTTGGCATCGCTTGAAAGAATTTGTAGTTGAAAATGGAGAGAAAAATGCAAGTTTAAATAATAATAACAAAAAATACGTAAAAAACAAAACACACAAGTCCAGTAAAATTTTCGGTTTGAGAATGTTAATGCTGTTAACTCCACCAACAATTCTCTACTTGCACTTAATCCAAGAGAAATTACAGACAAACCCCGATAACTGCATCTTTCAAATGTAGCATACAAATTGGCTACTTACGTTTTAATGTGGAAAATGTTTTATATACATACATAGATGTTCGGGTTTTGATTGTACCTTTCTTTCTTCCCAAAATTTCCATTTTTCGAGATGGCAAATCAACGCGCAAAAGCAAACATAATAAAAATTCGAAAAAATCGTTTGTTTTTCGTTTAAAATGTAACGTCCATAATTATTATGTCTTATGGTTAACACACCCCGCTTGAATCTAAATACCAAATTAATAAAAAAATAATGATTACGAAATTTAATTCAATGCATAAAGTTAAAAATTTATTGCTCCTCACTAATTGTAAATAAAATATGTTCATTCACTAAATCAAACTAAACCCAATCGAATAAACTAATGAACAACTGTGTTGTTTAAAATTTAACGTTTACTTTTTTCTACTATAATTTTATGCTAACAATATTTCATGCCATTAAATGCTTAGCACACTTACATATGTACATACATACATATCTTTGATTAACAGTTTCATTTTCTTTTTCTTTGCAAACATAATCGTACCTATTCAAGTCAATTTTGAATTGAAGATTTTTTTGGTTAAACCATTGAAAACTAAACTTAAAATACGCGCAATATATTAAAAAGAAATGTAAACGTTTAATGAAGGCTGCTAATGAAACTTCTAGCAGCCCCTAGCAGGCAATGTTAACTGCTACTAAGCAGTTTGTTAACAGCTCTGTTCATGCAATGCTAACAGCTGCTCATGATATTTCCAACTGCTCTGCCCTAACAATTAGTCTGTTCGTTTGAACATCGGACTAAAATCCCACTTACAGGTTTTATGTCTATAGGAACGACTTTATATAAGTTCTGACTAAATCTTGTAAACCAGGCTGCTATTTGAACAGACTAAGGGCCAGTTTCTTAATGTCTGGTTAAGTGTAACTGCAGGTTAAATATCGTTATCGACGTTATCGATTCCCTGTTATATGGTGTGGAGTCGATCACGTCAACAACGATGTTTAACCTGCTGTTAGTGTTAACCAGACATTGAGAAACTGGCCCTGAACGCTAACTTCTAACAGCTCTAGTCCTAATTTCTAATGTCAACTGCTGTTAATTAGCCTGCTAGCAGCTCTTTTAAGTTGAGGCCTGTATACAGCTCTCAAGAAAAGCAAAAACTCCTTATAAAATGACGTACAAGAAATGGCTAAGAAATTTTCTTGAGTCAAATTTCCTTAAGGCAGTACGCAGTTCTTAGGGAATTTGCTACGCTTTCTACTACGGTTTTCTAAAGTTTTTTGTGAAAAAAGAGCACAAGGCAACCCCGGTTTGGAACAGAAATATATGCCCGTTCCATTATTTCTTGAGGAAAGAGTGAGGCAACGGGGCTGTGAAGTATCAAAAATGTCAAAATTCCTTGGACACACAGACGAAATAATAGTTGCGTTCCAGATGCTTCACGATTTGCAGGTTTTTACAGGAAGTCGTTCCAGGTAACCACCTTCCATAAGGTTTATTAATGGAGAAAACAGCTGCTCCTGCAAATCGTGAATATCGTGAAGCATCTGGAACGCAACTAATGGTAATTTTTTCATGACCGGTTTCTTGAGAGCTGCATACAGGGCATTAGTGTTAAATTTCGCTGTTGAAAGTACTTGCCTATTTGAATCGCACGCCAGAAATTATTGAAAAACAGTTTGATTTCTTTGCTCATATACAGAAAGAGAGCTGAAAAATAACAAATTACATCATTAACGTTTTTGGTGTGCAGATTTGCATTTTTTACCATGCATTGTACTTATCTAGTTGATGAAACTGTGATTTTTAATTGTCACCGTCTGGAATTCAGTCTTAACCTATTTCGAGTTTTGGCACCGCTTAATCAAAAGCATTAAATAGGAGCTTCATCTCACACAGCTTTATTGAGTTTAAACTCTTCCAAACAGTAATGCTGCATCAAAATTTTATTTTTTTTTTTCATTACCTTTTCGTTCTTTTACCCAAATAATGGAAAATGTTGGCATAAAAAAAAATATCAGAGCGAATTGGCTGTAATTTTTAGATTACTTTACACCTGAAATAACATTTTGCTCCACAAATTTTTGCATACAAATTTTAAAGAAAAAAGTTCCATTAAATAATGTGAAAAGCACACTGGCAAGCGATGTCAACATTTTATCCAAAATTAAAACAACAAAAAAAGATACTTTTTTTTTGAATGCTTTTTCAAGACTTTCATTCATTTGAACTACTTACATATGTACATACATATGTATGCTTGTATGTATCACTTGAGACAGCAATCAAAAGAACATTGCAAAACCGAGTTGAATTTTAGCACTAAATTGCACTGCTACCGGAGTTGCGCAATAAGAACACGCGAATTGAACAAGCAATGATGATTATGAAAAATTCAGCTTGGTTTGTCAAGACAAAGTGTTGTTAAAAAAAAAACCAACAAAAAAACAATTTCTTTGTCGTCAATTTAACCAAAAATGCATAAATATTGACTTAAAAATACATACTGAAAATATTATTAAGCTGCATGCAATAAATCATTCACCGTGAAAAAAACTACATAAATATATATGCTTGAATAGAGAAACTATAACTGTCATATACAGTCGGCGTCAAAAATATGCAAACCCTGACGTTTAGACGATTTTAATTATTTATATTTTCCACACTCAACTTTTCTTCTTTTTCTTTAACATAGTTCATTCAAAAGCAAAACTCACAAGAATCAAATTTTTTAATTTCAGAAAAATTATTCATTAAAATTTTCAAGTTTTCAATTCGATTTCTGCGACAAATTTTGGGTAAGCAGTTTTGTAGCCCACTGCGCATTTTTTTCCATATAATGCAAGAACCCAATCTGTGTTCAGTGGGCTACAAAACTGGTTGCTCAAAATTTTTCTAAGAAATCGAATTGAAAACTTGAAATTTTGAATGAAAATTTCTTTCCGAATTTTGAATTTTCTCCGAGTTCTGTATGAAATTAAAAATTTTTAAAAATTTGGTATGAAAAATATATCTAAATAAATAAAATCGTCAAAACGGCAGAGTATGCATATTTTTGACGCTCACTGTATATGTACATATGTACATATATGGCGACGATTTTTAATATTTTATTTTGCAAATTTCGCCACTCATGACTACAAACAATTGGCTTAAAGTCTTCTATCTCTTCACCACTCTCTCTTCACCTCCCACGCAAAAATTAAAACTTATGCTCTGTAAGTTATAGTTAACATGAAAGAAAATCGATAACCGCAAAGAACAGAAGAATCGCAGAAGGCGAAATAAAAAATTAAATAAATTAAGAAAAAAAAAAACAAATCAACCAAGAACTTCAAAGCATTTTTTCATATGATTTCCATATTCTTTTCTTTTCTTTCATTTAATTGTAGGGTCCCCGGTGTGGAAACCACGAGACATGATTAATTTAGGCGATGCACAGTCGACAACGCGCAAAGACGATGCGAACAAATAAACCAAGCCAAGAACAAAATTGATCAAAATTTGATCAAACACTGATCGTAACTGAAATATGCAAATGTGTCACAAAAAAATTTTTCACAATTCGGTACAAAAATTAAGCAGAACGAAATTCCGATTTCCGATCTAAAATAAGAATCAGAAAAAATACTTTTTAATTGTCAAAAGCGATACTATCTTCGCATATACATATGTATGTAATGGCTGATAAGGTGATCGAACATGGAGACCAAGAACATTAAATTATGAAACCAAATGCCGAAATTAAATTCGTGGATTTTTCAAAAAAATAACTCAATGCAAGAAAGGTTCAAGAGTAAACAACGAATGGTGTCTGTAGGCGAACACTGCTGTGTAAAGCTGCCTTTACACGGGTCGATTTGTGTCCACTGGAAAATCGAGCAGCCAAAGTAGTTACATTTTACGGTTGAATTGCCATTTATACTGGTCGATTTTGCCTGAACGACAAAAATCGACGCATTTAAAGGCAGCTTAAATAAAAAATAATAATTAATGATTTGAGGCTTAGCTGTAAAACAAGGGGTTCTTAAAGGAGTTCTTTAGTCATTCGCAGTTGCCGTAGAGCGCATAAAGGTCTTTTTTTTTTTTTAACTGAATGCTGCGAACAAAATTATTCTGTGGCCTTAAATGCTGTGTTCCATTAAAAGCATTTTTAGTTGGTGCAAAATTTGTTGAAATATCTTAAGTTCGGTTGGGGTTAAAGAAAATTGCCTCTCAACTCAAATTAAGAGAAGAAAATAATTTTCAGAAGCGATGGGAGGTTTAAAAGAATTTTCAGAGGCAATAAGCATTCCTTCATGGTGATTTCTTTTCTATGCCAAAATGTTGTTTTTATTTAGTTAAATGCTGCCTATATCAGGTTAAACAGATCAGAAGAAAGTAGAAAAAAATAGCGAATGAACCACATTCAATCAGCTATACTAGCTTCATTTCTTTGTAAACGAGCCGCAAAAGAACGCTCAACTCGGTTAAAATTTGCTATTGGCTACTTGAGCAACCCTGTTGCTATCTGACAAGAGAAACATGTGAGTAGTTTAATGGCTTTTATAGACAAAAAAACAATCGAAATGAATAATTTTAAAAGGTATTTGCATAATATATGTACATACAAATTTTAAATATTATTCATGTGTATAAACTAATACAAATTTCCCTGAGCACTTTTTCATAAACAATTCACAATAGAGTAGTTTTTCCACGTACTTTTTAACAGGCCTAGCTGAACTCGGATAAATAGCCGAGTTTGTGTTGTTGCTTTGCATGTATTTCGTTAATTTAGCGAGTGTTCTTTTTTAGCTCGGTTGCAAAAGAATGCACCTACATTAAAGGTCGAATTTTGATGCAAATTACGACCACCAAAATGAAATGTGAAAAACATGTGCATACTTTATCTGAGATACATATTTTAGTGCAGACGAAATAAGTGTATGAGCATCAGAAAGAGTTAGATCATATACTGTTTTCATTTGTCATTGGCAATTATTTCTACCGTCTATGGCTGCTTTAACAACGTTTGAGGGTCCTTTTATTGTTGTTGTTCTTGTTGTGCGGGCTTACTTAGCTTAGTTGTCGTCAAGCTCAACCAACGAGTGACCCAGAAAGTGCACAATTTCGACTGGGTCCGTTCAGGGGGTTCCATCAATTTCATGCAGCAAACATTTTTTACTGCAAAAGAAAGCGCCCAATTTTTATTTACGAAAAGTGTCAAAAAGAACCTTTCGGTTGTTTGCTTAAAAGAGTCGATTTTCACTTTCGCAATTCGATAGCAAAAAATGCTTAAAAAGTTACTATTTGAAACAGTTTACCCCTTGGGTAAGCGGACTTTTGTAAAATTGTATCCCGTATAATGTGTTGGGCTCTATAAGCCAAGTGTTCTAGGATCACAAATTACTGCAAGGCCAGGGCTGTTCGTACAAGTCTTCATTTTCGTTTCACGCAGCTAATCAGAAAATCTCCAAAATGGAAAAGTAAAAATGTGAAATGGACATACATACATATTTATATGTATGTCAGATAGAACAATGTGTACCAAAAAGTCAAAAATTTAAGGAATAATTAAAAAATAAAACACACACAAAAACTAGAAAACGTATTCAAATTCACTTGTTGTGAAATTTTAGTATCTTAAGACAAACTGAAAACATTGAAAAACTGAAATCATAATTAAGTAACTTAACTAATTAAGGATAAAATATGAAATTTATAAGTAAAAAAAAAACAAATTAAGAAAAAATTAAAACACGTAAAGGAATTATAGGCATTATAGCAATGAGAAATGCGAACCTTCATAAACATAAATACATATTGTATTTAATAAAATAGGAAGGCGAGAAAAGTTTAGTGAAATTTCGAAAAGGAAAACGTTTTTAATTAAATCAAATTAATGAATATGTAACTAACAGGTTTAATTAATTAAACTAAAACGCATAGAAACAATTTAAGAAATTTACATATAGAAGGCATAGCACGGGACAGAAAATCACGCTTACAAAATAAATACACACACAAATAATTTTGAGGCTAGGTTTTGAAAAAATTTGAATTTAAATATTTTAATTAAATATTTGTACGTAAGTTAATTTTAACTTTTATTCTTCTCTTGAAACACCTGTACGAACTTAGTTTGACAAAAAAAAAAAAACAAAAAACAGCAACTAAATAAAATGCCCGTATCCAAATCGACTGTACTTTTGACAGTTTTCCTACAGCCGCATTTCGAAAATGTGCTACGATAGAGCATTCATAACGCGAAATAAATCTAGAATATTGTTAAACAAAAAAATTGATAAAAAATTTACTAACAGTCAAAAGACACATACCTACACACAGAGATCCAGCTATCATAAAATTGAAAAATAAAATCGGGCTAAGGTGTCAATACGATCAATCATGCAAACTTAAGAAAAACGATTGCCAATTAACCGCAAAGAGCAAACACACAACCTAGGCCCTAATTAGAAAATCGAAACAAACACACACGCCTACATGGCCACACCCTTACGGCAAGCAAGAAAACTCCAAATAGTCAAAATCTTGAATGAAATACTTACTAAATTTATCGATGCAAAGTGTGAATTCAAAAAAAATAAAATAAAATCTAAAGTAAAAATCTGACTTAAAAGTAATAATTAGAAGTTTTAAATGTAAATACAAAAGAAAAGAGAATATTAATCGCCAAACACTTGAATTTATTTGGTTTCATTTTTTACAATACAAACGAGAACAAACGAATCTTAGCAAAGCCATAACTTGAATCAAAGTCTACCTAATAAATATTCTACGCGTTTATTAAAAAAAAAGTTATCCTAGTTTGCTACTATGAAGCAGCCTATGCCAATGATTCGTGTGTCTAGGGTGGTCCAAAAATGCATGTGAAAAAGTAAAGTCGAAATTTGTATGCTCTCACCCCTAAGATTAGGCTATACCTAAAAAAATATGCCCCTATTTTTGATTTTGAAATCAAAAAATATTTAGAGGCCACTGAAAGTGCTCAAAGTTTGGATTTGTACTATAATTAAATTACGCAGAAATTATAGGCAATGGTGCTAGACAAGTCTTGACATGTTTATGCAACTATCTAGTGCAAAATTTTTCAGTCTCATTTACATAGGTGTTCGACTGATATAGACGCGTTTTCATAGCACAGCTTTTGTAACCCATGGAAGATGCAGCAAAATCTCAAAGAGCAGTAATTTTATTTTTGTGTAAAGGTGTGAAAACGTCAGAGATTATTCGGCGGACCACTGCGACAGGTACTTGTCAAAAAACGGTCTAAAAATTTGCATAAGCGTCCGTTATTGCAACAGGATAATGCAAGAAGACACCGCACACCGCAAGAAAAACGAAATGGGTTTTTGAAGGATTTACGATGGGATTTGCTTCCGCACCCATCTTATTCCCCCCGTATGTTGCACCCAGCGATTATCATCTGTTCCCAGTTTTGAAAAAATCTCTTTGAAAGTTTGAAATTATTTTATCGTTGGAATAAATTTATTCACTTAAAAGGAGATTATGTTGAAGAACATAATTGTAATATTGACGGGAATTAACAAAATAATAAAAATTATAGCTAAATTCCCAGAAATTTGGAAACATCCCTCGTTTTTGGATAAAAAACATTTTTGGTAGAAATGGTACAGAATTCTTAAAATCAATGTGGTTGTTCACACTTGCCTTTTTATCAGGTTATCTGGTTAAAAATTATTATTCTGTAGTGTATTTTATTGTGGTAAACTGCATAAAAAATATAACCACATAACCTGATAACCAGGCCAGTGTGAACAATCACAATATTTTTCGATCGGAGAACTCGGTTGCTCTTCAGCATATTTCCAATAAGAATACCCAAATGTTTTTTTAACAATTTTTTCATTGTAATTATATTTTATCGGTCCGGCAAAAAACGCAAAAATTCAATCGGGGGACCCATAGTGTTAAAAAATGGTAAAATAAACAATTGGGTATTATTTACTGGAAGCCTCCTGCAGAGAAACATAGTTTTCAAGAATTCTATGCCATTTCTACGCAAAATTGTTTTGAGCGCTTTGAGCGACCTATACAATTTTTTTAATTCCAAAATAAAATAAATGGGTTATATTTTTTTCGATATAGAACGACTTTACTTTTTATGGACCACCCTATATTGTTGTTTCATTATTTTTGTTTATTTTTTTTTTAACAAGAGTTTCAGGTTGTTCGCTTCTCCTGTTCGTCTTCTGTTATGGGATAACCAGTCTTATCGTTTATCGAATTTTATTTCGGTTTTTAACAAAGAGTACCGAATCCAAATCATTTGATGTTCTTTTCATTATCAAGACTCTGAAGATTCCATATTCATCTGCTTCACAGACATACGGTACATGCCACGAGAAAATATGAAAGTGGTCCACTTTTGGCCTATAAAACATTTAATTCAAAAATCAATCGTTTATTATGTTCCATATCGAAAAAATATGAAATAAACAAATTTAAATCTTGACCAAAACAATAAAAAACAAACTGAAATGGAAATAATTAAAGTAACTGAGTATTGTTGAAGACATCATTTTTCAGAACACACATACACACAGAATTAAGCAAATGCCGGACAATTAAGACTCGGTTTTTAAATAACACTTCTTCAGTACACAGCATCACAAAACTTAGAAAAATACCGTTACATGGACAGTACATCTATAAAATAAATAAATAAAAACTTATAAGCAACCCTGCAAGGGTGCACGATAAGGAATAAAAGGGGGCAATACAAAACTTGCATACATACATACATACATACATACATTCATAGTAGCAAATACATACAAACAACAAATAAAAACTATACAATAATAAATCAATTGAATCGATTAAACCGAATATATTCTAGTGCAATTCCAATACATATAATACCATTACAAATAACAAATATTAAACACTTTTACATGCATACATATACATACATACGTACATAAACATATTGTATGAACGTTAATAGTGAAATTGTTTTAACTCTTCGTTAGTATTAAAGTACACGAACACACATACATATTTATGTGAATTGAATGCCTTCAGTTATCGAAATCAAAAGTTTATCAACAAATATACAAACATATAAACAAAGCGTGTAAACCAAAGCGTAAATTACATATAGTATACCTAAGTATATACATACATACATACATACAATATTATGTAAATTTATTTAATACGTCATAGCAGAAGACCAATAAATTGGAGCGTAATACTCCATATTTGTATTATTGAGTAGCTGGATTTCTTATTTTATTTTATACTTATGTAAATGCTCAACACATGCATATATGTACATACATACATATGTATGGATGTACTTAGGTTACATACATACAAAACAATAAAAATCGAAGAAAACGATAGCCATCATAAATAAATTTAGCTTATAGCAAGCGGATTTGGATGTAGTATACAAACAATACTCATTCAACTTCGATCAATCATTTACTCGCTCAGTTGGTCGATAATTGCCACACATCCATGATAATTTCTAAGTCAGCTTTAAGTAAGATGTTAATTAATTTGTATTTTTAAGTACTCATTCAAAGTATTTTTAATGAATTTTGATTTTTTTAAATGCAATTTGCAAGTGCATTTCCTTTACATTGAAACAAACTAAACTAATTAAATAAAATGGAAAAAAAATTATAAAACCAAAGCAAGCATAATTGAATTTTACGAAATGATAAAGTATAATAGTTGTAAATCAATTGAAACGAAAAAAAAAAAATTACGAAAATAAATGTATTGAATAATTGCAATTGTTTAATTAAGTATTTGAAATGCAAAAACAAAAGAAATTATTGAATTTAAAGTAAAATTGAATGAAAATCACGAATATTAATAAAATTGCAAAATAATGTCAAAAACCTATACACATACACAAATGACATTGAAAAAAGACACATAGACACACAGCCATAGGAACATGACACGCAAGTATGGAAATTGAAATTTATTGCAAAAACATAAAGATATGAAATTTTTCGAAAAATGATCAAATACACTGGAAATAAAAAGCAAAGTTAATTTGCAAATTCACTGAAGAAATATAAAAAATAATGTACCTTTGTGTGTTTTTTTTTTTGGATTCGAATGGTAATAATGGTGAGTATTTAGTAGATCAGTGTTCCCACAACAACAAAAAATGCCAGGCCTTATTAATTCTTCTCTTCTTCTCATTTGGCCGAGTTCAACAAATCACGCCAGTCGTTTCTCTTCTGTGCCAACTAAAGCCAATCGGAAATGCCAAGTCCTTGTCGACTTGGTCTTTTCATGGTAGTGGGGGCCTCCCTCTTCCTCTGCTAGCACCAGCGCATTCCGAGTTGAATACTTTCAGAGCTGGAGCATCGGTGTCCATTCGAAGGGCTTATTGTTTGATATCTTTTTCAGGCAATCTGGCAATTTGACAGCCCTATTTTCATTTGAAAGAAAGCGTATTGGTGGCAACATCGATGAAATTTTGATATCAAGTCAAATTAAGAAGCGGTTCCTATTGAATTATTTATGATTACGTTTAAGGGAATTATTCAGCAATTCTTTAAGGTTTCAATGCTTCAAAGCACTGAAATAGAGAAAAAGTTGTCTGGTGGCGTTATGTGGCAAATGTTTACATCAAGAACTCTAATTGCCCATACTAAAAACTGGCAATCATACTGCTCGTCATTATCTGTCAAAATGACAGTTGGTAAGCAATCGGTGTTTGCCTGTGAAGTTCTGAGGTAAAGATCATACAGGTCCGCGCTCCCCCGCTGTCAACGACAACGCGTAGAGTCCCGTAAATCTTCCCCAAAATCATTCACTCGAATACTCGACGAGCCGCCTCATCGGATGTTGTGATTATTCATTAAGGGGTATCACGAAAAAAAGTTTAGCGTGTGTCAGTTTTATTTGAATACTTATGTCGAGAAAACAATTTTGGGTGTCCCGCGGGTCCCGATATCCCGCGCCAATCTCTAGTATAAACCTTATCAACAGCTCGCCTCCGTACGTGAATAGCTCAGCTGGCAGGCTGTTAGCTCAAGCAGCGTTGTTGTTTTTCAGACGCGTAATTGCTATCCATACCTCGTCATAGTCCGGCGATAGGACAGTGACTCCGTCAGCATAGACTCCGGGCTAGGGTTCGTCTTCTCTACAACTTTCCGTGCTGATACAATTCAGTATTATGGAAAAGTGTTCCCTCCAGAACAGTGACTCCGTCATCATAGACTCCGGGCTCGGGTTCGTCTTCTCTACAACTTTCCGTGCTGATACAATTCAGTATTATGGAAAAGTGTTCCCTCCCTAATTTTAGTACGTTCTGAACATCGGTCACTAGGTCGCCATGGCTGTTCTTACAGGAGTACGCCCTGGTCTTGAAACCTTCCGTAAGTAGCATAACTCTCTAGTAAAATTTTCGGGCGTTTTTCCTGTCGGCCGACATTTCAAGCTCTTCGCACTAACCCATTTCGGCCTTTCTTCTTAGTGCGGCAAATACGTCTCGCTTCCTTCTTCAGTTCCCTATAATGGTCAAGCATGGTTCGCGTTGCGCCCGATCGCAGCGTGGCCTTTAGGCGGCATATTTTTCTTTATAACTTCTTGACACTCCGCATTGTACCAGTTGTTCTTTCAGGCTCACATAAATCCAACTATGTACTTCTTTAGCGGTGGTACTCAATGAGCGGGATATGTGGTTCCACTGCTTAGAACAGGTGTGAGAGTCAAGTAGCGAATGCATTGGCCATCTGTGGTAACTGCAGCTTTTCGACATTAAGCTTTAATTGGTCGCAAATTTTTTGCTGCACAGAGGCGCGTGTATATCTTGGCTGCGACAAGATAGTGGTCCGAGTCGATGTTTGGCCCTCAGCTAGTAATGATGCTTTATACAAAGCTCACGTCGAAAATGTGATTGCCATCCACCGTGTCATTGGTAATGATCAATTGTGTTTTATTGGAGACTTTAATTTAAGTAATATAAATTGGCATTATTTGAATAATTACGCATCTTTAACTCCTTCGATTATTAATAGTTCTTATGAATCCTGCTTTATTGATAATTTACAAGTGATAGGACAAGTTCAGGCTTGTATAATTGTTTGCATCTCGCTTTCTTGCCTTGATATTTGTTAGTAATGGCTTACATTCTCTTTTATCGCAACCTGCCTCTTCAGTCTCGCCGCCTAACTTTCATCACTCGGCTGTTGGTTGTTGGTAGGTGAATTTTATGAGTTTTTTGATTACCCTACTCTAAAATCAAGATCGTTTAATTACGCTCGTTGTGATTTTGTTATGTTAGACAATGTTTTGAGGAACAAATATCAGCTTCCGTGGCACTCGACTAAGCTCATACATTTAAAAAATTTGAGGAACAATTACTTTAAGTAATACAAGTCATTCAATAACCGGCATTTTTATGATTTGTATATATCTTATAAGTATAAATTCTCTATATTAAATAAGGACTCATATAATAATTACATTCGTAACTTTGAGTTGAACATCAAAGATAACCCTAAGAACTTTTGGAATTATACTCAGTCTAAAAAAATACGTGTAGTTTTCCCAAAAATGTTTTGTTTTTTGTAGTGGCGTCACTGCATCCTCCGTGAGTGAAGCATCTAACTTATTCGCTGGCTTCTCCTCATCTAATTTTGCGACGATGATGATAGTATTGCTGATGTAAATTCGAATAACATTGGTCGAAACCAATCCAATAACTTGTTTTCAATTTTTAATTTTGGATCACTCACTCTTACGGACGCCGACATTATGGAAGACATATCTAAGCAAAATGAAAAATTCCTCTTAGACTGGTGTATGTAGACCATCCCCTAAAAAATTTTGTAATAGGTCTTTAACCTCAGGTACCTTCATAAATGATTGGAAACGTACAACTATCACACCAGTATTTAAAAGTCCCAATAAGAGCGATATTGCGAATTATAGGCCAATTTCGAAGCTATCGTCTCTCTCTAAACTTTTCGAATGCATTATAAATAAAATAATGTAAAAAAAATATTTTTTAAAAACAAGCTTTTATTTAGTTTTTTAAAAACGAAGTGAATTAGTACAAATCGGTAGTAATTTTCTTACGAGTTTGAATAACTCCTTTCACTAAATGGCTTTTAGTAACTTCAACGAGACCTTAACTTATTTTATTTTATTCATTTTAGTGCAGTTTTGACAAAATTTTCTTGCTAAAAAATCTTTTGTTACACTACTTTATTTCATTCCTTTGATTGTACAGGTTAAATAAAAGCTTGTTTTTAAAAAATATTTTTTTTTACATTATTTTATTTTATAATATTTAGTCCATTTATAAAAGCGTTGTATATTAAAAAGTGTTATTTTATTTTATGTATAAAATTTTGCAATAGATATTAAAATAGTTCAACTTGCAATGAAAGAGAACAGAAGACTTGGCAAGCAAAATGTTTGCTTACGTTTTGTATAAACATACATATATGTACATATGCAGCAGTTAATTTTATTTAAAGAAATGGCGTGTCGTTCATTTCCGCTGTAGCATGGCATATATTCAGGCGCAATATTTAACTTCTTCTGGCGGGGCGACATCTGGAGTCTTCTAATTGTATCTCCTTGATATGATGCCTACAACGTGGTTCATATCTAGACTAGGAATAGCTTTGCTACACTACCGCCGCGGCGCGCCGGCAGCTTTAACAATTTTATAGTGGCTTTACGTTCTTTGGCAAATTACGCTCTGTTAGCCATAAATCTTACTATTTTTTGACCGTCTTTGAATCAAGACCCCTGGACCATATGGGGAATTCATTTACATTTTAAATTGCACTGTCATCGTGATTGGAACTATGCTGAAAATTTCAAATACAAAGCCTTCTTGTTAAACTAGCTAATTTTGGTTTTCATTGTTTTTTTTTTTTGGAATGAATCAAGTCGTACTTGAATAATAGGAGTTCTACTGTTGTTATTGATGGTGTATCATCGAAAGCTTTTATTGCAAACTCTGGAGTTCCGCAGGGTAGCATTTTGAGTCCATTATTTTTCATACTTTTCATGATATGGAATATCTTCGTGTTTCTCTTCAGTTCGATTTCTTCTTTACGCGGGCGACCTAAAAGTATACTCTGAGGTTAGATGTCACGGCGACTCGGTCAATCTTCAAACAGAAGTCAATAAGCTCTATAGTTCTATAGCTTCCTTAATTTCAAAAAAAAAAAAGCCACAAAGCTATGTTCTCTAAACTGCCTAAACACTGTGCACATCGTACCACATAGCTAACACATTTCTCGAATCAGTTGATATGATTAAAGACTTGGTAGTGTTTTTTGATTCCAAGTTTAATTTTAATGCGCATATAAATTATGCCATCTCAAACTCTCTTCCATGCAAACCAAAGTTTCTGAAATCTTAACGAAATCTTTAGGAGTATATCATTTCTGCAACGATTTTTTTACGAATCTCCAAAGAAAATTATTTAAAGTGTTTGACACGGACTCGTAAAGAAATTTCTGTACGAAAAATTAAGAAGATTCTGAAAAAAAATCTGCAAGAAATTCTTCACATCGCAGCATTACTTTCTTGGCTTTACCGATTTTCTTCCGAAATTTCGTAAAAGAACCGAAATGTGCAGAGTTTATTTTATTTTAGAAAATTCTGCGAAAAATCGGATGAGATTTTTGCGAATCCTTTAAACTTTCTCAACAATTCAGAATACTCTGAAATGGTTTGCAGGGTTGCTATGCTAGCTTTTGTTAGACGTCATTCGTCGTAATTTTCTGACCCGTACACACTTAAGACTTTTTTCCCTGCCTTTGTACGCTCTAAACTGGTGTACCCTGCTTTTATCTGGAGACCGTATCGCGCTATTCATATCAATCGTTTGGAGAGAGTGCAAAATATATTCCTACGCTTTGCTCTGTACTCCTTACATTTTTCGTACTAGTTTCGTTGTCAATTGATTAGTTTATTAACATTAAATAATAGAATATGTCATTTCTTCTCGACATCCTCTCGGGTAAAATCAACTGCTCGCCCCTTCTTGGGTTGATAGATTTCACCGTGCCTATAAGAAACATTCGTCGTTTTTATATTCGTCGTATTGGTTTAGAATACAAAGGCCCCCATTAATAGGGTTTTGACTGAGTGCAACTGTTTCTCGAAATTTTTAGATCTTGACTTGCCGGATCAAAATCAGTTACCTATCTACAATAGATTGAAAAACTATTTATTGTGTAAAAGTTTAGAAAACCGTTTATTATATCTACTCTAAAATTCATCTAACGTTTGTAATTTGTAACTAAAAATATAACTTTATAGCTTGTAATTTTTCATAATGTCTATATCACATACAACTTTAGACATCAAATAAATAAATGAAATAAACACTAGAAGCATGTCTCGTTTTTCGATTTGGAGACGGCCAAGTAGCTTGATGGATCTTTTTATGCTTGAACCTAGTACTGCCTACTATCATGTTTCGGAACCCGGCGAAGTCGATCCGTCGGGACATGGACACACATGAGCGAAATGTTTAATAATCCAGCTTTTTTGCGGATTGTGGTTAGACATTCGCCCATCGGGGTGAACGCCAGTACTCGGCGGCGGAGTCTCTCTCCCATCACAAATTCAACACCGTATTTACGCTCCTTTACGTAGCATCAACATATACCACGTCTGAAGGCTCCACGCTAACCTTGCCTTGCCCCGTCCATCGCATTTTCTGGGTGGCGGTGATGGCAACCTTGGCCTTCCCGAGGGCCTCAGCCAGGCCGTCAGATGCACCTTCCCGATTAGGGACCCGGATATTCCTGGTACATTCCCCTCGGACCTTCAAACGTTTGCCATATTCGTCATCAATAAAAGAGAATCTCATCCGAGACTTTTTGTTCTTTTTCATTGGGCGGGGTTTTAACGTGGCGGGACACAAACCCAGCGCATACGAAGTTTCACGCCTTCTCATCTGAGCTCGCTTTCAAGCGGGTGTTTGGTCGCTACCCAAACGATGCGTGGATATAAATATCCGGACGTTGTGAGCTACGATTTGAACCGTACGCACAAGAATCATTTCTGGTCACTCCCAGGTGAATGGCAGTCAAAAGCTTTTCCCACTTACGTGGACTTCTGCACACGGAACCATCCTCGAGGGGCGACCGCTTTTAGAAAAAAAAAAACAACTTTTTGTTTTTATTTTATGTTGGGTTGAACCGGGCTTGAATCCAGGCCTTGTGTAGCGCGCACTACTAACCACTACACCACAGCAGCCGCTTTTGCATACGGAAAATTGAGGTGCTACGATAACTCCTTTTTTACAATAAATGTATGAGGCTGTACCACTGTGCATCGTCGGGTCCAGTGGTTGCTCGATGTTAGTCTGGACCCCGTCCCCGTAGAAAAGATGTCTGTGGCATCCCACCAGAAATTGCTTGCTGAGTATTTTGTTATGCTCCCTTACGGGAATCATTTGAGCCTCACTTTGAAGCATGTGCTCAGGCGACATCACTGCCATCCCTAAATTGGAGCGCCAAGCGTTGCGTTTTTCAGTGCCAACGAGTGCCAGCGCGCGCCTTACCGAAATCAACTCGGTGTAATTTTTGATGTTTTCTCATTTCCTATATTTTTTATTCTCGCCTCCCCTTTCACTTTTTTTTCCTCTCACTTTCTTTTCGTCTTCTGCATCCAACTTCAACACATAACGCCCACACCTATTCCCATGACAGCCGGGTATACATACGTATGGGAATGACTCGGGTTTTACTCGGCCAAGGGCTGTTGTTTCGGCGATCTAACCCCGTTTAGGTTGTGTTCACTTGTAAGGGGTGGAGCTGACTCCGAGTTTTCTCAGGCCTTACGACTCACAGGCAGTGGACCATCGCATACGTGGCCACTTGCTGCTCAAATCGAGCTTCCTCCACGGCACAACAGAGTCCGCCTGAGCAACTCAACGCAACTGCATCACAACACAATACAATAGACAACACCACTGACACAAAAGACCACACCACCGATACAACCGCACCACCACCCACACGCCGCCGCCAACAACTCCTAGTTCCTCCGACAATCTGCACGGTGTGTGAGTCCAGCATATTCCGTAATGTGACATCGGTCAAGAGCAACACTTACCTTGGCTGGTGTCACTTTACCATGGCTGGTGTCACTTGACCGTGAGGTCATAGTCCAACCGGACAAAGCGTGACGACAGAGTGGAAATAGACTTTGGATACCACGCTTCGTCGGACCCGGAGCGATCCGCGGGCTATTTTAGCCGGCAGTTCATACTGCATCCTCCGGTGGATAAAGCCAGTGACCAGAAGGCTGCTCAAACTGCCAAAACCTAGTGCGCCTCTTGTTTTCACCAGCGGTGTTGTAAGGGTAGGCATGAGAAAGACGAAAGCCATTGGACCCGACAGAATTTGCTTGTTGATGCTGAAAAATATGGGTCCCGCGGTAGTGGATTATTTAATCAAGGTCCTCAACCCGTCAATGGTCACTCTCATCATTCCAGACATCTGGAAAATGGGGAGAGTGGCCCCACTGCATAAACCAGGGAAACCGTCCAACAAAGGAGAGTCCTATCGCCCGATAACTATCCTTTCCGCGGTAGCGAAGACACTAGAGGCCCTTCTATTCCCACACTATACAAATCACCTGACCCCAGCGAGGCATCAGCATGGGTTCCGTTATGTGCAGAGCACAACAACAGCACTTAACGCCAGATAACTCGTGGCTTTAACCGAAACCATCCCTGTGAGAGAACCATTCTAGTAGCGCTGGACCTGCCTAAGGGGTTCGAGACTGTCAGCCATTCAACACTACTAGAAGACATAGAGGCCTCCTCTCTCCCACAGGGACTCAAACGATCATCGGTGTCCTTTCCTCATTACTGTTTAACTTTTACATTTAAAAGCTCCCTCAAGAACCACAGGGAGTCTCGATTGTCTCTTATGCTGACGATTACTCGATCATGGCGTCTGGGAATGGAATTGATGACTTGTGCTCGAAAGTAAACGGTTATCTCACCGAGCTTTTTCGCTTTTTCGCTGCACGGAGCCTAACCCTCTCCCCTACAAAATCTTCAGCCACACTGTTTACCACCTGGACGAGGGCGGTCAGACTACAACTGCTAATTCACGTCGATGACAAACCAATTCCGACGGTGAACAGCCCGAAGATCCTCGGAGTAACCTTCGAGCGTCTGCTCTCCTTCTCGGCGCATATAACCGCAATTGTCAAACAGAGTACAAAGCAGCAACAAGGTCCTCGAGTCGCTAGCCGGCAGCGCTTGTGGCAAAGACAAAGAAACGTTGCTGGAAACGTACAAGGCAATTGGCCGGCCGGATCTGAACTATGCAGCGCTCGTGTGGTCACCGGGGACTAGTAGGACGCAGTGGATGATGCTGCAGAATTGCCAGAGGTTCATCAAACAACCTCTGGACCCGACTGCTTATCCGACAGGCCTTAAACGGCATTTACAGAGAGACAGTCTCGAGTTATGTAGCCTCCCGACCTGTGAATGCCGTTCTGGGCACACAACCACCAGACGTGGACGAAACAGCACTTCGGCTGCGTCGGGAGACTCGGAACACAATAGCCCAACTGCGCTCTGTTTACTGCAGCAGGTTGAACTCATACCAGAGCAGATTAAACGAAGATGTTCTTAACGAATTCCCAGCATGCGGAGAGTCGCCCCATAACTCACAGCATTTCTTCGTATGACCTCTGAATCCCATTTCACTAACGCCCCTGTCCCTATGGGCAGACCCCGTCGAGGCTGCACGCTTCCTCAGGCTACCGCTAGTAGAGCTTGAAGACAATCAGGCAGGTTCTGCAATTCACTTCCGAGTGAATTTGAGTCGGATTCGCGTAGAATTCAAATTGGCAGGGTTTGAAATTCACTCTGAAGAGAATTGCAGAACCTGCTTGAATGATTGAGGGACTAACCAATCTATTCTAGAGTGGAATTCTAATTGGTTTCTAATCTAGTGTTTGGCTGACTTCCAAAACGAATCAGTACAATAGGAGTGTACTCGTATGCCCAACTATCTAAAGTTTTAGAAACTTTTACTGGTTTTGCGTTCTCGTACTTCTGTTCATATTTCGTCTCTTTGAGAGCGAATGCTGCTAAATTCTCAGAACTTCTGCTGCTGGAGAATTTTGCCCTCTCAATACGAGTACACACCTAATGTTTGGATATTGTTATACTGCGGTATTTAAAGTGTTTGTTAATGCAGAGTTGCGGGACATTGCAACCAGATACATCGCATATTTTAAATATTCAATATAGCAATGAAAAATTTTTCTGAATTTTCCATGTTTAAAACACAAATGGTAACCAATAACAAACGAAGCATCAACTATGTTTATAATGCGCCGATTGCTCTAGCGATGCGTTTCGATAACTTTTCGGATGCGTTTTGGAAAAGTATACATCGGCAATATTTTGTGGTTCGGCGTTATGGAACATTATATTTTGTACGTATGCAAAGCAATTGACGTTTTGGAAGTCAGCCTTTTCTAATCATTCTCTAATCGCATTCTAACATACTTGTATGACCTTCGAGAAATATTAGAGAACCACAGTAGAATTATAATGAAAAACCAATTGTGTGGGTGTGTTCAGAAATGCATCAAGCCAAAGCATCAGACGTATTTATTTCTAACTGTAATTGATGGAAATATGCAATATGCGCAACCACGGTTAAATGCCTAATTGGAACTTAGTTTCGTAAATAAGGCATTTACATACATCAGTTAAAATTTATAACTAAAGGAGACCGATGCTTTGGCTTGATGCATTTCTGAACACATGAGGGGTATTCTCCGAGTCTTGCAAAGCCCTTGCATGGTGCACAGATTGCACGGATTGCACGGTTAAAACCGGTTTTCGTATGGGACAGCTTTGCAAACCGTGCAATCCGTGCACCGTGCAAGGGCTTTGCAAGACTAAGAGAATACCCCTATGGTGTGTTTGCTGGGTTATTGCTTATTTGTAACTAAAAGGCAAATAAACAGTTTTGTTAATAAATATTATAATTTATTCGCATAAATTTATGGAAATTTTTCATTGAATGCACATCAATCAATGTTACTAATTTGTTACTAAGAAAAACAAAATATTTTATTACACATACATACAAACTATGTACATATCTGACTTGAATCGCAATCATAAACCCAAAAGTAAAACACTGTAAGCATAAAATTGTCTGCATGTATTTTTAAGTATGAAGCTTCAGTAGAAAATTGATGCAATTGTGCTAAAACGCACTGACCTTTCCTACAAACATACCGCATGTTGTTTCAACAGCAAAAACATACCAAAGGGTTTTGAGGAATGCATTTCATAACCCAAAGCCGTGAAGACCGTTACGAAAAGAGTGTTATCCAAAATGTTCATCGATTCCAATCATATTTCGGTAAAAAGATCTTAGACAGCCTCTTCTCTTGTAACACATTAATAAAAGCATCAGTGTACATTATTTCTACACCCAAGAGACTTCGCCCCTAACTTAAACAAAAAAATAATCAGGCAGGTTCTGCAATACACTTCCAAGCGAATTTCAACCTCTACCAATTTGAAGTCAAAGCGAATTTTATTGAAATCCACTTGGAAGTGAAATGCAGAAGCCGCCCCAATAGTTTTTCATATTGCGCATGTATGTAAATGTAAGACATACGGGCAGTTTCTGCAATTCACATCCGAGTCAATTTTTTAAACCAAAGCCACTTCGAGTTCAAATAGAAGGGTTGAAATTCACTCGGAAGTGAAAGTAGAGAACTTGCCTTATTAAGAATCAACAGACCGATGCTTTGCATCAATGCGTTTTTAAGACATCCGTACTTGAAATTAAAAAAAAAAACGTAATTTATACATTTAGATTGAAGAAAGCTAAATCGATTTTTATAACATGAATCTCCATTTATTCTATATCAGTCTTCTGGTATAATCGTCTATAGTATCCACGTTCCAATTACTTTCGACTTTTAATGTTAATGCCGGCCGCCAGTAATTTTACAACTGGAAGTGATACTTAAGTAATGACAATTTTCGAATGTTCCACCGACATGCATATTTTCCAAAATTTTTGACATTTGTATGCTTAACAATGTTTTGCCTTCGAGTTTAAATGTATCTTACAACTAAGCTTTAATTATAACAATTTACAAATGTTACTAGCTCTAGCTAATGCTGATCTCTCGCAATCAAATTAACGGGGAGAAGTAACAATAAACGTTGTACATTAATTTAAATTAACCTAAATAGTTTTTCTGGACAATGGAAATACCAGTACTTCTTTAGTACATTTACTTGCTCAATTAACTCATCCCTCTCATTACTTCCCCCTTCATACCCGCCCAACTTAACTTATAACTACGGCGCCCGGTTAACTTAGTTTGGTAACACATCTGTCAACAGATCTTTTGTTACAGCCGGCAGACTGTCGGGGAATTTTATATCAAACGCCACCAGCAGGTCACCTCGTCTCGTCGGCTCCTTTGGGAAAGGCAACCCTCTGCCTGAGATACGTTTAACTGTGTTAGGCTTAATGATTTCTCCCTGTGAATTGACCGTAATTCTATCGCCTTGTAACGTCGGCACCTGTACAACAGTGCCACAAAGGGCTTGTTTCAAACTGATATTAGCATTGTATTTGATATCGCTGCCTTCACGTTTGAATAATGGGTGCGGCTTGTCCCGTATGATGAAAATTATATCTGCCGGAACTTTTCCAGGGGTTTGATCACCTTCCTTTTGGAAGGTAATCTTTGTGCCCGCCTTCCAGCCGGGTTTCACAGTTATATTCAAGACTTTTTCTTCCTTGCGCGGCTGCCCTGTTGTCATCGACATGCGCGAGATCTTCATCTTCTTTACACAGCCTTTATCGACTTCCTCCAGAGAGACGTAAAGATCGTGTTCGATAGGTGGATCTTGAATCTGTCTTTTGCGGTTGGGTTGTGCGTTGAAAGATTGCGAGCGGAAAGCACCGCCGCCACCCATTTGTGAGTAGATATCATCGTCATTGCCAGCAGTCATGAATATATTCTGCGAATCACCAAACATTCGGCTGGGATCGCTTGAACTGAAGAAAATGCCAAATGGATCTGACGAACCAAAGAACTGTGCAAATGTGGCGCGCGGATCTCCATGGAACTGGTATGAATTGAAACCACCACCCTGCTCACCGGGACCACCAGGTACACCACCCTTCAGGCCTTCTTCACCATGTTGATCGTAGATGTCCCGCTTCTTCTTGTCTGACAGCACTTCATACGCTTCGGCAATCTCCTTAAATCGCTCCTCGGCCTGCGGTGTTTTGTTCTTATCTGGATGGTACTTCAACGCCAATTTACGATAGGCCTTCTTAATTTCATCGTCATTGGCACTTTTGTTAATACCGAGGATTTTATAGAAATCTTTGCCCATATCGATATATACTTAATTCTCTTGTAGAGCTGAAATGAAATCATTAAACAAAACCACAAGTACAATTTGAGTAAAATTTAGTACATAAAAAAAAAACCAGATAAATAAAACATGACAAAAACGTGCTTAACGGGACATGTTCCATAAAATGTAAGCTCTTTCAATTGCCAAATAAACATAAGATTTATATGTACACATTAATATGCGTGCATTCCTAAATGCATCAATACAAAAAAAAAAAACATGATCTTTTGATTATAAAACAAAACAATTAAGATTTCGTGTGGCCTAATTACAAAATAGTAATTTCTCATGGCTGTGCGCTTTTTAGTGTACATAGTATAGAAATAAGATGTTTTTTTGTATTACTGTTTACGAATACGTCTCGACAAGTACTTATATTTATGTATGCACGCACGAAAAGAAAGATCGTGAACATTTTTTACTATATTTGCAGCGTAGCACAGATCTTTCTAGAATTTTTTTTATCAACACCCGACAAAACAGACGTTTGGTGACGTTTGCATGAAACAAAAATTTTGCAACTGCTGGTACTTTCTATACAGCCCCGTCCTGCTCTAACTTATGCTGTAGCACAAAAAAACCTTGCGAGACGCGTTGGCGGGGGACTTCCAAACTTGTCAAGTGATTTCATCGATTTCAAGAAAAAAGAAAAAAATATCGCAACTGACAAACATATGTGTTATTTAAACCATTAGAACTTTTTTAAACATAAACTATTGTCAATTTAACAAGTTGTGTAATTATTCCGTCCCGTAAGCACAGCATGTAGTTTATTTGTACATATGCATATACATATATTCACTTTAGGTATTTACCTCCACTAATTTCCTCAAATTTTCTGCTTGTTTTTATTCACTATAAATTTTCTTGCAATTCCGAGTAGTTATAATCAAAAAACAGAATGTTTAGATTTTAGTACTTTCTTGTATAACTTTTCTATTGAAAGTCACTTAAAACTTCTTTTGCTTTTCTGACAAAAATATGTTTCGTTTTCAACTGTTCTTTTACGAATGTGTTCGCTCGGCAGACGAGACCCCTATTTATAGAAAGAATGTTTCATGTATTCTAGAAAGTTCCAGATCAAATTGACGTCTCTCACACATTCCGTCTCGTTGCTACGTCATTCCCGGAACGAGTTCGCTAGAGAGGTCGAATGAAGTGTTGCCAGCTTTTTCTTTCTGCAAAGAACGTGAAGCAGTGAAGCCAGTATAGAGCTTTCGCATGTGGCGATTTTTCAGGCAACTTTTAGTTGAAAGCAAAAATCGCCTCTTCCGAACGGCCTTTCAACTAATGGCTTTCAACAAAGTTATAGGGCTTTTCCACGCGGCGATCATCATCATCATCATCATTCAACTTTTTTTCCTTGCAACCCTGTGTTTGTTTACATACTGTATACATACTTTTTCCTTTTTTACTTTTATTCAGCTTCGCTAAAAGCTCTTCTACCAACGCTTGGTTTACCAAGTTTACGCCAATTGATACAATTTTGCGATTTAAATTCATTTTCAATAATGTAAATAACAATTCGTGTTGAATAGGGATGGCAACTTTTTCACTTTCAACTTCTCAATCAACTTCGCATTCAACTTTTGTTGCCTGTAAAATCATGAACGAAAGACACAAGATCACGTAAGAACAAGAGAGTGAAAAAAGTCGATATTTTAGCGGGTTCTACGCCATCCTGTTTCACTGGAAAACGAGCGAAAAGTAAACAAAGCAAAGAAAACAACGAAAACCAAAATTAGCCAAAATTATTGTCAGCCACTTTAAACGCACAATTTAGGTAAAATGATGCAACAAAATGCTTTAAAATGTGTTGTCATGTTGAATTAACTCTTCTTTACTTGAATAAAAGTGTAAAATAGTGGTGCTTGTGATGTAAACAAACGCCCAGCTGACGAACCCGCTTTCGCAAACTTTTTTCTCAAATTGCTTTTATATTAGACATGTTTTATTCAACCATCACAAGCAAATAGCCAAATCTTGGTCAAATAAAACGAAATTCGCTTATTTCCTATGTTAGCCTAATTTTGACAGCTGTTTGACGGCAAATAGTGTCAAACTAAGTGTTCTTTCTGATTGGCTGAAGGAGAAAATGTCTGATGCTGAATGGCAATGTCTCTTGTTCAATATACAAGCCAAAATAGCTTTTCATAAGGAAATATAATTATGTTGGATAAGTCCTCCATACAAAATAAGCTAATAGCTTAAATTTCTGGACAAATAAAACACGGCTATTGAAGTATCGATAATGTTGTCTCCACGAAGCTATCGCGCAAATGAAAATGTAGCTGTCAAAGTACCAAATTGCTGCAATATTTATTAAGACAAAAGCTCTGATAATTATTGTTTGCCAAGAGCAATATGCGGTCTCCATGGGCAAAATTTTGCCTGATAACATTAGCTCTGATCCAATACTTTTCATGAAAACTGTCAAACAGCAATATTACTCTCTGAAGTGAGAGTAAAAAGTGAGTAACAACAAAAAGTACGGGAACAAAAAAACATTTTTCCAGTAAAAACGACAACCAGTGATTGCTTGACACTTTTCAGATTTTACCAGAAGAAAAAGTTCGGGTAAAATCTTGCAACTTCATTCTCTACACAACTCTCCAAAAGTTGCTCTCATTTACAGGATTTTGGAGTACGAGAAGTTCGTGGAGTGGAGAAGTTCATGGAGTACTGGATCAGAGCTAATATCAAGATAAAAACTTTTGCCTGTGGAGACAGCAAGTAAGCTTGCTATACAGTTCCAGTGCTGCCGTTTGCTAATTTTCGAGCGAAGTGAAAACACACTAAAAGTGAAGTGTTTCGAGGGTGTTGAGTTTTCATTTACATGGCGCTCTGGTAAGATAGATCGTGTCAGCTGACTCGGGTTTACGTACCGGTAGGTTTACATTCTTGACTAATTTCAGCTTAACACGCAAAGTTCATTAAACATATTCCTTATGTGACAACTCTCATGCAATGCAAGGTATACATAACTGAGCCTTCACGCCCGTGCTTGTTATACTGTGCTCACTAAATTAACATACAAGCGGTATATAAAACAAAATTTTACATAAATAATTACATTAAAAAGTATATTTATTGATCGCATTTGATCAAGACGGAAAATTATTTCACATAATTTTGATAATTTGGAACAGCTGACGAACTACGCACGCGAAAAGTTGAAAGATGGCAATCTTTCTGTTTTGCTTTTGCGTTGGCGTTGCCCAACTTTATTAAGGTGGAGACTTTCATATAAACGTATGCATGAACCAATTAGAACAGATCTGACCGGTTGAGAAGCAGCCATTTGTAATAGCAATTGAGAAAAAAGTGTGTGACGTTCGTAATTTTGAAGTTTGCTTTTTCTGTTTTGCTTCTTTCTTTATGTGTATTTTGTCGGTGGTTTATTCAGAGATTTTTAAGCGTTTTTCAATAAATTTGTTGTGGAAATATAATTAAAATGAAGTGCGCAGGGATTGGTTCCAAAAACACGTACAAAAATAATAAATTGGTTGGCACAAACGTGTGCTACAAAATTGCTTGCATCTTTTATTTATGCTTCATCTTCATATTCTTTGTTTACTTTTCAAAGAAAATCACATGGCGCCGTAATTTTAAACGTCAGCCTGAATATTACTTTTTTCTTTTACTTCATCAGAGGCGGACATTTTTTGATTTTCCAAACACATGTAATTGGGCTTCAAAATGCTGCTTGCTCCGACGTCGACACATGTATACCATGAACCGAAAATACAAGATCACGCCTTCTTAGTAGCCCGTTATAATCGCATTTAGGAAAAAAGTTGGGCGACTTTGACATTAGCCGTTTGTTTATTACCACAATTTGGTGGTGGCTTTTTACTGCAATTTTCTTAATTTTCGCTTGTGACAACGTGTGCACACATAAGGTAAAGAATAATTTAACACAACGACATGATTTATAGATGAATTTGTATAATAAAAATGATTATTCATGCGTTCAACAATTACGCGGTTTTTTTTTTGTTCTCTTCGTTGTTTACTTGGTACAACAAAGATGGCGTCGAGATTTCAACATCTAGAAAATAACTTTTTTCTTTCTTTCAGGAAGGCGTGATCTTGTGTCTTTCGTTCATGGTGGGGCACAACTTGGCAAACCATCTGGCAACACAACTTTGGTGTGGCACTATTTTTCATTCCCAAACTAGCAAGTCATCGGAGAATTTGTCAACGCCCAGGACGGCGCAATCTTGTATTCTATCATTCTTGACGCACGCCGGCAGTTTACTGTCAAAAATTTCTCATGCACATACATCTTGTATGGGACCAACCGAAATTGATCGGCGTGCGTAAAAAGCTAACTCAAATTCCAAGATTTGTGTTGCATGACATTTCCTTTTGACGTTTGTGCTCATTTGACATTTTGGAGCGACTATGAATTAAAATTTTGGAACAAATGCAGAATAGTTTCGATTCTCAAGTACAAAAAATAAATATTGCGGTCGATAGAGATGATTGAGCTGAACATAACGGTGTATTTATTTTTTGCGGAAACAACAACTACAGAAGGTTTTAAGGTTCAAAGTTTAAATTAAACAATTCTTTACATCAAAATTTTTTGAAAACGAGTGCATTTTGACATAATTATCTGTTATGCAGCGTTTTTGCTGCATTTAAAATGCAACATTTAGCACTTTCGA
>NW_023458564.1:2742328-2746591 GCF_013731165.1 Rhagoletis pomonella | reverse complement strand
CTTCAAAATATCTTTAATCCTAGGGGTGGACTGGAAAAACTTTTTTTGTCGATCCACCCTAATGTACATATCTACTAAGAATGTGTAAAAATAAAATAAAAAGATTTGTTGGTAAATTTTGGTCGCTTATATCGTAGTGAAAACGACAGAGCTGTTCTGCGCACCGGAATGACTCGGGGCTTTAGCTGACAAAGGGCGATCTATCCCTTTTTACGTTGACGAAATATCTGAAACTGCAAGCTGGATATCTATATACTAGAGATGGGTGCGGGATATCGGGGGACCCACGTACTGATTTCAAATTGGCCGGGATGGGCGGTATCGGGAAGATCTGTGACATTTTGCGGTCGGGACGGAACCAAAATCCTTCCCCAACACTCCCGAGTGACATTTGCGCTTTTTTATGTTTTATTGGAACGAAAACGAACAGCAAAGTAAAACAAAATAGTCGGAAGATGCCAGATCATTAATTATTATTTTTTTTGTTATTTAAAATTAATTTGAAAGACATGTGAATTTTTCTTAGTAATAGATTTCGGGGCCCACGAGACCCGCGGTACAATTCTGAATTTCGGGATGGGCGGGATCGGGACTAAATATTCTACGTATTCTACGTATCGCACACCTAGGTCTAAAGTGAGCTAACTCAAAATTCATAAAAGGAAATATAACTGTTTGTGGATCGTACAGATTCAGCGCAATTAATACAAAAACAGGTATAACAATAGTTTTTTAGTTAATGTATATAATCACGAAAAAATTATTCGCATTAATTGGATGTAAGTCATGTCGATTGATTTATGCAAAAAAATCACCATGCAATTTTTTTGAGTTAATCGCACTTTAAATCTAGGTGTGCGATATAACATTGATCTACCGTAAGCAGGTGTGCGACAGCCACAATAAAAAATAAAAAGAGAAATCCTGCGAAATACGGGGTATCAAAATACTCATAAACAAACGAAAATACTGCTTTATATTTTTAATATACTCGTACTTATCTTAGCACAATGCACAATTATATTCACATTGAATACATAAAGCATTCGCTCGTCTAGATACAATTTGAATGCATATACAGTGACTCAAACAAGTGAACACGTGTTGGTATTAGTTTAAATATTCGTAATGTTTTTTTGAGTTTAATTTAATTTTTTGTTATTTTTCTATAAAATTATTGTCCAAGCTTTAACCAAAACTTTATAAATCTCAGTTTAAAACTCTATAAAAAAATTGTGGAAAATTCAATAAATGAAACTTTTTTAACTGAATCTTTAGAACATCTTTGGGTATGGCCAGTTTTAGTCTAACGAAGTGCAAGTTTCAACGGGCTAGAACGTCGCGTTGATTTTTGAGATTTTTTTTTTGAGACTGCTTTTTTTTAATAACAAGTGCAATTTACAAAACTGACGTAGATTTTTTTTTAATTTTGTTGCTTTTTTGTTTTATTCCATAAGAAATTCATGCTTATATTGAAAAAAAGTGCAAAAATCCATCACCAAAAAAAGTTCTCAATGGAATTTTTTATCCGTTTGAAACTTGCACTTTATTAGATTAAGAGCCCAATTCTGTATCGGTGACAACAATTTTTTTTAATGACAAATTTATACTTTTTCATATATGTTTCCGTAAAAAAAAAACTGTGACAAGATTTTGTCACTGATACAGAATAGAGCTATAAAATTGTATGTGCTATAAGACTGCATACCAAAAATGTTTTAAAGATCCAGATTTAATACTTGAAATTTTGATGAACATTTGTTGAATTTTTGAGACTGTGATTTATATGGTTTTGGTTAAAGCTTGAACAATATTTTCATAGAAAAATAACAAAAAAAAAATTAACTCGAAAAACATTATGTATATTAAAAAAAAACAACACGTGGATACTTGTTTGAGTCACTGTACATACATGTATGAGACTAACCTTGCAGTATTAAAATATTCAAAGTATGTCGCTTTTCATTCTATGGTTAAGTGTTATTAATGGCTTGTCTTTAAATTATTTCATATGCATAAATATATTCATACATTTGTTTCTGTGCTAATGACCTCTTGTTTTTATTGTGAAAGTATTATGCAAGGAATGAAACCGAAACCCAAACCGAAACCGTAACCGTTTAAAACCGTTTCGTTTTTCAAAACCGAAACCGAAACCGTAACCGATATCTTGACCTGAAAAGGAACTATACCGAAACCATTTCAATCACAGGTTTCAATCGGTTTCCAGAAATTTACAAAAATAATAAATAAAAATTTCTTTGAAGTAAATGATTTATTTAACCAAAATCAGCAACATTTTGCTAAAATTCTTGTTAAGTAGTAAATAAGTATGGCAAGGTAACTTTTCGCAAAAATCTGCTGATGACTTTGTTGTTGTGAATCGATAATCGATTAATTATTTTTAAGTAGTTTCTTTCCCGTACGCAATGCGAGATCCCGCGTGTGCCCAAAATAGCCAAGAAATCATGCCTGTACTCAACATAATGGGTAATAGAGAGCGAAAATTCGAGCGTATTCGATCGTAAGTGTATTCTTCTTCCTGCCCGAAACAGCCCGAAATTTTCTCCGAGTAAAAATGGATAAAGTATCAAAGTGCATATCAGCTGTATTGCGTTTACATGTTGCCTGCATTTACTTGGTGCTTTTAAGGAAAAGTGAATGGCCTGTTGATGTATTTTCAATCTATGTACTTAAAATGAAATTTGTGAAACCAAAATTCAATTTCCAAGTGTTTGCATTTAATACCATGTTCTGACCGACAACCAAAACATTTTTCCTTCATTTTCTTTTCATTTACAACCTTTAACTTTCATTCTTATTTTGCTTTGGCCAGGCAGTTAACAATAAATCCGAAATGGCGTATTAAAGATGATAAAATATGACTTCCACTTCGATAAATATTCGAAAAAAACTAGTGAAGACACCGACTGGAATGAGTGGAAAGTGAGTTTTCAAGTAGTTTTCAGCGAAAACTGGTTTTCGTTTAACAAATTTTATATGGATGAAAACACAAGTTTTAGGTCGAAAACCAGTTTTAGCAACGAAAACATGTTTCCGATGTCGGTCAGAACATGGTATAAGTGACAAAAACAAGAACAACGTGAATCAGCTGTTTCTCGACTTGTGGGCACGAAATGTGGTTTTTTTCGTTTCCGTACTTCTGAACTTTGTTCCATTTTTGAAAGAAATGGTTTCTCTTATTCTCTAATTACCAAATCCGGTCCGGATTGTTAGGGAAAGAACCTTGTGTTGATATTATCAGTGAACTGTAATTTTTGATTTTATTTCCTCAACGTTTAAGACATTGTGATTTAAATAATATCAACAAAATTTCTGTGAAAAACCGAAACCGGGACGAAACCGAAACCAAAACCGAAATAAATTTTGAAGAACGAAACCAAAACCGAAACCGAAACACTTGGCAAAACCGAAACCCAAACCGGAACGTTATTTTGAATCGGTTTCATTCCTTGGTATTATGCCTTTAATTAAAAACCGCAGACGACTGCGAACAATTTTATACAAAGCTATAAAAGCGACATATCATCCAACTTCATTTCAAACACAAATCCTCTCCGAAATACATTAGTATTTATCATATCTCGAAACCTATTCACAAATTATTGAAATTACTTACTGAACATATCGTGCAAAAATGCAAAAAGACGGAACAAACATCGTCGCTGTAATGCAAAAAGTCGTAACTTATAAAAAATTCAAAATTAAATTTTTTATTGAAATTATGAATTTCACATCGTTTCATGAAAAAAAAAAAAATGTAAAAATTATTAGTCACGAATTTTTCTATTTCAATGACGATTTTTGTTACGTCCTTCTACATTTCAGGTGACGATATGTATGTATGTACATATATGAGGTGAAGGGTGGACCAATAGGGTTTCTTTAAAAAAACATCGTTCTTTTTTGAGAATATTCTTGGTTTGTTCGAAAGAGCAATCATTCCCATTATTTATGGAAGACGATTTAATTCATCGTTATCGTTAATAGATTGTTCGCATAACATCGGTCCTTCACGACACACCACAAAAAAGTGCAACGCCGTCAGATCGCAGCTCCGAGGTCGTCAGTTGACATCGCCAAAACGGCTGATAACACGATTACCGAACTTAGCGCGAAAAATAAAATAAAAGAAAAGAAAAGAAAAGAAAAGAAAAGAAAAGAAAAGAAAAGAAAAGAAAAGAAAAGAAAAGATAAGAAAAGAAAAGAAAAGAAAAGAAAAGAAAAGAAAAGAAAAGAAAA
>NW_023458564.1:2657286-2742318 GCF_013731165.1 Rhagoletis pomonella | reverse complement strand
AAGAAAAGAAAAGAAAAGAAAAGAAAAGAAAAGAAAAGAAAAGAAAATGTCAGCGAATAATTTCCTCCCCTGGGCTTATTTACTGAGTTACGGCTAGTCAATGGTAAACCGACCAAAGCTGTCAATGTTTGGCTCATTTTCAGCTAATATCTTTACGTACATAACTTAGAATAATTTTCGAAATCATCTTCACGATTTTGGTGCGGTACACAGTAAATTTTTGCATAATTTTCCAGAAAATCTTTAATCATTCCATTGTAACGAGTTATCTCAATTGAAAATTGTTTGTTATAAAATACGTATTTTGCGATGTCCTTCGGATTATTTCCGAAATCGATAGATCGGAAGAGGTGGCCCCATCGTTTGGCTAGCAAGGTCGATTGACTTGTATCCTAACGATTTTTTCTTATGTTATTGTAAATGGAGGTCACTTCGAGCAGTTAATTTAAATAACAATAATTTTAAACTCCGGAACTAAATGCTTCTTTTATACACGTAAGTATATACTGTATTTTATACACTTATATACTGTATTCTTATAAATAGATACAAAAATTGACTGTGTACCACACTAAAATCGTGATGGATGGTATCAAAATTTATTTTAAATTTATGAGGAATTCAAACCCTCTCAAGGTCACCATATCCAAGGTTTGTAAGTAAATATTTTAGCCAAAGATTTACGATTTCAATGCTTTGGTCAATTTACTTTCAACTGGCCGTGACTCATTAAATAAGCCCCGGGGATAATAATGATCCTTTAAATTTTTTTTTAAACTAAATACTAAATGCAGATGCATACGTATACATACATACTTAAGTATGCACATATGTAATCTTTTAAAATGCCGCAAACAGTGGACAGGAATTGAGAAAGTTCATTCATAATACATTGTTTGTATGTTTCCTTTTTTGTATATACAAGGAGAACGCATCGTTATCCTAACCCCCATAGAATGGAACATCAATCCGAATTAAGTCTCCTTATCTGTCCGCTGTACCCCAGGAGATAATTTAGGTAGGCCTTCTTAAGTAAAGCCATTCTAAGAGGTCTACCCAAGAAGGGCTGAACAAAATGCTTCCTTGCATGCCTTCTAGAAAGGCTTATTCGTTTACAATTTACAAGAATGCATAAATTTATATTATTTAGCATTACAAATGAATTTCCATAAACATTTTTAGTTGCAATAACACATATTTATTTGATATAAACCTTAAGCAAATACTTCAAAGATGTATGATTTTTATAAATTAAAGAAGCAACTTTAAAAGAACTCCACCAAAAGGCCTTCAATTTGTGCCACTCCATACAAAAAATAAAGGAGAAAGGAATGCAGAGTGGAAGGCCTTTCGGAAGGGCTTTTAACTCTTGAAATTATCTACTGGGACCGTATACCTCCCCGGTACTACTGTTTCGTATTTTGTCGGGCGATGGTTTTGAGCACTAATCTCTGTCGTACGTTTCCGTCTTAGCGCAGTTCGTCGTAAGCTGCACCTGCTTGGCCCCACTCCTGTGAGTCATTTAACCCAACCCTCCTCACCCACGACTTTTGTACGAACTGTATGGCCCCTCACCCCTCACATTAAAGTCGAGAATCAGGGTCGTGCGTACGTATTGTTGTCCGGGGTCTTTGTACGTCTGAACGCTTCTTCAATAGCAAGCTGCTTCAGCCATGGTCGGCGACCCAGTGGTTCTTTCTCTACATATAACCGATCTCAACCTCTTCTGTTTCCTCAGTTTAGCGATTATTGCTACTGCGGCAGGGCTCACTACTCCCCAGTCGGTTGAGGTTTCCATAATTTTTGGCTCTAACTTATGTACTGTGAAGCGCTCGCCGAATGCTTCCCGTAGAGCTTTTATCTCGGCATTAAAACATGTACAGCTAAACAGTACATGCTCCGCGTCTTCGGGAAGTTGTGACTACAAGTCTCGCAATGATCGAAGTGCTCTGGGTTAAAGTGCTGCAAGTAGGATATGAAGCAGCCATGGCCAGTTAGTAGTTGAAGTCTACCTCGCCTTGGGCCCTGCTAATCCAGTTCTCATTATTAGGTATGAGCCGATGTGTTCATCGGCCATTGGTGGCTGTGTCCAATAGTTCCTGCCTTTTGGATAGAGTGCGCCCTCTTGCGAGCGTTCGCGTGTTCAGGGCTGAGGCTTCCTTCGCCAGTAAATCAATAGGGTGCAGCCCACCCACCACATGGGCTGTATCTTCCGACAACGACCGAAAAGCAGAAACCCCTCTTAATGCACAGAGTCTGTAGATCTACTGAATGCCACGGCTGTATGAAGCTACTTGGATTGCATCTACCCAGAACTCGGGTCCGTAGAGGATCACGGTTTTCAGCACGCTAGCCAGTAGTTGCCTGCTCGTTTGCTTGAGTCCCCTCGCGTTTATCGTTATCCTCGTGAGCGTGTAGTTTGTTTTTGAAGCCTTCTGACAAATGTAATGCATGCGCTTCTTAAACTTTAATCTAGCGTCGGGTTTAATGCCCCTGGTATTTAATCGATGGCTTCGAATGTGTCGTACACCCCCTGATTCGGACCTTCGCCTCCTCTCTTAATTTACGGCCACTGATAAGTAACACCTCCGATTTCTGCTCCGCCAGACTCAGAGCCATGCAGTATTGTAACCTCCGCTATCCGCTCGGCATCTTCAAGATATTTTGCAGTCACTACGACTGCTGTATCGTCCGCGAACCCTATAATTTTCGTTTCTTTAGGCACAACTAATTTTAACACGTCATCGTATACTACTTTCCATGACAGCTGAGGAACACCGCCTGAGAGCTTGCTTATGCCTTATTACGCCCGATTTTGTCCGGCTATAGCATTTACCGCAATATCTTTTACCGGATGTACTGTATCGATGGTAGAGCATCATTTCATGAATCCAACTGATTTGGTGCAAGACCAGTCGTCAATGAATCAATGGCACTGGTGATACGATTTGCTATAATGTGCTCCAGGATCTTTCCCACCGTATCAAGCATACAAATTGTATGGTAAGCAGCTGGATCGCCCGGAGGCTTATTGGGCTTAGGCAGTAAAACCAGGAATTTGACCTTCTAACGTTTAGGAAAAACAGTCCTCCTTACACAAGTGTCCAAAACTTTGGCGAAAACTTCTGGATATCGCTCTAGCGCTTCTCCTTCTTTTAAAAAGAAGTGCGTCTGGGTCCCATAATGGAATGGATTTAAGCTTAAAGGGTGAATACACCAAAACTGCGACACTTTGGGAAGCTTATAACTTACCCAAAACGAATTCAATATTTTGAAATTCAAATACCATAAGCTGACCACATGACCTTAGTTGGACGTAGAAGAAATTTCATTTGAATTTGATTCCTAGTTGAGTTAAAAATGGCAACCGAGTTAGAAACGAGACAAACCATTTTGCACGAGTTTATAAATGATCCGGCCTTAAGTACACGTAAAATTGCTAAAAAGTTAAAGATTGCACTATTCGACAGTTTGCAGGGTTTTAATCGGTACAAATAAGGCCTGGCAGTTACGAGAAAACCAGGGAGCGGGGGTTAGCGTGGTCAAAGTGATAAAAACAGTGCTCGGAAGGTCCTCAGTGCGTTTTCGCGAAATCCGAAGATTTTGTCGCGTTAATTTTGCAAAATCCGTACGCAGATCGCAGCTTTTCGTACAAAAGGTAAAGCGGGAAGCTTCATTGAGATGTTATACAGCTCAAACAGCGCCAGACCGAGGCGCAAAGTAGAATGTTACAGCGAAATCCCGCACTCTGAAGTTGTATGAATTCTAAATTAAAAAATACAACTGCATTGTACGAAACCTACTGCTATAAAAATTCAAAATATGTTGCAGGTCAAGATTTTTATACTGGTGCAAGTCGTGAAGATGCCCCTGAAAGTTGTAAGCTGAAAATGAAGTCAAAATTTCCAAAAAACACATGGTTTGGCAAGCTATTTGATCCTGTGGCCGTAAGAGCAGCCCTTTATTCCCATCCGGGACAATGAATGATCAAGTTTATCGGGATGAGTGCCTCAAAAGGCGTCTTCTGTCATTTATCAACAGATAAGGAGTAGGCCACTGTTTTAGGCGGACGTGGGAACCTACCACTATGCCAAGGACACATTGCCGTGGTATAATGCAAATAACATCAATTTTGTACCTCACGACTGCAATCCACCCAATAGCCCAGAGCCACGTCCTATTGGGTAATATTGGTCAATTGTCATAGAAATCTTGAAGAAAACAGGTGAAACAGTGAAAAATATTGAAGAGTGCAAAACAAAGTAGTTGTCCGCATCGCGTAAAGTCGATGATGCAGTCGTGCAGAATATGATGGGGCGTGTGCGATGAAAATACCGATCACTTGCATATGGAGCAAATAATAACCAATATTTTAACATTTTAATAACATCTATACTTCCAAGTTATATAATACAAAAAATAATAATTTCAAAGCCTGCTAGTTTGTTTCTGGTAGTAATTTCTAAGTGTCGCAGTCTTTAATCTAAATATTTAATACTTATCTGAATCCTAAACTCAATCTCAATCGTAATTCTAATGTTACCGATATTTAAGTTGTCATCGCAAAACAAACTTCTCTTCAAAAAGAATTGGCGCTTCACACATATCGCTTAGTCCTTTACGGAGCTTCTGGTCTAATATTTGTAATGGCAGATGTTTTTTTATGAAAAAAACTTGGTAAAACATGGTAGAGATACAATCGCAGGTTTTCCACTGCCTGCCGAGGGACAGTCGCTATCACAAAAAAAGTTTTTAAATTTTGTTGGTACCTAAAACGTACCTAAAAAAGTAAATATTTCACGCTTGCACTTTTTCTAATGCTTGGCCGGGCTTCTCCTCCGACTTGTGGTGTGCACCCTAATGCTGTCAAACAAATAGGGAGGGAGCGCCGTCACCCATGCGTACATGTTTCTATGCCAAGATTTATTCTTCGCTCGATCTCCAGACTGACATCATTGGTGGTGTTTATGCTGGATCCTAAGTAAATAAAGTCCTTCACTACTTCAAAGTTATGCCTGCCAACAGTGACGTGTGTCCCAATACGCGAAGACTTTTTATGTGTTGGAGGTGCTTTGCCTTGTCGTCGTTTACAATACTGCGCTGACATCCCTGGGTTTCAAGGCGACAATTATTTTTTTACTTTTATTTAATTACTCCTTAAGTAACCGTTATTTCTGACTTTTATTTGATAAATCAAAAATCACAATTATTTTTGATTGTTATCTTAATAATTGCAAATAACAGTTATTTTTGATTTTTAAATTATATGTCTCAGATACAATTTATCGAAGACTTTTATATATAAAAGTCATAAATAAAAATCAGTCTCTGACCTTTATTTTTTAAATCATACTTATGAAAGTCATTTGTATAAGTCGTAGAAAACTTTTGTTTCCCCATGTTAATGACTTTTATACGAATGATTTAAAAAATAAAAGTCGGTTACTGATTTATATTGATGACTTTTATAAGTAAAAGGCTTCAATAACTGTTATCTAAGACATAATATAAAAATCAAAAATAATTGATATTTTTTTTTTAATTTTGCATAAAAATTGCAAATTAAAATTTGAGTCTCGGTGAAAAAAAGAATTCCATTGGTATGTATCACTTAGTTGTAGAACATTTCCTTCATAGTGAATTTTTCCATGACAGTTTTTATCAATAACTCTTCGGTCGCTGACGCTTTCCAGCATCAGATTGGAAAAGTCGCACGAGAGTGAATCGTCTTGTCTAAAACCTTGTTTGGTCTCAAATTTAAACGGATCTTAATGTTGTACACAAAGTCTTTCTGCATAGCCTTATACGTTTTCTGGGGTTCCAAGTATTCGCACAGCTTTGCTTATCTGGTGTCTTCTCTAGGATTTGACGAACTGTCAAGGTACCATCAGCTGGTTAATGAAGGGCTTCAGTCTTTCACACAGTTTCGGCGATAAGTCTTATCCCGTGGTAATTGGCACAAAGTGCGCGGTACATGCTCTCTACCAGCTCTTCGCCGCCGGTTTTGAACAGCCCATCCGATAACCGTCTGCTCTGGAGTCGAGGGGTTCGCGTTCTTCTTCATAAAACGCACCAAAGGCGTCATCTTTGCAAGAACCAGCCCTGCTTGTAAAACCAGTTTACCCTTGCCTTATTTTTTTATAGAATTTGGAGCCGCATTTCTGTCTGTCAGCATTGCAATCGTCGCGCACACGCCAGAGTTCCCATATCAGTTATTAAATTTAACCGTTGTTTGAGTACGCGGTAGACCTTCTTTAAGGTCAGATTATTCAATGAGTACCCTGCAGTGAGGGAGAGCGACTACAGGACTGATTAATTGGTATCTACCAAGTAAACTCCGTCGATTACCGATCGACTACTTGCCGTGTATTTCAGCGATTACTCTTACAAGGCAATGCCCTAGGCGGTAGTCACCATCGGCTCTCTCCGCACTACTAGGAGTTACTAAAGTAGTTAATTGCGTGCTTTATGGTCAATCCCTTTCGTGCAAGCACAAAGCTTGATTAACTCATGAATTGAAAAGTTACTTTCACTAAGGTTGCAATTTTAATCATTTTTATGCCGCTTAGAACTGTATGTCAAGACAGGAAGGCTAGTACTCTTTTTATCAAACGTTGGCATGAACAATTTTTCCGTTATTTATTTGATTTAGTGCCGTTTTTTCAAGCAGATTTTACAATTTTTGTTTCCTTCAAATAAATTTCTTGAGAAACAAAATTTAGAAACGGCCCTTAACGTACAAATCGCTAATTTAATCCAGACGTTTTCAGACATTTCTGTATTTTGTGCAATTTTTTTTTCAAATTTGACTTGGTTGTAATGAGCGAAATTGTGTGGGCTCGGACTTTTCATGTCGAAAATAAACATTGACGATAATAAGAAGTGGCGATTTTAACAAATCGTTGAAGTTTTATGTAGGAAAAAAACTATTCATACACAATTGCGTAGATTCACATACATACATATGTATGCAGACAACATTGTAGACAAACTACATACATCATTAGGTATCATCGAATTAATAAAATAGAAAGAAAATAATTAAGGAAGAGAAAATCTTTATATTCGTTTTGAAAATTCAGCAGCAAAGTATGTTACTCTGCGCGAGAGTTTTTCTTTGCATTTCAGAGAAGAAATTTTTACAGATGTGATCATTGAAATAGGTACACATGACATCTTTTGTTTATTTAATGCTTATTATCTTTTGGCCTTATTCATAAAAAATAAAGTAGCTTTATAAAAAGTTTATAAATTGAAAAATGTATGAAAACGTCAATTTATAAAGCTCTTAAAACCTACTTTATTTATTATGAATAAGGCGATTTATCTATTTATCTATATATATAAAAATGAAATGTTTTTCGTATGACCGCGATGCCTGACCAAACGGCTGAAGCGATTTCAATTCTGTAAAAAGTGCTTTTTTGGACCTTTTGTGTGGAAGGTTTTTCGATTTAAAAATTTTTAAATTTTTTGTTGTTGCCGAAAAATGAGGAATGCTGAGACGTCACGATTTCACAATTTCATGGAGTTTTCCGTATATTGAATGTCACTAAACTACTAAACGGCTGGACCCATTTCGTTCATATTTGGAACATGTGTCAGCGCCTAGAAAAGAAATATTCTGACCAAAAATGCATTCGCTAGGTGGCGCTAGGATCGGAATATTCCTAAAAACTGCATTTTCTTGCCGATCTGGCTCATATTTAGAATACAATTCAGCCGATTGAAAATAAATATTTGGACTTAAAACTTAAGCTGAGATCCCACGATTGCCGCAATACACCAATTATTGCCTCATTTTATGCCCCAATCGTGTGATTTCGCAATAAATTGACTCATGCGGCAATAGAGGCCTATATTGTGCTTACAATGACCAATCAAATACAACCCAATTGAGGCAATCGTAGGGCAATGAAAATTTCAAAATTGCGGCAATATTTATTGTGTTCTTGTGCGGCAATTGAAGTGAACAATACACAACAATATTTAGGCTGTTTATTAAAAATTTACTTTTTTGCTTCATTTTGTGCCCAAAAATCACTGAAATGAATACCTTGTTTTCGGAAGCAACATATCTTTTAATTTGATTTGTATTCAAATTATAATTTTTCTTGAAGTCCGATGACGGAATCTTTGCTGCGATATATAACACCACAAGCATCCGAAAACAATACGAAAGATATTTTATGTCACCAATTGGCGAGCTGCCATGACAGTATAAATTTATTTTAAAAAAATACTTAAAAGTTCAATACAGCCCACGACGCAACGGTAGAACCTCAACATTTTGACCAGTTTTGAATATTTTTCTTCTATTTGTTTAGTGTTCATTATTTTTCTATAAAAGTATAGCTCATTGTCTAACAAAAACCGCATAAATCAAAATTGCAAACTTTATACAAAAAATATAAAAATTTCCTAAATTTTCGAACATAATTGCACGGTTTTTAATTTGGATTTCAAGAAAAAAAATTGTTATTCAGTTTTATAGCTCATTAAAATTTAGTACAATAAGGTGCAAGTTTGAAATTGCTGAAAAATCCTGTCGGCTTTTATAATTTTTTTAGCTGGCGGTATTATACATTTTCTTCTATGCAAATTACTTTGTAAGCTGCATAACAAAATTTTTTCTAGAAATCCAAATTAAAAACCATTGAATTGTGATAAAGAGTTTAAGAAATGTTTATAATTGTTCTATAAAGTTTGAAATTTAACATTAAACAAGGGAAGAAAAAATTTAAAACTGATTAACATGTTCGGGTGAGATCTTTTGTTGCGGGCTGTACATATAATTATAAAATTTCATTCCAAACATAAATTATATAAATTCACAGCTTTCATTTAAACAAACATAATTATTTTGTACCAATTTTACTTGTAATTAATAAAACAAAACCTCTACGTACCAAAATTAAAACGAAAACTATCGCAACTTGAACTCAACATAGCACGTTGCAGTTATCGTCGAAAAATAAAAAAACTGTGCACTCAAACTTCCAAATAAATGCGTCAGTTTTCATTGGACTCAAATTTTTGCTTCTTTACTCTCAAACAACAACAAATAAATGAGCCCACAATATACAAAGCAGGGGCAATTTTCTGTCTTTTTCTTAAAGAATACGCCATTTTTACACAACAAAGAACAGACCAAAATTTATAAGTCAGCGCATCATCTTATTGCCACAATTGCTGCATGCTAGAACAATCGTGTGATAAGTATGGGGCAATTATTTCCCTATATTGCTTTTCGACAACTTACGGCAATCAAAATTGTATAAAAAGAGGCAACCGTGTGACTGTACAGAATTTGATTGGGTAAATTTTTTTATTGTGCTCCATTACTGCACAATAAAAATTGTTCCAGATTGGTGCATTTGCGGCAATCGTGTGATCTCAGCTTTATACGATAGGTGCCCTTGGGCCGAGATATTCCCCAAAAATTATTTTGAGCTAAGAGAAGGATAGATATCTACTATATATTTGTGGAAGTATGTGTGTATGTATATATGTGCCAGGTTGCAGCCTAAATGGACGGACAGAATCGAACGAAATTTTGACTGAGTATTTCCATGACACCTATAATAGCGAGAAAAATTGGGATTCTGTCTTTTCCTTAATTGAGCTAATATTAATAATGGAACAAGATTTTTAGTACAGAAAGTGATGATCAATATATATTAGCTGAAGTACGATAAAGCTGAAAGTATGGCTCATAAGGATGCCTTAATTTAAACAGAAAGAAAATAGTTTTCCTCCTCTAAGTTATGCTGAGCTGAATAATTGTATTACTGTTTAATATTTTGATTTGTTTACCCCGAATGACGTCGGGTGCTCTGCTAGTTTCTTTATAAACGTCTAGGTGATTTTCACCAAGATTTAAAATTTTTAGAAAAAATTTTGGTATGCAGTTTTGTAGTTCATTTATTTATAGTCTAATGAAGTTCAAGTTTCATTAGACTAGATAAAAAATTGACTTTCAAGAATTTTTTTGGTTGAAGGTGTTTCATACAAAGTTTGTTCGACAATTTTCATTTATATGTAGGAAACTTCAGACTTATGGCAGTCCTACGGCAGTACGGTTACCATTCGCACTGTGTTTTGTAGTGCCTTACTGTTATTCAAAGGTCTGTCCTGCGTAGCGTCTACAAACATAAACACCTACTGATTTTTTCCAAGTGTCCTGCGTTTTATTCGATATTTTAAAATTACCGGCGGGAGCCATTTACTGATCAAAATATAAGCAGTGATTGATAACTACTGAGGGTGAGGCAAACTTTAAAGCTTCAACCAGTCAATGCGTTCTAAATATTGTGCAGTCATGGACAATAGATGACGAGCAAATGGAGACCAGCATCAGCATTAAAAATATCTGTAACACTGTTCTACAAATTTTGGGGTCATCGCGTGAGACAAAAATGTTTTCCAAGCTAATTTTGGTTCGCTGAACACAAACACAATACCGAGTTTTTTTCAAAGAAACATCCAATCAACGCAAACGAAAGGTGTTGATGTGCCTCTTACAAAAATTATATAACTTGTGCCGATTTCAATAGAAATTATTAGTTGTGACGTTATGCTACCAAAGTCAAAAAAGTGAAATCTTCAATAAAACTAAGTTAAAAAGTCATCAACATGATTCAACATAATTTTTCATAAGTTTGGTAATCGTTATTCAATTTACAAAAATTTGATATCTTCGGAAAGGCAATGAATTGGACTACACATCTATCCTAAGAGATTTAAAATTTTCATACACAACTTTTTTTTTAAAAACGTTTTTTTTTTATTTAACCTACGTTTCATATTCCCAAGAATTTTTTTTAACAAAATATATTTCCCGAAAAGAGAAAACAGTTACCTTTGATATGATTATTTTTCCGAGCTGGAGTCTCAAAAGGTCGAGAAGTTATGAATATTTGAAGTTACCCTAAAAAGTAAAAATATAAAAAATTATGTAGCTGAGTCTCCTTAAAAATTTTTTCCCACGCACTGTATGGAAGGTTGTTTTTTACCAGCATTTTAATCGTATGTCTCCCTTCTAATGAACGAACGAGATTATAGATTATAAAGATTATAAATCTTTATTTTATTCAATTATGGTATTAAACACTAATTTTAAACCGGTTGGTGTTGGCGAACGCGAACCTGTACTGCCTTTCCGAACGCACCCCAATCAGATGGAGTTTGACGTTTAGCTTTGTGAGGAGAATTCGCTTAGGAGAAAAATATTTCCATCAAGTTCCTTCCTTTTTCCTGCAGGCGTGCCAAATTTTAGTGAGAGTTTTTAGTGACCGTACACTGGCCATCCCACCTCCGCATCCTATACAACAGGTCGGGAGCGTGAGGGCATGAGCGTTATACCCTCGTTTCCAGGATTTATAAAAGGGTGGTTACAAGTTCCCACCCGAATGTGGTTATTGAGACTGCAGCAACGCAACGAATCTTAAGCAGAAGTCTCGCCACTTCTAGTCTTAGACAGTTAGACTAATCATTATTTTTCGATTTTTATGATATCCATCAATTCATTCGTTGTCCGCCGGACAGTAAGCGATAATTCAACTTATTGTCAAAGAATCTTTAATGATGTTTTGTACATTTTATGTTGAGCATTCTATTTCAACATTAATTTAAAATTTTGATATGTAGAATTAATACTTTGTAAGTCGCATAAAGAAGGTACACGAAAAAAACTGGTCACAGTTAAAACGTTCTAAAACATAAATATATTAATGGAATTCAACGATATTTACATATATTAACATATAAACTTAGTTTTATTGAAATTCGTTAAAAAAGAGTTAATTCTCCTTGTAATAAGCAAACGATCGCAATTTTGACTTTATGTCCTTCATTAGCCCTTGCACAGAAGTTTCAGTGATTTCCTTGGAAACCAGCTGCCATTTATTTTTGAATTGTTGTGCGTTTTTTACAGCTTTGTGGGTCTTAAGAAGTTTGGATTTCATAACGGCCCAGTAGGTTTCGATCGGCTGATGCTCTGGACAGTTAGGTGGATTCACCTCTTTTGCTACAAAATACACTTTGTTTATATGTTACCATCCTAAAGCCATTTTTCCGTAATGACATATCGCGAAATCAGGCCAAAAAAGCACTGGATCCTTATGAAGCCGTATAAGAGGTAAAAGTCGCTTTTGCAGACACTCCTTAACATAAATTTCTTGGTTAATTGTACCAGTGCTTACAAAAGGATCACTTTTGAAGCCGCATTGGCAAATTGCCTGCCAAATGAGACACTTTTTGGGAAATTTGTCAAATTTTTTGTTTTTATATTTTTCTGCAACATTGCCTCTTTTATTTGCAGTGTGAAATTCGCGGCCCCGGATTTGTTTAAAATCGGCTTTTACGTACGATTCGTCATCCATAACAATACAGCCAAATTTTTGTATGAGACTGTCGTACAATTTCCGAGCACGTTGTTTCGCCAACAAATTTTGCTTACCGTTGCGATTAGGTGCTGCATTCACTTTGTAAGAACGTAGTCCTGCTGTTTTGCATACTTTTTGTATATACGAAGACGACATGTTTAATTTTTTGCCGACATCTCTTACCGAAAGTCCAGGATTTTTCTTAAAAGCAGATAACACTTCCTTTGCCTTAATTTCGCAAGCAAATCCTTTCTTTCTGCCACTACCAGGGTTCCTTTTTAAAGATAAACATTCATTGTATTTTTTAAGCACATAAGTAACGGTAGACTTTGGAAATTTTAGCTTTTTTGCGATGTCGTTATGGAACATGCTGGGATTTTCCAGCTTTTTGCGCAATATTAACTCGCGATCGATTTCTTTCTTGGTCCTCGTTTCTACACTGATTTTTGTTACTAAAAAGAAATGATGCAGTAAGGTGGAAAATGCTTCAAGCTTTTTAAGTGTCTACCGATTTTTATTTTAATGTTATGGTTAACCGAGCTATGCTTGGTTATGTGCGACCAGTTTTTTTTCGTGTACATTCTTTAGTCTCGCACGGCACAGTGGTTCGGATAGCAGATCTAGCTGGACGAAAGTCAAAATTTTTTTGTTTTAAAAATACTTAATGGTACTTGGAATACATTCCTGACAATACATTCAAATAGAAATTGCACTTATTAAAGCATTAACATATGAAAAATAAAACAAAAAAAGGTAAGTCAACGCCGCCTATATGAGAACCTATTTTAAAAGCTGAAATTTAACTTAAAAGATTGCTGATTGCACTCACAGATATTTGCATAATGCACATTGACTTTATAAACAAAAAATTACGCTTATTCCGCTGTAGATTCAGAGGTCATAACGCAATTTATGTCCACATTGGTATAAGCAAATTTATTCTGAAAAATCGTCGTTTTGATTAATTAAAAAAATAAATTAAAGAGTAGAAAAAGTAAAGGCCGCCGAAGGCCGTTATAAAACTACTTTGCATATTATTCTTTACACCTTCGCAAATGCAGAGGGTAAGTTCGATAGCCAAGTATAACCAATTGGCTTAGATATTTACATTTTAGTGACAGTATGTCAAACCTCAAAATTCAAAAGTAAATATTAACAGGAATGTATCTGAATATAAATATAAGATCAGTGGCAGATCCACGTGGAAGAGGCGGCGGGGTTGTGTGTTAAAACAGAAAAATACTTGGAGTTATAAAAACTTTGGTTATGTAAGAGTCAAAAAAAAAAATAGTAACTCGCGAATTTTCTGCTTTCTGAAATTAAAAAAAGGCATGCAAATCTTTAAGCGCTGTTATACATTTTTGTCTGAAAATTATTTGTGTTTCTTGCTGTGATCTTAAATTTTAGTCATAGTAAAGAAAATCTTAAGAAGTGAGTTGTTTGACATTTGGAGAAGTGTTGCTGAAACTTCTAAAAGACAACAAGGTGTCCGTGATTATGTGATTAGTAAATTGAAAGAAATATCTGTTGAAAATGCTCGTTCCGAAGTAAATAAAGCAAATTAAGTAAGTGACTTTAGATATGTAATCAGCGACCCAGTAAACCCCCAGATAACCAGTTTCATAGAAATCTACCGATTTTTTTTTAATTTTCGTCCGCCATATTGGATCCGTCATTTTGAATTTTTGATAAGTGACTTCAGATTCGTAATCAGCGACCCAAAAATCCTCTAGGTAAGAAGTGGTGTAAAGATCCATCAACGAGTATTTATTTAAATAGTTTCGTCCAGCTAGATTTGCGATCCGAACCACTGTGCACGGGTGTGCTGTTATATCAGAACCGTAGCGCTGGTGAGAGGAACAGGTAGGGAGCTATAGTGGGGCGAACATATTTCCGCAGCTCGACTATTGCCGCGCAAGACGTTTGTAGGTGGTAGGTTAAGGATTATAGCGGGTGACTTCGTGTTCAGAAACCCTACAGTCCCCGAACCAGTTCACCTTAGCATTTGGTGAATCTCATCAATTTGTAATTCTTGCGAGACAGGCCGAATTTGCGAAGAGAGCGAGATTAGGCGACAAAATTGTATAAGCTTAGACATCCATTTGATTGAATTAAATTTTTAGTGTTCCGAAAAGCATACGAGCGATTGAACGCGGCAGTCTGAACGGGTCATAAGCATTAGTGTTACCATGTAAGTTAATTTTAAATAACACAATTAGGGGATTCACAAGACGTGTTAACCGTCGTAAAATCTTAAGGTTAACATCTTTTTTAATTAAAATGGTTTTAGGGGATTTCTAACTAAACCGAAATTCTTTTAAACTGATAAAGAATATATAATTAGCCAACCCCCCAACCATTTTAACCGCTATTTTACATAAACAAGTGTTAAGCTTAAGATTTTACGACGGTTAACACGTCTTGTGAATCCCCTAAATATGAATTGATTGCCTTACAGGAATATGTCGTTAATCATTTCGGATGCCAGACAGACGAACGGTAATGGGGGGTAGAGGGGAATGACTGGGCGGGAGCGTGATGGCCCCCGGACGATTATGTAAGTGGGTACGGAATTTTTTGTATGGTGCGTACGGCATGCCTAGTGAGTTGCAAGAACCACCCCATAGTCCGGCGAGCTTGCTCGTGCTTAAACACAAGCGTACCCAGGCGGCTCGAGGCATTCAGGATGAGGATGTGAGGGCTGAAGTGAAGGTGTTCGCGTTAGCTGCACAGAGGCGAGCATCCGGCGACCCGTACGCAACAAACTATCTATACTAATCTATATATATAATACGCGAAGGCATTTTTTGTGCAGCATAAAAGATCTGCACCGTTCGTTCATTTTCAAAAATGCGGTGTCAAATTAAAGCGCTTGGCCTGTAGATATGCAAACTGGTTTTATTTTTACGAAAAGAGTTGACGCCTGTTAAATAATTAAACTCAAATTATTTACTAATCAATGCCCTCAGATCCGCACCGTCCGTTCGATTTTCAAAAGTGAGGTACCAAATTAAAGGGCTTAAGGTGTGGATGTTCAAGAACGTTTTACTTTTTCAAAAAAGTTGCCACCTGTTAAGAAATTAAGCTCAAATTAATTAAAAAGTTAAATCAATTATTAATTATGGGTATCAATCGAAGTGAGTTTGAAAAGGCTTTATAACTTAACTACGTATAAAAGGGTTGCCATATGTTAAAAAAATTCAATACAATTGTAATTAAAGGAATTTAGTAAGTGAATAAGGTATCGGCATATGGGTGTCATACAAAAGAGGTTTAAGAAGGTACTAGTGGAAATACTTAGTTTGACAATTTAGAACAGTTTTGATGTGTTTGAGGGTTGCCCCAGTTTAAAGTTAAATGAATTACTAACCGATGGTTATCAATGGAAAGTGGTATTTCGTTTAATTATACATAAGTTACATGAAATTTTAAAATATGGCTATCAAAAAACGAGTGTTAAGAAATCTTTAAGCTGCACATTTGTTTTTTTTTTTGTAAAAAAATTAAGCTCAAATTATTGAATAAGTTAAATGGATTGTCAAAATATGGGTATTAATCGAAATGGGTTTGAAAATAATTTATCTCTAAACTGTATTTAGGAGAGTTGCCATGTGCTTAAAAAATTAAATTCAACTTAATTCATCAGTTAATTGAAATATATATAACAATACCAGACGAAAGATTTTAGTTTGAAAATACTTTTAAAGGGGTTGCCACCTGTTTGAAAAGTCGCATTTGTTTTACTTATACGGAAGATACATAAATGAGATATCGAATTATTAGTGCCAAACGAAAGAGTTTTAAGAAAACTATTATAGGCTGATAATATTTTTAATTAGAATTGCCATCTATTGTTTTTTTTGAAGGTCATCACATCTGCACCGTTATTTCCAATTTCCAAAATTAGAATTCAAATTAAAGAACTGGGATTCTATATAGATGTGCACAGGTTTTATTTTTTGAAGTTACAGGGAGATTTGATAAAATGAAAACCGACACCATGCGAGACCTCTCATCACTGATAAATGGTTTACATTAATCATTAGGAATATTTTAGAGGTTTTTGAATAGGGTTTTAGCGGTTTAAAAAATTTAATTTAATGTTAGCGTTTTGACGCGTTGCGGGTTCACTAGTTATATAAAGAAAAGTCCCTTTTTTGTAGCAGATAACCTCGCAAACGGAGGGACGGATCTATTCGAAAAAATCGTATTTATAGTCCGATTTGCCTGAAATTTGGCACGTAAGGTAGCTTTTTGCCTAGATTAACATATAGGATCCTTTTTTCCGGTAAATGCACCAGGGACCGATCGATTCAAAAAAGCTTTGTTATGGCTCGATATGCTTGAAATTTGGCACGAGGTATCAACTTCCTCCAAAGGCCCAACAGTGAAAATTTTCACTCTTTCTTCGAAACTTATTTTTGCAAATTTTATAAGCTTAGAGGCAAATTCCAAATTGATTTTAGACTCATAGTTTCTTGGACAAATTTACTGAGAATCTTCGTAGAATCCGCCTATCCGATGTTTGGGACCAGTGTGAAATGGTACTTCAATATCTCGTTAATTTTCATTATTTGCACCATAAGAAAGCATAATCATTTATATGTGACGAACTGTACTTGTGCGAAATGAGCGAAAAGCACACAAGAACTAATGCCACGATGATTCGAGCAATTTTTAGATTGAAAAGTTCGAAAATTCGGCACATTTCGGTTTGGTAGCTCGGTCCGTACGAATGTCTTTGCCGCGTAGATTTTTCGCTGTTTTAATTGTGTGAATGTGTGCGTGCGTGTGCATTTTTCATTTTCGCACAACAACAACGCGTTGCGGCGCTTGGTGTGAAAGCATAACCGGACGACCGATTGTGTAGGGCCTAAACATATAGAAATTAATTTTACTGAGTTTTCAAATTGACGAAAGATTTTTTCTAAAAATCTATTCGTTAATAACGGATATTCGTGAAAAACATCTTTCATTTTGAAATAAAAAGTGAGTTGAAGAAATTTGTAATCTAAGCAGAGAGACCAATGCGTCTCTTTCGTAATCGTTGAAATTTTGTGTTGCATGCAAATTTTATAGACTATGAAATTGCTGCAGATTTCTACATAGCTGATGAAGCATTTGTGAGTTGTTGCGAAAATTGTGTGAAACTACATATGTACATATATATATACATACATACTTATGTACATATGTACCATGTGTATATGATTGCAACATTTAAGCCAGCTATATGCTATACTGCCACTTAACTAAAGTATTGAAATATTTACTTATACTCAAAAATATTCATAAAATATCTGTTTTTAAAAATAGACTGAAAATGTGTGCTCCCGTTGGTGAAATTGTGTCGCCACAATGAACAGCGTGTTGAAGAGTGCCGCAGAATCGCCATAAAAAATATTAAAAAAATATTTGGTTTTAAAATTGAATGTTTGAATATTTGTGAGTGCAATATATTTATTATGAGTTGCAAATTTTCAATAATTGCGCCTCCACATTTATAGACCTTTTTTTTTATGGCAGATATTGGGGTTCTGTGATTTTTTCCTTTAATATAGCATACCAAATATATTTTTATCTACATATATGTATAAGATGTACATATGTGTGTATATAAATACCTATAGTATAATCGTATGACCTTTTCTAAAGATAGAAAAACATGTTTAACAAAGATTCTTTCATACATATGTATGCATATGTTTATGTATTAGAGTATGATTTTTTTTAGATTCCAAATACTATGGTCATATGCCAGCATTTATGGTCAAAATCACCGGAAAATTTACATGATTTTGTTCAGATATAAAAAAAATCTCACGCGCATAACGGTATTTCTCTTTTTATTAACTCAAATAAAATCGACTTGTTCTTAGCTGACTTAAGAATGACAAGTAATTAATAGAAGTAAGGAAAATAGTATCAGAAATTCCATAAACTTTTAATTCGAGCGTAGGTAAATAATATATATATTTGAAGAAAATGCTACGCTAATACACATAACCGAAATTTTACAAACATCATTTCATTGCACTTGTCAGAATCCAAAATATACTTATGTATGTACGTAAATATGTAGGCAGAATAGCCAGTAAGTAGTTTAATAGTAACAATTTCGGGTCGCCGATTTCGAATATACCCTTAAGCTGATGTCACATAAAACTTTTGCTTCGCTTTACGTGACAGATTCGCTTTGACAGATAAGATGAATTGTATGAAAATGCACAAAGCATGCCACATAAATCGTTGAAGCGGCAGCGCGAAGCGAAAAGATGGTCAACTCCCATCTTTTTGCGCGCTTTGACAATCAGCCGGTTTAATATTTATTTTGTTTCGTCCAAATTCGGGTTTTCATGCAGAAACATAAAACTTAATTACATTGCTGATAATTTTAAATCAAAATAATTAAAATCCACAGCAACTTTGATGAGTAAAAAAGCGGTACAACATTGTTTTCTTGGCGTTCATTGTGGCATACCTTTTGCGTCTGGCGCTTTGCTGGCAAAGTTATAAATGTCACGCAAAGCTACAAAGTTTTATCTGGCATCAGCTTTAAGCCTGGTTTTCATTGGGTCATATTTGACGTCAAAATAATGAAAATGGGTTGTCATCTGGTGTCATTTGCGTTTGTTTTCATATAACACCACGCACTCATATAAAATGACATCCAAATGAAAACGGCACTCGCCGCTGATGTGGCAGCATTTGACAACCAGAATGTATTTGCCAACATGTTGGTAATTTTGATTTCGTTTGCCATGCGAACAGCTGATTCTAGCTACAATACGGACCGTTTAGATACAAAAAAAAAAAAAATTCAGATCCATAGAACTTTTTCACTCTGATTGCAACCATACCCAAATTATTTGGGGGTACAACAAAGAAAATACAACAGGTTAAACTTCAACTTTCCTATTTTTATATGTCTAATATCTCGGAAACTACTTGAGAAAAGTATTGAGGCCAATTCAAAGATAATTTCAATACCTTTTTTACAACGTATTTACTATTACCATCTTTAAAACAAATTTTGGTAAAGGCTGTTTAAAAAGATATATAGATATATATATACAATTTCGATTTTTACCTCTACTTTCGTTAAATGTTGCCCTATAACAAACCTTTCTATATAAGGTAATAATTTGTACTTCCTAAATAATATAAATTTCTGTAGCATTAACTCCTCTGCAACTATCTCCAAATAAGGTAATTTAATAAAAAATTAAATTTTTTTGTTTTTTAGTATTTTTGACTTAAAAATATAAAAAATCAGAAAAATTAGGTACATCAACGGAAAGATAAACTAATCATCTTTATTTTGACATCATTAGTTGTTTAATCGGTTATGTAGTTCATAAGATATTGATATTTCAAAATATCGAAAACTTTAACTTAAGCTCCTATATCTTCTTAGGGCTGGTTTCTCCAACTCAACTTAACTTAGTTTAGCCACTTTTTGGACTTAAGTCAAAAGTTAGCCTACGTTTTACACAGCTTATTCTTGACTTAGTCAAGAAAATTGGCTTAACTAAGTTAAGTTGAGTTGGAGAAACCAGCCCTTAATGTTTTACTTGCGCTAAATAATTTTGACAAGGTTGAAATCAGTATGAAGAGTTCTATCTAATTACATTTTTGGTTTATCTATAGCTAAAAGGTCGGTATTCAACACTTTTTGTAAAAATTTAACATCACATTGAATATCAGTAATGAAAACGCAATGTCAATCATCTGATACCGAAATTTGACGACAATCTTTGACATGCACTGCGATATCGACATTTGGTCAGTTTTTAAAATCTAATGAAAACGCATTTGACACCAAATGAACAGCTGCCAGATGAAGGCAGTATTTGATGTCAGTGATTTTGACCTAATGAAAACCAGCCAATTGGTAGACGTCGATTATAAAACTGTAAATGCCATTGGAGGCTTTAAGTGGTCATCAGTGTTGCTACGCCGTCTCACGAAAATGTATCACTGACCAAGCCAATAATGTATCCAAATTTATCCAGTTTTCTCTTTTTACGTATACATCTCATAATTTGCAAGAAAACCGAAAATTTTCAAGAAAAAGACATAATTTAACCCATCCTAAGGACTTGGAATACATGTATATATATTTTTATGCTTCATAAAATCAAACATTTGTAATTTCAATTTATAAATTACATTTTTTGTGCATAAGTATTTTGCAAAGTAAGTATAATAAATAATAAGTAATATGTTACATTTATACCTGTACACTCTAAAAAGAGCATGTAAAACTACTACTGAAAAGTGTCTATTTTTCAACAAGAATCTGTATAAATATACGTATAAGATGTTCAGGATTTGATTTTGAACTTGAGATCTTTAAAACATGTACATAACTACACATAAAATGTTTAAAATTGCAAAAATTTTCAAACTAAAAACATTTCCTACTAATAGTAAACATTAGGGGCTCACATTTACTCTATTTTAAACTTTTAATGTGTAATTTTGCTCTTCGCGACAAATGTGGTATGTAAAAGTAAACAGGCAATGTTTAGTTTTATTACATGGTGTGCACATTTGCACACATTAAAAGAGGAAACTGGTTACCTCTCTTTGCGTGCCAAATGAAGTTTTCTCTCAAAGTTTAAACTGCTGGCAAATGTAAATAAGGATTAAAATTTAATAACTAATTAATACAACTACTTCAGTTAATCAAAATTTCTGCCAAAAAACGGGACATTTTCTGATCAAATTTATAATATCTTTAATTCAATTCATCGCAAAACATAAACTGTATAGTATTTTTATGAAATATGTCAAAACATTAGTCCCGAAGTTCACCTTGATCCATAAAGATATCTTAGTCAAAAACCGAATCGTCACCGAAAATTTTGGTCTGAAATAATTTTGGTTATTATTTTTGTTCCCATGTAAGTATATATGTATGTATGTACGTATGTATTTCTAAATGGCCTTGTGGGCGGTAGGTTTTTTTAAATCTGCGCAAAATAAGGTTGTTTACGTGATGCTATATGCCGAGGACTATCACATGGCACCGCAGGCTTTAACTAATTTTGAAAAAATATACAAAAAAAAGTCTTAACTTTAATAGGTGTGGGGGTAATATCGGTAGCGGAAGATGCTTCTATAATCCGAATAGAATAACTTACTGGCAGAAATCAGTTTCTAGTGAGCATATATTTATCTAAATGAACATTTAATATGTGTATACTATGTACATGCATACATAAGTACACACATACGTATGTACATACATATACAATAAAGTATTAAATAATATGAATGAACAAATGTGACTGACCACATTCGAATGTTTTCAAATTGTAAGGGACCGATTTTAGCCTGATCACCACTTAACAAGCTTAGTATACACATGTATGTAGTATGCGATAGATATTTGGCATGGGATTCAGATCGCCAAAAATCCGCTTACGTCTCAAAACGTCACCCGACCGCAAATCTTTCCAATGCGTCCTCCCATTCATTGTCCCTTATTGCCGCGGTAAAAAAAAAAAAACAAAATCATACAAACGCAACGAAAATAAAATGTGTTGGAAATAAAACAAGTACATATGTATGTATGTAGGTATGTAAAGAAAATTGTCAGAAGCGCCAGAAGCATTAGAACTGCAACGTCTTGTACAACTACATACATATTTGCCGATTTATTTTTAGCTCTGGCTTTTAAATTTTATGTTCAAATGTTTTGTTAGTGAATTTGCATTGATTGGCGAAAGATTTTCTTTGGCGTTTGCATAAAAATATCTTACTTGGGCGTCATTATTTTCACACAACTTGCTTTTGACTAAAATATAGAAAAAAAAAGAAATGTTATGACAGAAAGTTGGGTCAACACAACTCAGCTTCGAATATAGCGTCAGGTGGTGAGATTTTTTTCGTTATACGTATTTTTTGTTCTACGTTACGTGCTAATATGCCGGCTTCGCCCAAACTGCACCATATTTCATCTCTTGAACTGACCTAAATGATTTTCACTACTGTGTGCTGCCTACATTAAATAGTTATATCGCAAAAGCATGTATCTGAACAATGCGTGGTATAGGAGATATAGCTTATACATTATTTAAGAAGTAAAATTAATTAGAAAATAGCTCATTCCCACTTTAAGCTTTTCGTTGAAAATGAGTGAAAATAGTGCATAATTTCATCTTCCTAGCTGCATAAATGGAGGAGTTACAATGAAAAATCTCATATCTGAACAATCAGTTGTATGGGAGATATGAAGATAGAAATCTTTTGAGATGGGGATTTTTCAATAAAATTTTTCAACATAGTATCACAATTTTTTTCCATAAGTTATCACTTATCAATCTACTTGAAGTACATTATACGCCGCGCAACTAATATTTTTAATTGCTACTCTATTTAAACCATATTTTTTAAATTATTTCCTACTATCTTGGTCAAGTTAGATTTTCAAGGTTGCAGCAGCTAGCATTAAGTTGAAAATTGGTACTAATATAACGAACGACATTATAAATGAAATGGAAAAAGTCCTAATCGATCCCAGTTCTGTAAAAAAAAATTCAAGGTCAAAGGTCACATAAATTGATATTTACAATTTTTCAGCTAAACCGTAATGTTTATCATAAAACTAGGTTAGACAAAAGTGTAAATCATGCAATTATATCTAAAACCAGTCTTGACACTTTTGTTTCTAAGAGTCACCATTTCTGGAATGTAACGACTCGATCGACATCCATTTTGTAATAATTCATTTAACTTACAAAATACTTTGAATTGTAGTTAATTTTTTAACAGGTGGTAGTATAACAAATTCAGCCTGTATGGCAGGTGCCACGGGCCCTTTTCCAAGAACCATACATTTTTTCCATGAGTATAGTATTGATTTCATATACACTGCCGGAACAAAGTATTGGCACAGCAAATTTTTCGCAATATATGCAACAATGTTCATTCTAATATTTTTCCGCTAATTTCGTATAAAAATATGGTTCATTCTACAACAAAAAACATAAAAATATAATTTCTAAACTTTGTGCAAAGCTCGCGAAAATTCAGCAAATTTTCATAAAAATGTTCAACTTTTTAATCAGATTGGGCGTGGCACCGCCCATACAAACAGAAATTCTCATATGGCTTATTTCTGGAACCGCTTATACTAACGTCCTGAAATGTGACACAGCTATTTATGATATCATTAACGTACTTATGGCGAAAAGTGTTAGATAATGGGAAAGTGGGTGTCGCACCGCCCATACAAACTGAAATTCTCATATCGCTTATCTCTGGAACCGCCTATGCTAACGTTCTGAAATTTGAAACAGCAACATATGTTGCCAATACCGTACATACGGCGAATAGTGGTCGATTTTGAAAAAGGGGGCGTGGCACCGCCCGTACAAACTTAAATTCTCATATCGCTTATTTCTGGAACCAATTAATATAAGGTGATGGAATTTTATACACCTACATTTATACACATATAAAATCGCAAGAATCATTTAATAGAGAACCATTTTCTCCCAGATTTTAAAATCGCATTGAATGATTGTTGTTTTGTGCAAAATTTTTAGAAAGATCAGTGTGTTCGTCTCCCGATAGGTGGCGCAGGGATTGAGAGCTATGCTAAAAAATCATATTTATGTTCAGATTTGTTTCACTTTTAGAACACATATTAGTAACATAAAATTTGGTATAACTTGGTAGCCCAATTGTGTGATGAAAAAATATTGGGCTCTGGCCCAGTCTTGATAAAAACCCGTGTGAAACCGCCGTTAGAGAAGGAAATATTATATTTTGTTGTAAACCTTCAAGAAACTTTCTCAACCGTTAACGACTCTGATGAAAAATAGAAAGAGTTTATGTAGATGTGGGCAATTTAGTTTTTAGCCTCCAAGAGGTTCTCAGACAAATATAATGGGACAACTTATTTACGGTCTGAATTGGTATATGTTTGACATATTTGTCAGTGATGAACATCTCATCTATACATACAAATACATATGTGTATTTTTTATAAATGAAAATCGAGGTCCCTTGTTCGGTCTATTTTCAAATGCTACTCAGGAAATTTGAAGAGGACTTGGTAGAATTAGCATTAATCAATCCGGTATTAACGTCCATAATTCGATTTTAGGTTTTCCTGTAATTCGCTGTAGTATAGTATAGTTAGTATTGATGACAGGTAAAATTCAAAAGTGTATGAAAAAAGATGTCGAATTTCGACAACTGGGCGATACTAGTAAAATGAATTGCTGTTTTTGGTTTTTTGAGTTATGGCAGTATTGAAGTAAATGAGTGATCGTTAAATGCACTTTATCAATACATTTGTTTGTATTTTTAGCAGACTTCAAAAAAAGGAGAAGGTTATCAAATCGTTGGAATACTTTTTTTAAGTATGTTACCGCATAACTTTGGACCATGTCAACCGATTTCGATACTTGTTTTCCCATCGGAAAGCTAGTGTCTCACAGGTATTCCTAAATTTTTATATGAGAATTGAAGTCGGCTGTTTTTTTTGCTTAAAAATTACTTTTGTTTTATGGAATCGGCATCGGTATCTGAAAAAAATTGGAATCGGCCGGATTCTAATAAAAAATTACTAGTGTCTTAGACGCTTCATATAACGCAGAAGCATTGACAGGCTCAAAGTTTGGAAGGTGGCTTTGATACAAGGGCCGATCCTATTATTTAGGATGCTCACAGTTCTATATTATCTACTGTGTTAATTTTGCCACCTGGTAACTTTAAAACATTTTACCATGTGGTAACTTTGTTTGTTGTTGGTTCCCATACTAATTAGATATAACACTTTTGGGCAAAATTACTCGACTTTGGCTCATGTTTTTGTTTGGTGTTAAACTGGCATCTCTGATCAGCTGATTATTCACGCTAAGAAAAAATGGAAAGTGAAGCAGAAAAAAGTGAAACGCGTCAATTCTGCTAGTTTTGGATTTTGGTCTCTAACATCAACGCCAATTTCAAAAAATTAAAGCCGGTTTCCTGATAGGAGCATAACAAACCAGACGAAGGCTCCCCGCTCTTCTAAATAAATAATAATTTTGTATTATTTCTGTCTGAATTTATATATGACTCAACTGGATCTTTTTTTAAATACATTGATACTTATTTATATATAAGCAATAAGCAATTACATCCCTGCAGGAAATGTATCTAACTATAAGTTAACTTGAAGTTGATTAGGAAGGAACTAAAAGTCACTATTATCTGTATATTCTCTTTGAGGAAAGCTAACTATATTTCTATGGCGATGACCGCGAAATAGTCAAGGGTGTAACTAACTATTTTTGGACACAAAATATGACTAAGATTTTTTTTTAATTTTTTTACTGTGTATTTACTTTAATTTAACGTAACACATTTGTTTACATCATTCTGCTCATATTCTTTTTCCGTCAGACACAACTTCAAAATGATAGTATAAAATTTTGATATTCATTTATTTGTTCTGAACTCGACAAGGGATTTATGAAATGTGGAAAAAATGTATATTCGAAGTAAAATTTGTTTGAGGATATTTAAATAGAAACTTGTACTTTTCAACTAGTTGCAAGTTAGCCCTTTGTAGTTAACTACAAGTTATATATTTAAAAAAAAATCCCGTAAAAAAGCTAACTAAAAGTGAGTTATTTTTCATCAATTGAAATTTTTTTCTGCGGGGATTTGTACATCTATACCTATATACACATACATACATACAAACAATGCATATCACACACGTTTTTCAAAAGTGACTTAACTCAAAATTTGACATTTGTGAAATTATGTTCACAGATCGCTTATTTACTTTTAAGCAAAAGCTGGAGCAAATTTTTGTTAAAATTTGTTGAAAAAAATTTAAGGTAAAGTCTCCCTTGCCCATATGATTAACATGTGCTACGAAATAGTTTTTCGCATTTTCTGACGAACGCGTAATTTGGAGTTGTGTCACTTTGAAGATCGTATCCGATATGTATGTAAATATGTATGTAGATCACTGCAAATGAATGTTCTATATTCATTTCTTGGCAAATTATTTCCTTGCCCACCTGGTATAATAAAATACATTTTCCGTTCTATAAATACTTTAGAAATATGTAGGTATATATTTACATACATACATACATACATACATACATACATATGTAGTACTTAAGATTATTTTGTTTATATTCGTCATTTAATTTGCCAATACATATGGAAAGAATTTGAATATTTTCGACCTAACATTAGAACCATTGAACTATTTTTAACCCGTTCAGAACCATCGTTCAATATATTGGACACACTTTTTTGTGCTTAAAGCTCTTTTTTTTTTGTAAATAATAGATTTTTTTGTATGGATATCAGTTGTTTTGAGCAAATTGTATCAATCTTCTTTACCGCGTTTCTTTAATTTAATTTTTGGAATGCAAATGACCGTATGTTTTCACAAAAGTGAAAAGTGTCAGAAAAGTCGATAGTTAGCAGTGTAATCGTTTGAAAAAAATATTATTTTTTCGGTGGAATTGCTTATGCAAAAATTTTACATTAATTAAAAAAAAAAGACTACACTTTTCTTTAAAGAATGTATTAGTGAAGCTACCGTTAAAATTTTAAATCGATCCCGTGTAATGACATATATAGATGTAGCGTTTTCGTCCAGATTGAAAAAAGTAATTTCGAGAAAGTTTAAAAGTTTTACAAGTGCTCAGCGGGCGATCCAAGGCGCTGCAGGAAAGTTGAGCAATATCCATAACAAGTTTTTTCTAATAACAGTCGCCCTTCGGAGGGCAATGGCAAACCTGCGAGTGTTCCCTTGCCATGCAAAAACTTCGCAGAAAAAATCATCTACCATTCAGAGTTGCGGTAAAATTTCGGTCCCTTCATTTTTGTAATAATAACAAGAAATTTTTAACCAATAAACAAAACCGACTTCAATTCGCATATAAAAATGTATGAGTACCGTTAATTTCTTCATGATCCAATGATCGGATATAACCAAATTGGGCCACCTCGGAGTTACCGCCTTTCCGTAAAAAAAAGTTATAGAAATCGGTTAACGTGGTCCAAAAGTATGCGGTAACATACATAAAAAAATATATATAGGTATACATTCCGACGAACTGATAACGTTCTCATTTTTTTGAAGTCGGTTAACAAGATGCACACCTCAAATTTGCGAACGCCAAAAATATTTTTTTTTCTTAAGATTTATAGCGGAAGGAAATATATTCAAGGTACCAAAAGCGAATATTGTTCAAGAGAGGCTGCATTTTCAAAACCTTATGGCAGCAAATTTATAACTGCCATAAGAATGTTGAAAACTTATAAGTTAGGTAATAATTTCACCATCAAATACTTAGCGAACAGAAGTCGAAAAGTCGTGGAATGAGAGTCGATTCTAGTCGACTTGAGGTCTCTGAACTCGATTCCAAAAAGGCGATTTTATTTTTATATCAAATAGTAGGATTTTTATTAAAGTCAGAGGGGGTTATCGTCATCCTAAAGCAATAAAAACTTCCTGCGACACCCTTATGTACATATGTACATGAATGTGCCTCACTTCCGTTATTTTGAAATTTTGTGTGCCTTGAACGATTATAAAAATAGTAGAGAAACCTTTGTTGAACTTATAAAAGATTTTATTTTATTTATTTAGAAATACATAGCTAACGGCATACAAATCGTAACATTGTTTCCAGAATTCGACATATGTACGAATACACCTTATATACAGTTTTATAAACCAACAACTATGCAACAGCATGCTAATGCGTTTGTGGTATTTAAAAATAGCTTAAAAAAAATTCAATGTGTGTACATCTACTAAGTTTTGACACAAGGACACCTTTAACTCAATCTACCTCCCTTCCACTTTTCCCTATCATTTCGCATTTTCTAAGTTATATTTGACGCATTTAAGTTTTGGTGCTGCATAGTTTGTCGGCGCCAAAAGACTACCTAGTACCATGACTGTCGGCACCCTACATTCTATTGCCGCACTTACGTAAATTGACGAGTGTCTATAGAACACCCATCGTCCTGGCGTTTGTGCCCCCTAGCGACATTGATGGGCTTACTAACGGCAGCGGAACATGCCACTTAGCACGTCGGCAACACACTCGGTTCTCTTCCAATCGCCTGCAATCCATTCCAACTACACGATACCGTTTCTCCTCATGGTGATTTTATTACAGTTTTGCTCATGAATGTGCTTACATACTTATGCACTTTTGAATACATATGTACATACATGTATTCTCGTCCGCAGACGTCGTTGTATGCACTTGTCTAACAAAAAAAAAATGCACGTCCTTCAAATGTTGGCCTACCACTTATATACATACGTACATATATCCTCATTTTGCTCATTAAATCTATGTGGATATGTACATATGAACATACATACATATGAACATTTGTACCTCATATTTGCAGGAAGATTGCGCTTAGTATTCCAAAAAATCAAAACCTCCAAAGAAACAAAATTTAAATTTAATTTATTCTATCGTAAATAGAAATATATAATAAATCTTTTAGTAAATGCACTTACCGCTCATTAAGAAAACTAAATTTAATCGTTTATATTTAAAATGTAATATTTTTATAATGTCATGACTTCGTCTTTATAACACAAATACGTTTTATATACTTATGTACATACATATATATCAACGAGGGGTGTGCACCGGGAATATCCGGACCCTTAATGGGTAAGGTGCCTCTGCCCGGCTGGTTGATGTCCTCGAGAAGACAAAGGTTGACATTACGAACATCCAAGAAATCCGATGGAAGGAAAATGTGAAGGCTTGCGGCGTCTACTACAGCTGCCACGTAAAGGAGCGCCAATTCGATGTTCGATTTGCGGTGGGGAGAGACTCCGTCACCGGGTACTTTGGTTCACCCCAGTGGACGAAAGTCTAGCCACAATCCGCATCAGAGCGAGATTCTTCAACATATCGCGGGGCGTCCAGGGGTCACTTCTATGAGCGCTTGGAACGTACATATGAGCGCTGTCTCCGTCACGATATCAAAATCGTGCTTGCGAATTTCAAGGTCAAGATGCACGACGAAACGTCCGATGACGATCTGAGGCTGATCGACTTTGCCGGGCCCGAAACATGCTAGAATGTATGTAGTACTAGGTCCATGCATTAATGGTTAATGAAGCTCAGCATGGCTGTCTCCAGATCGAAAAAAAGAAAAACTAAATCGATCTTGCTGTGATAGCAAAAAATGTACGCCCAATAATGCAAACAAAGCTCAAGAAGAAAAGTTGCAATCACAAGAATATTGATGCTAATTTAACGTTGTTTTTTGTATACAATCTGACATAACGACAAGGAATGGAGCAAGCCCATTTTATCATTATTATCTCATCCAGGGACCGAAAACTGTCATGGAAAAATTCACTATGAAGGAAATGTTCTACAACTAAGTGATACATAGTACCAATCGATTTCTTTTTTCAGCGAGACTAATTTGAAAATAAATTTTTATTTGCAATTTTTATGCAAAATTAAAAAAAATTACAATTACTTTTGATTTTTATATTATAAATCCAAAATAACAATTATTTTTGATTTTTATGTTATATGTATGTCGTAGATATTGAAGACAATTATTTATAAAAGTCATCAATAAAAATCGGTGAGTGACTTTTACTTCTAAAAGATATCAATATAAATCAGTTACCGACTTTTATTTTTTAAATCATTCGTAGAAAACTCATTAACATTTTTCGCAGTTAAGAAGGTGTTGGGCAACAAAAGTTTACTACGACTTATACAAACGACTTTTATAAGTATGATTTAAAAAATAAAGGTCAGTGACTGATTTTTATTTATGACTTTTATAATTAAAAGTCTTCGATAACTGTTGTCTAGAATATAGAACTAGCCGCGACATCTACCCCGCCGGAAGTAGAGAAATATTTAATAACCGCATTATTATTACTGCGCCTAAAATTATGCATTGCGCTGGAGCTGAACTGCACGACACGCCATCTCTTTAAATGAAATTAATTATCAAAAAATCAAAGTTGTTTTTTCTTAACGCATACGCCTTCATTTTATTGGTTTTGTCTTAAAAACAATCCAAATTAAGTTTTATGTAATTCGGACCACGGCTACCCGTGTCGACTTGCAGTCAAAGTTATCAGAAAAATCAGAATAATATAAAAATATTATCCCTCAAGACTTTTAGTTTTGAATGCATTTTGAATAATCTTAGTTGAATTTAAATCCACGAATATAAGTATATAAGGATATTAAAGGAAATTATTTTCTAAGGATATTTCTCAAAATTTTTAATTAATTCTTCCACATTTGTTACTTAATCAACCCGAGCGGACATGTCAAATACTAAAACACTTTATTTTGCTTATTTATTATTATGAAAGACTTTTTTTTTAAGTAGGAAAACAAGTTCGCACGTTTAATAATATAGAGAAGTAATCGAAAGTTTACGTTTTAAGAGATTTCATCATCCAATTAATAAGCTTGATAAGGAGCATATTCAGCCTAATAGATAACTAAATTGCTCAAATGTGTCTTTCTATCCGTCCTTTTGTATACCAACTGTATGAATTTATCAAACTTTGCTTGCATTTTTCTACAAAATTGAAATTTTAAAACAATTCTATTTATTATTAAACGTGCGATTTGTTATTAAAGTTGAATTTAATAATTTAACGTTCATCATACGCCCTGTCAGACCAATTAAAAACTGTTCTACAATTGCAAATTTTCAGGACATACACAAATTACACAGTGCTAAAAAAAAATGTCATGAAATACACCCGAAACAAAACCTAGTGCAGATTGTAGGTATGGTCGAGTACAACATGAAAATAGGTCCCGTATAGTTTCGGAACCCTCTATTTTATTTTTATACCAAAAAAATCGTGATTTTCGTACCTGATGCAATAGCTTGATTATTTTCCATCTGATAAAAATCGAACAAGGTTTAAAAAGAGGATTTATATATATTGTTGGACTTAGCTTGTTTACAGTTTTCATCGGTTACATTTTAATGAGCCCCTACTTTTCTCAATTTTTTCAACTTTGATCATTGCTAATTGCAAAAATTTCAAAAGAGCTTGGCCTTCTTAAGCACCGTGTTGATTTTTAATTTTTTTTTTTTGAAATCGGACAAACATTACTCCCCCTGAATTATAGCTAGCCTTGAGTTTTTTTTGAAATTACCGTTATGTGGGTGGTCTATGTCTATTAATACCCTTGACACCTAGATGGTCTCTTACGTGCACCGGAATGCATCTGTAAATCGTTACATTCTAATAAACGAATGACAAAACCGTCTACCTTTGGTTGATAAGATGAACGGTTGCCGGAAGCGATCAGGTACAGATAACAGATCAATTAAGTACTAGAGGTGATAAGTGACATAGAACGTTTTGCAGTATCACCGACGATATGTTATTTAGGCTAAAAAGCACAAATATAGAGGGTATGAATATCAAAATTTGCAAACGCATTTTTTTCCATATACATATATTCTTGGGACAGTCTAATGTACATATGTACGTGTATACATACATAGGTGTATGCAATTTTGAAAGTAATAACATAAAAATGAAAATATTTTGAAACGAACATCAAAACAAATATCGATAGCTTAGAATGAAAAATTGCTAAGTCCACTTTTTATGAAAACTCATATTTTGATACAGGAGGTTAGAGAAATAAAAAAATGCATTGTTTCGAAAAGGATAAAGGTACTTGTTTTATGTTTTCTCGTTTCATAATTAGCAATTTTTAGCAAAAAAAACCGACTTCAATTCTCATATAAAAAGAAAATATATATGTTTATTTAATGATCCAATGATCGGGTCTAAACCAGATTAGTATGGGACTACCTCTGAGACACTACCTTTCCGATGCACAAAGTATTCTCGAAATCGGTTGACGTGGTCCAAAGTTATGCGGTAACATAAATAAAAAAAAAAATATTCCGACGAACTGATAACCTCCTCCTTTTTTGGAAATCGGTTAAAAAATAAAGAAGACTTCAACTGCTTTATAAATCGAAATCACTTTATAGAGCTTTATAAATCTATTTTACTTTTTATGAATAAGGCGATATGATTATAAGAAGTCTTTTTCATCTCATGTAAAATTTAAAAAAATGGGACTTAGCAACTTTTCATTCTAAGCTAGTGATATGTACATATGTAAGTGCAGAGCGTTAAAAGTTCGCGCAAATAGCTGACTGTCGCCTTTGATTAACACAGTTTGCGAAAATGAAAAATAATTCGATTCTGAAATAAATGTGGATTGCCGACGAAAGTGGGCAAGAATATACTAAAATGTATTATTCATCTGGCTGCAACAAAATTGAATGGCCAGAAATCTGAAGACAAATCGTAAGGTAGAGGAAGAGGAAATCGAAAATCAGTGTGTGGAAAAGTATGCATTTTCATACATACACATATGTATGCATATACAGCTATATGTATATGTACAAATATTTGTACGTACATATATGTATTTATGTGTGTACCTATACATAGGCAATTCATATTCAATAATATTTGCAACGTGCGCCCGGCACTTTAGTAGCTCAAGAAATTCACATGTGTGTCGAATGTTTATCGCAAGTGATTTCTGCCTCGCGAAAAAGGAAAAGGGAACGACATTTATGTATTTATATTGTAAACTTGAGTTGTATTTAGTGTATGTATGGCTCACCAAAATCGTAAAAATGCCACCAAAATTAGGCTACCATCATTATATATATTTGGCCATATTTACACATATACCTGCTATATAGCATATAGTATTAACCATTGATTTTACGTTGCTCATTTTACCGCTTAACGATTCGTTACTTAAATTTTCCACGTTTGGCGGCCGGCCAAATGTTTTACCTCGACCCACAGTGGGAGCGGCGAGATTCGATATCGTGATTCTGTTTCCTGCATTTCGGCTAGTTTGTGATATTTTGTTTTTCCGATAGTATTTCCTTGCCGCGTTTACTGTGTCACTGCCTGTCTGTACGCATTTTGAATATTGCTTTGTACTTTCTTGTTTTTGGCTTTCTTGCTTTTCGTCAATTTGTTCAAAGTCATGCCATTGCCATTACTCTTATTTATTTTATAAAAAATATTGTTCGTACTATGTATATCCGGAACATATGTATGTAGATATCAGAGGTGTTAAAGAATGCAGTCATCCTGGCTTTAAATCATTGCAGTCATATTCACTGACTAACACTTTTTAACTGCAGCCAATCAATCACATGTTTGACTAAAGACTGCAAAATTGGGGTCATTAGTCTTTTCTGTTATTAATGACTAATTAGTCATTTTTGCAGTCTGAGGTGAATGATAAAATTCTAAAGCAATCTTTGCGTGCACATCTTGATAGAATTATAATACTTACACTGCCGGAACAAAGTATTGGCACAGCAAATTTTTCACAATATATGCAACAATTTTCATTCTAATATTTTTCCGCTAATTTCGTATAAAAATTATTAAACTTTGTGCAAAACTCGCGAAAATTTAGCAAATTTTCATGAAAATTTTCAACTTTTTAATCAGATTTTTTAGAGTTTTTTTTTATGTATTGCAGATTTAACACCTATGGTAGATATGTAGGTATGTACGAAAGTTATGCACATACTTTATAAAAGTTTAAAAAAGTTCAACAAATTCTAATCAAATTTTTATACTTTTTAATCTGAGTTTTTACACAATTTTTGGGAATGCAGCGTCTAAAACGTTAACGACACATAAACATATTACTGTGGCGCTTTAACCGCCTAAGCGTTTCTCATCTGGGCCAACTGATGATATCAATACGTTGACAATTGTAGCTCGTTTGGTATCAAAACGGCTACTAAACCCCGCTCGGGTAGGCTCATCCATTAACGTTGTCGTCTGTTTCAGTTAAGGGGAAGCCCAGGAAGTGCGCGACTTCAACGGGATCTCTCCATAGGAACAGAGGCGCTAGCTGGGTGTGCTTTTAGGGGCATGCGAAGAGGTGCCGTGAGTCATGTGGCGACTCTCCGTATGCGGGGCATTGGTTGGGCACATCCTCGTTTATTCTGCTCAGGTATGAGTTTAGCCTGCTGCAATAACCACAGCGAAGTAGCATTACATCAACCAGCCGGGCAGAGTCACTTTTGCCGTTAAGGGTCCAGACATTCCAGGTCCTTTACTCGCTCGCAGTGGTCATCGTCATCCTAGGCACAATTTTTATTTTTATTGTTATCTATTGTTTATTTAACAATTTTTTAATGTTAAAGATTTTTTATTGGTCCCCTATTGCATTTTTTGGGGTTTCTGGCGGACCTATAGAATATATGTAGCTACTATAAAAAATTGTTTAAGTAAACAATTGGGTATTATTATTGGAAGTCCAAGACCGTGATCCAAGGCCTTTTTGCACATGGGTTGGTTGCTCATGTTATCCAGAGTGCGCGGGAATGCAAAAGTCTGGATTAAGTATGTTGTATGTATTATGAATGTCGGTACATCAGGGTAGTAAAAAAGGTAAGTAAAGCCATCTAGAATTGTTCTATATCGGAAAAATTTAGCCTTAAATATTTTTTTTTATCTTGAAATCAAAGAAATATTTACAGGCCTCTCGAAGCACTCAACGTTTCGATGTATTTTATGTGGGGGAAAAAACAACTTTTCGTAGAAATGGAATGCTCTTCAGGAGACTTGCAATAAAAATACCCAATTGTTTATTTAACCATTTTTTAATGTTAAATATTTTTTTATTGGTCTTCTATTGCATTTTTTGGGGTTTTTGGCGGACCTATAGAATATAGTTACTATAAAAAAATGGTTAAGTAAACAATTGGGCATTATTGTTGGAAGTCTCCTGAAGAGAAACAGAGTTTTCCGATCGAAAGAAATTGGTTTTTAAGAATTCTAGACCATTTTAACGAAAATTTATTTTTTTCCATATAAAATACATGGAAAACTTTGAGCGACCTCTATATATTTTTTCATTTCAAAATAAAAAATAAGGGTATATTTCTGCGGTATAGAACAATCCTAGGAGGTAAGAGCATTAAAATTCCGACTTTACTTTTTTTACTGTACATACAAACATAATCATTTTATCGGCCCCTTTGCGCGAAATTATCGTATGTGCCAGAAACAAAATTTTACAGGAGAGCGTTTTTTCGCGTTTAAAAACACTATTTTTTTTTAAATTTTTTCTTTAGTGCGCCCGCAAGAAAAAATGCAATGTAACATGCTATAAAGTTTACAGAAAATTTTCGGTGTAACTCTAAAGATTTCAGCTATAATATTTTACCAGGTGATGCATTGTGGGGTGTTGTTCAATTTCGATAATATAGCACATGAGATAATTTCGCGCAAAGGGGTCGATATCATATGCGATGCTTAACTTATACATAGTATGTATGTGTGTGCGCACATTTGTATAAGTAGTTAAATTTTGTGGTAACTCAACTTTGACGGCAAATCATTTTCAGCACAAACAGTTCTTATTACATATATAAAAATAAACATACATATATATGTATGTACATAATTAGAAACATATATACATATGTACAATTTAAGTTGAAATACCGTTTTGTCACATCTACAATGTATGTTCTTCTTAATACAGATAATACCGACTGCAGCGATATGGTCCAATTGGAGCCGGAAAAGAGCACACAGTGCGTAGTGCATGATCTTACGCCCAAGTCAGAGCAAAAGAAAATAAATATTGTAGTGCGCTCACAGTACACCGTCGAGAAGGTATTTCGCAATATCAGTACACAGTATCCCTACGAGTTGTACGATTTGGTTCTGCAGCCAAATGAGACGGAAAATACGCTGGTAGGAAAGATCAACAATTTCAATGTAATTTATATTTTGTACGAATTTCCTTTTAAATATCATTTTCAGATACATTTGAATGCGCGTAAATCAGAGCTCCTCTTCGCCATACCCGGCTTTGCTCCACAGGAAAAGAATGTACTTGTTCTGCTGCCTCCAGGCGTTTGGGATGGAAATGTTAAGAAACGTTTTGATTTCGCAAAACCATTGACCAAAAAGAAATGCATTTCAAAATCGTCCAAGTTAAGCACAAAGGAGACATCCACAGCAACAATTAAAGCTGCACAGAGTCCATCTACACCTGACGAGAAAGTCACTACAACTTCAATTGTTACAAATGGTGTTGATTCCACCGCCGCCTCTATCAACAGCGCAATGAATGGTGATAGCGAAATATCAGCGCATAGCGCTGATATCATAGCAAACAACAACCACAACGAGAGTTTAGTAACAAAAAATATTTGTACTGATTTGAATGGTGCTGGCGATGCTTCATCAACCACTACAGATGAGTTATCTTCTTCCCAGCATACAGCGACTGTCATAGCCAGCACAAGAACAACAAATACCGCCACCATGGCGCATTCATTGAAATTGAGTCCACTTTCCGATCCAGAGCTTTTATCTGACGACGACTTGGCGCTTGGTGCATCTGCAAGCCCCACCGAGACTGAGCCATATAGTGGTGATGGTTTGCTCAAGATTCGCAACACTTCACCACGAAGTCCCAAATACGGTCCACTTACAGAAGGGGAAATGTATCAACAGATGACACTTCACCGTGATTTCACTCGATTGGGGAAAAAGTTGCAACCCACATCGGCTTCAGCGTCAACTACCACGAGTGCTTCCTCTGGCTCGACCACAATGTCGACAATGTATACAGGTGGTGCGAATGGGTATGTGGGTTTGGTGAATCAGGCCATGACTTGCTACCTGAACAGCCTACTTCAGGCGCTCTTCATGACGCCAGAATTCCGTAATGCACTCTACCGTTGGGAGTTCGACAATGACAACGAAGCGAAAAATATTCCCTACCAGCTGCAGAAGCTTTTCCTCAACCTGCAGACTTCAAAGAAATCTGCTGTAGAGACAACAGACTTGACGCGCAGTTTTGGATGGGATTCAACGGAAGCATGGCAGCAACACGACATACAAGAATTGTGTCGGGTTATGTTCGACGCGCTGGAGCACAAATTTAAAAATACCAAGCAAATGAATCTGATTGCAAGCTTGTATGAGGGAAAGATGATCGATTATGTGAAGTGTCTGGAGTGCAATACGGAGAAAACGCGCGCTGACACTTTCCTCGATATACCTCTACCGGTTCGTCCTTTTGGCAGCACTGTCGCCTATGGTAGCATCGAAGAAGCATTGCGTGCTTTCGTACAACCAGAAACGCTCGATGGCAATAATCAGTACTTCTGTGAAAAGTGCAATAAGAAATGTGATGCTCACAAGGGATTGAAATTCAAAAACTTTCCTTACATACTGACACTGCATCTGAAACGTTTTGACTTTGACTATCAAACTATGCATAGAATCAAATTGAATGATAAGTAAATACAATGCCGCTATTCAAAAAGAACAATAATATGTTATTTGTGTACAATTTTATTGCAGAGTAACTTTCCCGCAAACGCTAAATTTGAATAGTTTCATAAATCCTGCTGATCAGGAAGGCCACGCACCTGCAACTTCTGCATCCGCTACTGTGGGCTTATCTGGCGGCAATGCTACATCTAATAGTTTCATGCCTAATGGTACAATTGCCGCCAATGATGATTGCAGTACTACAGATAGTGGCTCCGCCATGGAGGAGGATTTATGTTGTAGCGGCACCGCTACTGCCAGCTCCAGCCAGCATGAAAATGATATGAACGATGATGATGAGGGCATCGATATGAGCACCAGCACAGATCACCGTGTGACTAGTAGCAATGCCAGCGTTGAGCAGCGCATAAAGCATAACACCGGACCATATTTGTATGAGTTATTCGCTATAATGATACACTCAGGCAGCGCCTCAGGCGGACACTATTATGCTTATATAAAGGAGTTCGATAACAATGAGTGGTATTGCTTTAATGATCAGACTGTATCGCCGGTAAGTACTGATAACGAAAAATTAGTATGGCGCTTATAGGGCATCATTGCAAGCAAAGATACTCAGTAAATATTTTATGAGTGCGTAAATTGTAAAAAACCTTTCTAGACGTAAAAAAACCTTTCTAGACGGCATGCAGGGAGGCACCTTCCATCTTTTAGAGATGCTTTGCTGAACAGTCATTGCTTTGATCCAAGAAAATATCACTTTGGGTTGGCAACGCTGTTTTAACTTGGATTAAAATAAAGGATATGTTTGAAGAAGGTTGCCGATGTTTTAAAACAAGATATTTGTTTTCCCGAGCGCACTTGTGCGCAAGGGTGAATTAACTTTTTCCGCATAACGGTTGTTTGTAGCGGCCCAACGGAATCGAGATATGCAGATATAGCAAATATCTATCTGTCCGTCCTTCCATACGTGTGTTCAACAAATGTCGGAAATTTACTTATTAAAAATAATTTCTTTCAAATGTGTACCGCAGACAAAATATAACCGTCAATGGCGAGCGTTACCTCACCATGATACCGGACTTTTTGTTGCCTGAAATGGAAGCTCTTGATGTAGCTGGAAAGAGGAATTGAAAATTGCACCTTCTGAATGGACCACCTACAGCGTAGTCTCGGCCAACATTTGAATGCAACTAGTTTTAAATAGTAAATGTTATTCGCGTGATAATAGAGACCCCAAGATCCAGTTCTGTTTATAGAGCTTTACATAAAACTAAAAAAAAAAAACAAAACTAAGGTCGAAATGTATCACCTCTTATGGGGAAGAAAATTTAGAAGACCGTTCGCAAAAAAAAATGTCAAAAATTAATGGTAATTGGTAGCAATTTCAAACTTATATGCTACTATACTAAAATTCAATGGACTAAAAAACTACGTCTCTGAAATATTTCTGAAAAATCTGCTCAATAAGTTGCAATCAATGAGTTTCATATATAATCATTATCTCAATATTTAGGCGTTCCAAAAAGATGCTTTGTTGAACTCGACAAAATCGCTCAGGCGGTTACACCGCAAAATAAGAAGAAAAAGAACAAAAACAAAAGTTTCTAACTCAAGTTTAAGTTGAATGAATTCTAAAGGTCGTTTAGTTTAGAGAGTATAGCTTAAATATTGCACCATAAAATTATTCAAAGTAACTTTCTAGTTGCTCTTAGGAGAAGAAGAGGGTTGTGACAGAGGAATAATTTTTTAGGAATTTACCGTATGCAGGATTTTGCACAGTAGAAGCTCTTCTCTGGAAGGTGTTCTTCTTTCGATATGATTTCCTCGCCAGTTAATTCCTCTGTTAGCTTTGGCTTCCCTTATTTATCATCCACTGAGATCTCCTTAAAACCGTTTACTTTAATGAAAAGCGAATTATTTCCAGTGAAATTATTTATTTACATTTTTGCTATACACATTTGTAAGCACTACGTTAATTTATGCTAGTTGTTTTTTTTTAATCTCGGTTTGATGGTATAGCATTTTTGTGTGACTTTTTATTGTAGATTACTGAGGAGGATATTGAAAAGTCTTTTGGTGGAGGATCCAGTCGTGCCTACTACTCCAGCGTTTACAGTTCAAGCACAAACGCTTATATGTTAATGTACCGACAAATTGATCCGCAGCGCAACGAGCGGGCCACCAAAGCAACTGATTTCCCCGAGCATATTAACCATTTGCTGCCGAAACTGCATCAGGAAGAAGAAACACGAGTTACACGCAGCTCTGGTCGCCACGGAGTTGTCGTTTCTGATTTATCAGTTCAAGAACTGGTGAAACCACGCGTAAATTTCTATAATCCTGAATTGAAAAAGATGAAATCAACACGAGTTTACGTAAGTAACTTTAATGTGAACTCGGTTCTGGAGTCGGCCTATCAATTGTTAAATATAGAGCAATTTGCACCTTTGTCGCGTTGCCGTCTCGTAGTATACGATGATATGGGCGAACAGATTTGCCAATCTCTGGAACATATTAGCGATCCATCACTTACAGAATTACGTCGGCAAACAGATGGGCCACTGGAATTTTTGCTGGAGACAAAAGTGGACGGCCAGGAGTTCGAGGTCTACAAACCGGGCGGAGTAACTTGGAATGTATACATAGTGAATGTTTGGAAAATGCACCTGGATGGCCCGCATCTTGTCTATGCGCCCACAAGAGAAGCCAACTCGGCCCTTTTGCATTCGATTGCGGTACGCCTTAATTTAAATGAGAACCAATTGTTATTGGCCACAGTGAAGACTGACGCCTTTGTAGCGCTAGACTCTGCGCCACCTAACAGTGATACGGCGGAGGGAATGCAGCAACAAGTTATAACACAAGAAGACTTGCAAGAAATCGCACAAGAGCAGTTTAGGGGCTTAACATATATTTTCCTTAACGTGCCCAATACCGACCCGACCACCTTGGAAATATTGGGCATACCAGCTTTGGAGACTCCTACAATCGAGGTACTTCAATAGTTAAGCTTTCATATTTTAGTTGAGTAAAGAGGTAAGTCAGGAAATAGTAAACAAAAATATTTCTCTTAAAGGTCAGCGCTGATGTTGTTGATGCAGTGCAAATGAACTCAAATGTCATGCATACAATTAATCCATCCATTGGAGAAAACACGTCCACTCTTTCGCAAAAGAACTGTCATCCCACTGGCAGTGCACGCGAATCGCCACTCCCTCCCGTCACCTGCCCGTTGACTGGCCAAGAATCCAACTCTGAAGACAGCAGTTTGAGTGACGGCGACCGTACACTTGTCGAATCGATGCACAATCGATACGGTGGCGATAGTCAAATTTCGTCAACCAGTCACTCGCCTTATTTATCCAGCCCCGAGGATGATGCTTACAATAAAGCTAATTCGCTAAAACGCATTCACGACCTCTTTCAAATGGCACCCGATCACACAATAGACAGTAGTTCTCAATCGCGCAGCAACAGTGCGCCACAATTTTTCTATGCGGAAAAACTCAATGCAGTCGATCCCAGCACCATCTCATCAAGTATCCACAGCAGTAGCACAAATGATCCCAACGAGGAGTTGGCGCGTAAACCAACACATTCGTATAAAATCATAGTGGATCCGCATATGAAAATGTCCACATTTACGCGACATGTTGAATCTCTGATCGGTGTACCATCGAACTATTTTAAGCTGCAACACAAATACGAGGTCATCGACCTGATGTCGACAGTGCTTTTTGTTAGTATGGGTGAAACGTTGAGCATTGAACTGGGGAAAGTGCTACAACCGGACGAGCACAAGGCGAAGATCTCATTTATGCGCCTGTCTGAGTTGGATAATGATACCGGCAAATTGCCCTGCATATGTGAATGGGTGTACAAAGCTAGCATGACGGTGGGTGAGGCGAAGAAGGAACTGATAGCGAAGTTGCATCGCATTGACGCAAAATACAAATCGTTGTCATTAAGCAATTGTCGTCTATGGCTGAAAGGTGGACGCAACCCTATAAAAGTTATGAGTGATGATGAAACATTGGGTACTGATCTGCGCTCATCGGTGGCAGCGGAGGTAAGTGGCGTAGCCTCATATTTAATGTTTACCTTGTTCCTTAATTGATTTTTTATATACAGTTCCTCGTGCAAGAGTGTGAAGATGGTGTGAATCCGCAGGTTGGTGAAGATAGTCTTACCATTTTCGTACGGCGCTGGTATGCGGATAAGCTGCAGTTGGATAAATTCCAGGAAATCACTTTAGAAAGTAAAAATAATATGAATCATAAATAGTTTGAAGGCTCAAATATTTATTTTTTTTTATAGAGAATAGTGAAATAAGAGAGGAGTTGGCCAAAATTACTGACATACGACAAGAACATATAGCGTATAGTAAGGTAAGTAAAGGCATTTAATATAAAAGGGCATTTATTATTTATCGCTCTAAAATCGTTCATATTTTTCCATAGATAAATGGTTCTTTTCCGTGCACAAACATTTCTCTGTTGAGTATCAACAGCACGCTTAGTTGGTTCTCAATACCCGCCACATTGGACAAGTATCCACTAACCACGACAGTTAATGGAAATGTTTATTTTTACAAGTAAGAATAGAAAATTCATTTTAGTTCGTTTGCCTTTTTTAGTTCATTTTAAAAATACGTATTTCTACTCGTTGCAGAGATGTTACCAAAGCACCCAAAGAGCCAACAACTGAAGAACGGCGCGAACTGAGCGCTCGCGAAAAGCTGCGTCTTGATCGCCTGGGTTGCATGTCAACGTCGCTTTATTCCCCGCGGCGTGAGCGCGCCCTCAAAATATATCTTGACTCGCCACAATCGAACAACAACAGTAGTACAACGACATCGTCTTCGTCCGGATCAGCAGTAGTAGGAGCGTCAAGATCGGCAGAGGATTAACAAATATACGACAGAAAGTACTAATAATAATGACAACAACACATCTTCCGGGTATATTCAATTCGTGGTATATTTAGTGGCTGCATTAACAGTTCGGCTATAGTATAGGTGATGGTTTCTGACTATATTTGCGCGACGGCCCTTCAAAGGAGTTGAAAAGCCCCGATAATGCATATTATTATTGAGTAATGTGAGGACTGATGCAAACAACTGCCAACAAGTGAATGATCAACATCACCATTGTTGGCACTTAAGAAAAAGTGATAACGCGATTTTCTTTGAATCTTTTTCTGCAGTTAAAAAATTTATTCATTTATTTTCATCAACAAATAAAATAAGATACTGAAATTATATCATAAAGAATCTTAAAAACAAGCTTCATGCATAACTAAACAATGTTCTTTGTTTTAATTTTTTCTAATTGACGGATGAGTCCAAAGGGGGGAATAGTTGTTGTTGTTGTTGTTGGAGCGGCTATTAAGCCCCGTTCGGGGCGGTTCATCCATCAACGTTGTCGTCAATTTCAGCTAGGGGGAGGCCCAGGAAGTGTGCTTCTTCCAAAGGGGCTGTCCACAGGGACAGGGGCGTTAGCTGAGTGGGGTTCTAAGGGCATGTGAAGAGATGCCGGGAGTCATGTGGCGACTCTCCACATGCCGGGCATTGGTGGGACACATCCTCGTTGATTCTGCTCAGGTAGCTGTTGAGCCTGCTGCAATAGCCAGAGCGAAGTTGGGCTATTGTAGTGCGGGTCTCCCGAGGCAGACAAAGTTTTGTCCCGTCCACGTCCGGTGGTTGTGTGCCTAGAACGGCATTCACAGTGCGGGAGTCTACATAAATTGAGACTGATTCCCTGTGAATGCCGTTCATGGCCTGTCGGTAGGTTGTTTGATATACCTCTGGACTTCGTCTGTCAGTTCGTAAAGATGCCTCCTGACATGCCGTGGCGAAGGCTCTTCTGCGAGCAGTTGTCCGCTGGGATGGCCACATCTGTGGCTTCCAGTAAGGAACTGCTTGCAGAGCATTATGTTATGCTCCTTTACTGGCCTCGTCTTGAAGGTGGTGCTAGTCCCCGGCGACCATACGGGCGCTGCGTAGTTTAGAACCGGCCGGCCGATTGCCTTGTATGTTGCCAACAACGTTTCTTTATCTTTGCCCCAAGTTCTGCCGGCCAGCGACTTGAGGACATTGTTGCGGCTCTGTACTTCGTTGACAATTGCGGTTGTATGCGCCGAGAAGGAGAGCAGACTGTCGAAGGTAACTCCGGGGATTTTCGGGTTATTCACCGTCGGTATTGTTACGCCATCGACTTGAATACCCAGTGGCAATCTGACCTCCTTCGTCCAGGTGGTGAAAAGGGTTGCCGAGGATTTCGCAGGGGATAGGGCAAGGCTCCTTGCAGTGAAGAAGCGAGAAAGTTCGGAAAGGTAACCGTTTACTTTCTTAAGTGCTGTTGTTGTACTATGCACTTTACGGAACCCATGTTGATGCTTCGCTGGGATCAGGTGGTTCATAAAATACGGGAGCAGCAGGGCCTCGAGTGTCTTCGCTACCGGGGAAAGGAGAATTATCGGGCGATAAGACTCTCCTTTGTTGGCTGGTTTCCCCGGTTTGAGCAGTGGGACCACTCTCCCCATTTTCCAGATGTCTGGAATGACGAGAGTGGCCATAGGCAGGTTGAGGACCTCCGTTAGGTATGCTACTCCCGCAGGACCCACATTTTTCAGCATCAGCATGCATATTCCGTCGGGTCCAATGACTTTGGAGGCTTTCGCTTTCCCGATGGCTACCCTTACCTCACCGCTGGTGAAAACAAGAGGCGCACTGGGTTTTGGCATTTTGTGCAGCCTTCTGGTCACTCGACGTTTGGCTTTATCCACCGTAGGATGCAGAATGAACTGCCGGCTAAAATAGCTCGCGCATCTCTCCGGGTCCGACGAAGCGTGGTCACCAAAGTCTATCTCGACTGTGTCGTCGCGCTTCGTCGGGTTGGACAACGACCTCACGGTTGACCAAAGCTTGCTCACACCAGAGGCGAAGTTGCAGGTCTTCAGATGCTCTTCCCATTTCTTCCGCTTATGTACGTTCACAAGTTGCCGAATCTCCGAACTGAGATCCCTAATACGGGGATTTCCGGGATCGGCCTGACGAAGGCTGTCACGCTCATCGGTTAGAACAGCCGCTTTGGCAGGAAAATTCGGACGTGGATCCTTAATACATCCTGCTGGGATGAAGCGAGCTGCAGCAGCGGTGACAACCCTGCGGAACTTACGTTAACCTATATGAACGTCGGTTGGTATGGGTAGTGCAGTGAAGGCGCCCTCAGTAACATCCGTGAAGCCTTTCCAGTCAGCTTTGGAAGGTTGACATAAGTCTGGTGATCCACAGAAGCAAAGTCGGCAGGTTTATCAATCGAGATGAATATGGGCAGATGGTCTGATGCTAGAGTCAGCATAGGTCGCCATGATACGCTGTTTATCAGACTAGCGCTAACAATTGTTCGATCTGGAGAGCTGCAGCAGCTGCCCATAATCCTGGTGGGCGCGTCGTCGTTCATTGTGCAGAATGTCGAATCGTCTATCTGCTTAGCCAGATGTATTCCCCTACGATAATTTGACAGGCTTGAGTGCCAAAGATCGTGGTGCGCGTTAAAGTCACCAACTAACTATGGTTTTCATCTCTGAGTAGCGCGTTACAGATATATTGTAGCACCTTTGTGTGCCTTGGGAGACCGATTGTGATGTGTGGTGTTAAAGAGTTGTGTTGCCTGCCGGCCCACTGCTATACGTGCTGCAAAAGGGGGTGCTGCCTTGTGATGGTGGTTGGCAGCGTCGCGGGGGAGGAATGCGACGCGGCAGTGACCTCACGATTGATAAAAGCATGCTCACACCAGAGGCTAAGTTACAAGTCTTCACAAGCTCTTTCCACTTCTTCTGCTCATGTACGTTCACATGTTACCGAATCTCTGTGTTGAGATCTCTAACGCGAGGATTTTTGCTCACCAGCTATCACAGCCGCTTCGGCAATGTACGGTGTGATGCGTGATGAACGCTGGGCCACTACTATTATTTCGCTCGCAATCTCGACGGTGCACTTTGTATCCGGCGCAATTCAACAGTGTTGAATTAGTGTGCAACTTCGTCTCTTGGACCACAGTTATTAATATTCAGTGCTGACCCATACAGACCGTAATCTCCTCGTCCAATCTCGCGTGGTGCATAGTCCCGAATATATATGCTCTATAGGCAGGAGTTGGAATACTCTGGTCTGACATACCCAGCAGATGGTTGGAGGAACCGGGAGTTGCAATTGAACGATGTCACGTTACGGAATATTCTGGTCTGACATACCGAGCAGATTGTTGGAGGAACCAGGAGTTTTGGCGGCGGCGTATGGTGGTGCGGTGGTGACTGTGGTGTGGTCTATTGTGTTGTGGTGCAGTCTGTTTGTATTGAGTTGCTCAGGCGGACTCCACTGTACCGCTGAATTATGGCAGCCCTGAGCAGAAGTGTGCGAAGCAGTTGTAGTCCCATAGACGAACAGCGTCTGAGATATTCCACCGACCTAAACAGGGCTAGATCGCCGAAACAGCAACCCTTGGTTGGGTAAAACCGAGTCATTCCGGTTCGTATAACCGGCTGTCGTTTTTTTCTTTTTTAAAAGGGCACGCTGCTAATGCAACTCTGCTAAAAAAATAATAAATTTTTGCACATCTATAGGCTAACTGCCGTCCCTAAATTGGAGCGCTAAGCGTTGCGTTATCCATTGTCGACGAGTGTCAGCGCGCGCTATCCCCAAATCAACGCGTCGTAATTTTTGACGTTTTCTCAGATCCTCTCGTTTTTATTCTCGTTTCCTCTTTCACTTTTTTGTCCTTTCTCTTTCTTTCCGTCTTCCGCATCCAACTTCAACACTTAACGCCCTGTCAAAAATGAAAATTCCATTTGCTCGGCGTTAGCGCCGCGTTATTGTGGGATGCTTCATGCAAATTGTAACGGCATGAGGATTTTCGACAGTTGTTTGGCGCTTGACGCGCCAATTTAGGGATGGCAGTAAGTCTTTTCGTTTGGCAGTGACGATGCAGAACTGATAACTTCGCTCAAAATGATTGAATATGTAATTTTCTTCACAGGTGGCAACCTTGCTCAAAAACAAAAATCTGTACTCTAACGCCCTGTGCTGCCACAATAACATTTTTGTCGGCAAAAGTATTTAAGTCAAGTTAAAAACCAGCTCAACATAATGCTTACGGCGGCATCTGTACGAACGTGCTGGTTGCTTATTTATAACAGTTAGTTTGTGATAAACTGTTAATGAACAGAGTGCTCCAAATGAAAATTAATTTAAAAGAGTGGATTCCATTCAACAGAACAAAGTTACGAAGCTTATGTACGGACATTAGGGTGGTCCTTAAATGTAGGAAGCAATTTTTTACATCAGATTTCCTAAGCCCTCAACTCCTACAGTCGTAAAAACACATTTTAAGTCAAAGGAATTTTTAAGATTTATATTTAATAAGCTATAAATCTGCTTACACAAAATTTTTATAGAAATCTGAATTAAAAAGCTTGAAATTTTAAAGTTTTTTTAGTTTTTTATGTTTTGTACAACATTAAAAAATTAGTAGACACTGACCAGTACTTGATTGCTATTCAAGTGGAACCAAGTGTATGCATATAAGTATATATAATTCAGACAAATAAAAATAATAAGTTTATTTTATTATTATAAGAAGTTATTTGCACTCAAATAAAAAAAAAATATATATATAATATCTTTAATTTACAAAGTACATAATTTATAAATTTATTAATGATTTAATTTTCAAGCAATTGAGCGTTTCAAGTCAACACCTTTCACGACGATAGTACTATCGATACTATCGAAGTTTCCAACTATCGTTTCGAAAACTATCGAATGGCGGTACTATCGACAATATCCCAGCTCTAGATGCTACTATAGCCGAAGATATCACATATAAATTTTGGTCCTGATTGGAGAGGGTGTCGCACAGGGGTCAAAGTTCAGAACACCCTGTGAAGATGTCATAACCGAATCTGATATCCTCGACTATAGAAGTGTCGATTTTGGGTATTAAATGAAAAAAAAATTTTAAATCAAGATCAAAATCAAGATCAAGATCAAGATCAAGATCAAGATCAAGATCAAGATCAAGATCAAGATCAAGATCAAGATCAAGATCAAGATCAAGATCAAGATCAAGATCAAGATCAAGATCAAGATCGAGATCAAATTATCAAAAAGGTAATATTTTAACTTCTTTTCCATTTCGCACTTTCATTTATTACTTTGTATGTCTTCATTCCTTATGTACCTATTAGTTACATATTAAATAACACCGTGCGAAAACAAAAAAAAAGTTCAAAACACACGAAAAAATCTACTGTTTTTTCATCGGAATTATAAAATATATCATATTTTAAGATTTACGTGAGCTGGACCGAGTTTAAGGTTAAAATGTTTTCATACAAATATTTAAAAAAGTTTTCAACGGAATCGTAATAATGAGATTTTTGAAGCTGCTTTTCAACATTTTTCAAAGATTGGTTAAAAAAAAAGCTTGAATAACTGAAAGGAATTTTCTCACAATTTTTATTACTTTGCAAATAAGCTCAATTGAGTCAAGAAAGACGTGTTGTTGGTATTTGATAAAGAAACAAGTAATTTTTAGCAAAAAAAGCGACTTTAAAAATATATATATCTATATATTTCATGATTCAATGATCGGATCTAAACAAAATTAGTATGGGACCACCTCAGAGACACTACCTTTCCGTTGCAAATGCAATGAATTATCGAAATCGGTTGACGTGGTACAAAGTTATGCGGTAACATACATAAAAAAAAAAAAAAATATTCCGACGAAGTGATAACCTCCTCCTTTTTTGGAAGTCGGTTAAAAATTGGGACGCGAATGAATTTTTTCGCAAAGAAATAAAAAGGGTGAGAAAATACCTTTCCATTGACATTGATACCTCACATGTCTATAGCGGTAAAGGTTTGGCCCAGTTTCATAGTTAAGAAACAGCATCAAAAATCTTATTATTATTCTGTAAAAAAACAATTTTGAATATTTTTATGCAAGGTTTTTTTAAAAAAATCCTTTAAGAAACTGTTTTTAATCATAAACAACTCCATGTTTGGGGGTATTTTCCAATCGGTCCAGCTCACTTAAATGTTAATATTTTTCCGAAATATTTTGGTGGACATCTTAAAATATAATACATTTTTTTTTGGTGATGCAGTCCAATGTATATTTGTTTTCCTGCATAAAAAGCCACATACAAAAGGAATGGAACAGGTATTTATATATCGACAAGCACCCGTGCAAAAAAATCTTAATGAAAGTGAAGGTTAAATCCAAACCCCAGCCGTTGTAAATATGTAAATGCTGTCCCAAATTTGCAAAAATATTGCATGAGTTGGATTTGTGGTGGGAGAGAGACTCCGTCGCCGAGTACTGTCGTTCACCCCGGTGGACGAGCGTCTAGCCACAATCCGCATCAAAGCGAGATTCTTCAACATCTCGCTCATCTGCGCCCATGCCCCGACGGAAGAGAAGGACGAGGCATCCAAGGATCTCTTCTATGAGCGCTTGGAGCGCACGTACGAGCGCTGCCCCCGTCATGATATCAAAATCGTGCTTGGCGACTTCAATGCCAGGGTGGGCAAAGAAGGGATCTTTGGAACCACCGTCGGAAAATTCAGCCTCCACGACGAAACGTCCGACAACGGATTGAGGCTGATCGACTTCGCCGGGGCCCGAAACATGGTAGTATGCAGTACTAGGTTCAAGCATAAAAAGATCCATCAAGCTACCTGGCTGTCTCCGGATCGAAAAACGGGAAACCAAATCGATCATGTTGTGATAGACGGAAGGCACGCTTCCAGTGTTTTAGACGTACGCACACTCCGAGGCCCAAACATCGACTCGGACCACTATCTTGTTGCAGCCAAGATACGCACCCGCCTATGTGCAGCAAAAAATGTACGCCCAAATATGCAAGGAAAGCTTAACGTCGAAAAGCTGCAATCACAACAGACAGCCAGCGCTTTCGCTACTCGACTCTCACACCTGCTCTCAGAGAGCACTCTTCAACAAACCGACATATGCGAGCAGTGGAACCACATTTCCCGCTCATTAAGTACCGCCGCCGAAGAAGTAGTCGGATTTCAGCGAGCCCGAAAGAACAACTGGTACGATGAGGAGTGTCAGGAAGCTGCAGAGAAAAAAGATGCCGCCTACAGGGCCACGCTGCGATCGGGCGCAACGCGCGCTATGTGGGACCGCTATAGGGATCTGAAGAGGGAAGCGAGACGTATTTGCCGCAACAAGAAGAGAGAGGCAGAAATACGTGAGTGCGAAGAGCTTGAAATGCTGGCCGACAGGAGGAATGCCCGAAAATTTTACCAGAGAGTTCGGCGACTTACGGAAGGTTTAAAGACCGGGGCGCACTCCTGTAAGAACAATAATGGCGACCTAGTAACTGATGTCCAGAGCGTACTTAAATTATGGAGGGAACACTTTTCCGCCCTACTAAATGGCAGCAGCACAGAAAGTTGTGGAGAAGAAGAACCCGAGCCCGCAGTCGATGATGACGGAGTCGACGTTCCACCGCCTGACTATGACGAGGTACGTATAGCAATAACGCGGTTGAAAAACAACAAAGCCGCTGGAGCTGACAGCCTGCCAGCTGAGCTATTCAAGTACGGCGGCGAGGAGTTGATAAGGTGCATGCATCAACTCTTGTGCAGAATATGGTCAGATGAACGCATGCCCGACGACTGGAATTTAAGTGTGCTCTGCCCAATCCACAAGAAAGGTGACCCCGCCATTCGCGCCAACTACCGCGGGATCAGCCTTCTAAGCATAGGTTACAAGGTCTTATCGAGCGTATTGTGCGAAAGACTGAAGCCCACCGTCAATGAACTGATTGGGCCTTATCAGTGTGGCTTTAGACCTGGCAAATCCACCATAGACCAGGTATTCACAATACGCCAAATCTTGGAAAAGACCCGCGAGAAAAGGATCGACACTCACCACCTATTTGTCGACTTTAAAGCCGCTTTTGACAGCACTAAAAGGAGTTGCCTATACGCCGCTATGTCTGAATTTGGCATCCCCTCAAAACTCATACGGCTGTGTAAAATGACGTTGAGCAATACCACCAGCTCCGTCAGAATTGGAAAAGACCTCTCCGAGCCGTTCGCCACAAAACGGGGTTTCAGACAGGGCGACTCCCTTTCATGTGACTTCTTTAATCTGATGTTGGAGAAGATAATAAGAGCTGCAGAACTGAACCGCTCAGGAACAATTTACTACAAGAGCGTGCAATTGCTGGCTTATGCCGATGACATCGACATCATCGGTAACAAAAACCGCGAAGTCTGTTCTGCCTTTTCCAAGTTGGATAGGGAAGCAAAGCGCATGGGTCTGGTGGTAAACGAGGACAAGACGAAGTATCTCCTGTCATCAAACAAACAGTCAGCACATTCGCGCCTTGGCACCCACGTCACTGTTGACAGTTACAATTTCGAGAAAGTAGAGAATTTCGTTTACTTGGGAACCAGCATTAACACCGATAATAATGTCTGCATTGAAATCCAACGTAGAATCACTCTTGCCAACAAGTGCTACTTTGGACTGAGTAGGCAATTCAGGAGTAAAGTCCTCTCTCGACGTACGAAAACCACGCTCTATAAGTCACTCATCATGCCCGTGCTGGTATATGGCGCAGAAGCATGGACAATGACAACATCCGATGAGGCGGCTCTTGGGGTGTTTGAGAGAAAGATTTTGCGGAAGATTTACGGTCCTTTACGCGTTGGCGACGGCGAGTACCGCAGACGATGGAACGATGAGCTGTATGAGCTTTACAACGACATAGACATAGTGCAGCGAATTAAAATACAGCGGCTCCGCTGGCTTGGCCATGTCGTTCGAATGGACACCGACGCTCCAGCTCTGAAAGTATTCAACTCGGAACCCGCTGGTGGTAGCAGAGGAAGAGGGAGGCCCCCACTGCGATGGAAAGATCAGGTGGAGAAGGACTTGGCTTCACTTGGCGTTTCCAATTGGCGTCAGTTGGCACAGAGGAGAAACGACTGGCGTGCTTTGCTGAACTCGGCCAAAATCGCTTAGGCGGTTACAGCGCCAAAAAAAGAAGAAGAAGAAATAAAACTCAAACATACATAAATATGGTAGAAGAGAAGAGGACATTTAATATGTTGCTTCTAATACATTGTTGAAAAGGCTTCGCGCGTTAAGTTGTATACATATATGTATATGTATTCGTATTGTGCCAAAACTTTTTGATAGTGATTTGTCGTGGCTTTATTTGAGCTTTTATTACAAATAGTCCTCTATTCAGCAGCAATAGCTTACTTCAATTTGTTGTTTACTATGAGTTCCAAAGTCATTGTTTATGTACATACATATCGCACACGTTCTTCAAATGTGCATTAATTCAAAATTGTGTCTTTTTTGATATTTTGCGCTCAAAATGTGAATCGTCTGCATTCAAGAAAACGCGGAAGCACAAATTTGTTTTTCGTTGTTCAAAAAATCTACATTATAGTCTCCTTTGTTTTTATGAATTGCATGTATTGAAAACTATCTATCGATTTTTGCATTTTCTGATAAACGTAGAATTTATAGTTAATGCGCTTTCGAAGAAAGTGCGCGTTATGTCCCTTGCGAATATTTTTTTAATGCTGTCTGTAGTGCAGCTGCTTTGAACTTCCGCCATGTGTTGCTCGACTTTGGTTTTTCCTTTGCTCTCTACATTTTTCCTTCTAGTCATTGGCCATTTTTTGCTTTGTCTCAAATAACAGTTAAATTGGTTTAGCAAACCAAATGAAATTTTTTAAATGCCAGCCGATAAATCAGATTTCTTTCATGACTTTTGATCTATGTATGTATGTGGTTGTAAGTGGGATAATTTATGACACTTTTTCATAATATTGCCCACTCATACTTTTCCCATTTCTTATGTATGTATTTATGTGAGTGCATATGTACATATGTATACAATGTATATTATGCGTACGTATATCCATGTTTGGGGGGGCGTACATATGAGTAACATAGCAAAAGCATTGCATAGTAAACACAAAATTTGATGTAAATATTTAAGCGTGTTTGTGGTTATAAAATATGGTCTTTATATGGGCGACATTCAGTCTTGGCCAACAAATTGTGCAACCAATTTCATTTTAAATAAGCTCATAAATTTGATTTCAAGATTATTTTAATTAAATTCAAGTACATAAGTCTTTTGATTAAATATGCAAGCTAGCATTAAGAATTTAAAAATGCTAAGAACTATTATAAAACTTCACTTGAGTGATATAACTAAATATTTGTTGTCTATTTTATAAGCACATTCACGGCAGTTTTACTATTTGTATCAATTGCTTTTGTTATTATTTTCTGGTCTTATAACAATTTATATTGGAAAAAGTAAGTGCGCCTGGACCACCAAAAAAAGTTGCGGGTTTTCCGCCAGGATTACAAAACTTATAATATTTTAAGACGTCCGCCAAAATATTTCGGAAAAATATTAAGATTTAAGTGAGCTGGACAGATTTGAAAATGCCTTCAATGGAGTTTTTTATGAATGAAAATAGTTTCTTAAAGAACTTTTTGAAAAAAGTCCCCTCAGATGACAAATTAGATTAAGCTTAAAAAATCTGCATAAAAATATTTAAAAATCTTTTCAACGCAATCGTAAGAATGAGATTTTATTCTATTCTTATTTAGTATTTGTCAATGTTATTGTGGCTTGTTAACATTTAATTTTTAATATTTTCATTGAGCTTTGTACCACGATTGTTTATTAGGAAAAATTGAAAAAGCAACAAAGTCTAAGCGGTAGAAGTTATAGCACTATTTCGGAGATCACCACATCTCCTCATCAGACTTCTTTTTTCTAGACTTCAGCAGGGATCGAACCTGCGTATTCGATGTTCACAGTCAGAAGCGTTAACCACTGAGCTATGTACATCCCATAAACTCTTGTTGCTAATTTATTTTCCTTATTCAACCAACTACTATCAAGTGCAGCTGATTTGCCGCTATTCTTATTTAGGCTTATGTGATCTCGATAGAAAGGTATTTTCTCACTGTTTTTATTTCTGCTAAAAAAAAAGTCATTCGTGTCCCATTTTTTTCTTTTCAAATACCAACACATCTTAATTCAACTTTGAACGAAGTTCGTTCATCCTACCTTTCTCTTTCATCCTTTTAATGAGTTTATTATCAAAGAAATAAAAAGGGTGAGAAAATACCTTTCCAATGAAACCTCTTAAGTCTAAATCGGAAGAGCTTAGGTTCAGTTATTCAAGTTTTACTTATATCAATCTTTGAAAAAAGTTTAAAAAGAGCAGAAAAACCTCACCATTTCGATTCCGTTTAAATTTTTTTTTAATTTTTTAAAAATACTTTCATGCAAATCCTTCAAGCTCAAACCGTTTTGTCATTTGATAGGATTTTTTAAAAAAAAATCTTTATAAACTATTTTTATTCACGAAAAGCTCCATTATTGGAGGTATTTTGAAATCGGTCCAGCTCACTTAAACCTTAATTTTTTTCGGAAATATTTTGGTGGGCGTCTTAAAATATAATAAGAATTTATAATTCTAATGGAAAAATAGTAACAATTTTTCTTTGTATGGGGAGCGATGTAGTCTAATGCAGTGCTCGTCAAACTTTTGAGTGTGACGGACCGGCTGCAGTTTTTCTATTACGTCGGGCACCGGTACCTTTTTTTATTGATTATTTTTCGTTTACGATCATCTCACATATGTATTAAAATTTGTTTAAATGAATTTCTTTATTAGCCGGGTGTCTATATATGACCTATTACCATTTAATGATAGCAGATATTAGCGATTTTTTATGAATGTTTAACAAATTTAAATTGTTTTTATTATACAAGTTGTATATAGCCTCATTAAACAGTAATATAAAACATCAAAAAATCGTTGTCCATTTCGCGACGCCCTTTGCGGACCGGCGACTTATGGCTTACGGACCGGCACCGGTCCGCGGACCACCACTTTGGCGAGCACTGGTCTAATGTACAATACATACATACATCTGCTATTGCTTAAGGTGGTATTTTTTGTCTTTTTTCTGTCTACATAGAACCCCACCTCTACCCCTGTTCGTTGTAATTACCTTTATCTTATTCTGCTTTCCTTTATCTTCATTTTTATCTTTATACTTTATCGATAACAAAATCGATAGAAACATTCAATAAAATATCGATAACAAAACCGATAAAAATATCGATAACAAAATCGATGTAAAATTCGATAAAAATTTCGATAATAATATTGGTAGCAAAATCTATTAGAAACTCGATAAAAATATCCAAACAAAATCGATAAATATCGATAACAAAATCGATAAGTATCGATAACAAAATCGATAACGAAATTGATAAATATCGATAGCAAAATAGAAAAATCCCGCTAACAAAATCGATAAATATCGAAAACAAAATGCTTTTGATGCTTTTTGTGCAAAATATCTTCGGCCATGTAATCCTTATATGTCTCAAATAATTGTAGTGGGTGTGAGAAGGGACACGTTTACTTAATCCGTGAAATAATAGGAAAGATAGATGAGTCGTGAATTGACTTCTTTAAATGATTTCCGTTTTACAGCAAATGAGTGCTTATAAAGATATGCGTTATGCACACAATGGTAATCAGAAGCAAGCGTGAATAAAATCAATCAGCATTGCTCGGACAAACGGCATTTGATGATATTACAGGTTGTACCACTATCTTCGGCTTTGCCTCTCTATTCTTTCAAAATTCCTTCGTCTTGCTTACTAAGTGTAATGTCTTTTATTGAAGAAAGTCATATAAGTAAATACATTTTTGAAGTGAAACTTAAGCGGCGGTTGGTTGGTTGGGAGTAAATTGGCAAATTCAACCGAAATTTAACACGGAAATGGTGCAACGGAAATGATGCAACGGAAAAGGTGCAACGGAAATGGTTGCGGCTAAAACAAGTGTTTCTTGTGTGTATGCATATGGTATTAATTTAACAAATGAGGATACCGATAAAAGTAAAAATGAAGATAGGGCAAGAAAGATTATAATGAAGGCGTAATTAAAGGGGAAAGGATATAGAGAGCGACACAGAGACTCAATCTGGAACTATTTTGAGATTTTTGAGCTTTTCGGGATTCTCCAGACTTATCGATAAAGTAATCGATATTTTTATCGGTTTTGTTATCGATAGTTTTATCGATCAATTATCGAAATTTTTATCCATTTTGCTATCGATATTTTCAAAATTTATCGCTACAATAATCGAAACTTTAATCGATTTTGTTATCGATATTTTTATCGATTTTATAATCGATATTTTTTACTATTTTGATAGCGATATTTTTTATAGATTTTGCTACCGATTATTATCGATTTTGTTATCGTTATTTATCGATTTTGTTATCAATATTTATCGCTTTTTATCGATATTTTTTGATTTTATTATCGATATTTATCGATATTTCTAGATTTTGTTAACGATATTTATATATTTTGTTATGGATATTTTTATAGATTTTTTATCGATTTTGTTATGGATATTTTTATCGATTTTATTATTGATATTTTTATCGCTATTTATCGTTTTTTTTCCGATATTTGAATAACTCAGTGAGGGGGAGACCAGTATGTTTTCATGTATGTATTTATATAAAAAAAGTATGTATTGGTGCAAAAATGGTGGGTAGGCACTGTGGCCAAAGTAAAGTTCTTTTTCCACTTCTTCATGGTTGTAAGCATTAGCGCACACAAGGGGTGGATTTTGAGGTTCAAACCCCCCCTAAAGCTAATAACCTCAAATACAATCTGTATTTTAAAGCTAGAATCCATCTCTCAAGGAAATTATAAGAAATATTTATTATAATTTCTGTTGCTTGAAAAAGCGCTTTGCTTTTGCTGTAAATTTTCATGAGGGAATAAATATACGAGCATTTTTTCTCTTGAGAGCTGCAAACTGATTTAAGAAATTTTGGTAGAAGAAAACATCTTTTCCATTTCTCGTCCGTCGTTTTATATGAATTTTTCGTTTTTCTTGAGAGTTCAGTTAATTTTTTCGGTATTTGAAATATTAAAAAATTTAGCAATCGTGAAAAATCACCATCTCTATCGAAAATCAGAAATCGAAAAAATGAACATAGAAGTGCAAAAATTCATGGAATCAATAAATTTATTTTTACTGATTCTTTTTTAAAATTGTTTATTAGGTACTTTTGAAAGCTGAGCGCATCTTGAGTTTATAGAACTTTGTATTAAGCAAGTAGTTTTTAAGGAAAGAACACAACCGACTTCAATTCTCATATTCCGTTAATTTCTTCATGATCCAATCATCGGATCTCTAAAACCAATTACGGTACGAACCGGTACTATCTTTCTAATAAAAAAAGGATTATTGAAAACGGTTCACGTGGTCCAAAGTTATTTATTCCGGCGAGGTGATAACCTCCCTTTTTTTGAAGCCGGTTAAAAGCGTTTGAGTTCTGTTAATCTGTAAATAAAGTGCAGTTTATGAATTTTAAAACGTTTATTTATTTATTACATACTGTACATAAAACTTGCATAAATGTATATTAAAGAGGGTATTATCTGAAGCAAATTTTCAGTATTTTCCGGTGATATATCTTCAGAAATATAAAAACCCCCTAAAATATATTCCTGGGTGCGCCCCTGGTTGTAAGTCATGCAGAGTCCGAAAAATGCCGCGGAGGCAGTGTTCGGAGGATGCATCAGACTAGGCCGAGCATACCTTGAAGTGCGATCTAATTAAAACTTAAGAAATTTCAATTACATGGCAGTGCATGTGCAAAAATTTCATAAATTGCATAAAGGAAATTTTTGGACATGCAGCAGTACATAGTATTTATTTTGGCTCCTGGTATTAGCAGACGCGTCTAAACAATATTTTTATCTATCTTGTTATCGATATTTTTCGATTTCGCTATCGATATTTATCGATTTTGTTACCGATATTTATCGATTTTGTCATCGATATTCTCTAATCTTCGTAACGATATTAATCGATTTTGTTATCGATATTTGTCGATTTTTATTGATATTTATCGATTTTATTATCGATACTTATCGATTTTGTTATGGATTTTTTATCGATTTTTTATGGATATTTTTATCGACTTTTATTTTGGATATTTTTATCGAGTTTCCAACAGATTTTGCTACCAATATTATAATCCATAACAAAATCGGTAACAAAATCGAAAAAAATATCCATAACAAAATATAAATATCGATAACAAAATCGATAAAAATATCGATAACCAAATCGTTAAAAAGTATCGCTAACAAAATAGTTAAATCGATAACAAATCGATAAAAATATCGATAATAAAACCGATAAAAATATCGATTATATTATCGATAAGTCCCGAGAATTCCGAAATTCTCTAAAATCCCAAAATGGTTCCCAGATTGAGTCTCTGTGCCTCTCTCGATATCCTTTCCTCTTTAATTACCTTTATTTTAATCTTTCTTCCCCTATCTTCATCTTGACTTTTATCGGTATCCTCATCCTCCTCCTTTGTCTTTACTTTTATGTTTATAATTTTTCCTCTTTAATTACCTTTATTTTAATTTTTCTTCCCCTATCTTCATCTTGACTTTTATCGGTATCCTCATCCTCCTCCTTTGTCTTTACTTTTATGTTTATAATTTTCTTCATCTACGTATTCCCCTTCACCTTTGCCCTAATATATATAAGTAAAGTGTTTAAATTAACCTTGGTCTTTATTTTTGCCTTTATCTGTATGCATCTTTATTGTTTTTATTTTTACCTTTGCCTTTATCCTTTTATTTATCTATGTACGTACTCACCTTTACTTTCATTATTGTATTGGTATTTTTCTAAGTGTTATTCTTTAACCTTTTATTAGCAAATTTTTGTTAAATCAATACACTTGTTTCAGCCCCAACCATTTCCGTTGCACCATTTCCATTGCACCATTTCCGTTGCAGCATTTCCGTTGCAGCATTTCCGTGTGCAATTTCCATTGAATTTGACTATTTACTCCCAACTTCAAAAAGACAAAAAATATAACCTTAGGCAAAAGCCTATATGTATGAACATATTGATATTGGTTATGAGACAAAATAGATATGTACATATGTAACGTAAGTTTCACTTCTCCAGCGTGGCCAAGGCGCGCTTACTTTTTTCTTTGGTTTTACATATTATTGTGATAATGTTAATAGGAAATACTACAAATAAATCTTTTTGCGGTAGGAAAAAGAGGCTTATTACTATTCTCAGCGGATCTGTGATCGTGTCTATTAAAAAATTCGGAAAATTAGTGTAAAACGCGTCAAGGATATAACAGCTCTCAGTAATGGACGAACATGACAAGCAAGACGTAGAGATTCCGCGACTCGTGGAGAGCGAAATTTCATAAGAAGGAAAAAATTCGCATTGTTTTCCTTAAACTACTTTTTACGACGCTTGATGCCTCATGAAAAGTGGACGTACGCAAAAGAAATATTTTTCAAAACAATCTTTAAAATCAAATATCTCGAAAACGGTCAAGTTTTAGACATCATGTCCTAATCAGAACTTACCAAGATAATAATGTCCTTAAGTATATAGGATGCCTTCCCCGGAAACCATGCATATTATTTCTAAATTTCTTGAAGTATTGACATTATTAAAAGTAAACGGAGTCAGACAAAGTGAATTATCGGAAGCCAGATTCGCTCCATGTGGCCGATGTGGCATTGGGAATTCACCAACAACTTACTGAAACCAAACCAGAAGGACATTGGTTGGCGTTCAAAAGCTTATAGCAGTTATGTAAATACTTGAATACGAAGACATAGCTATGTATGTATGTACATTAGGGTGGTTCAAAATAAGTAAAGTCGGAATTTCAATGCTCTCACCTCTTTGGATTGTTTTTATACGAAAAATATCCATATTTTTTGTTTTGAAGTAAATAAAAATATTTAGAAGTCACTCCAAGCGCTCAAAGTTTTCCATTTATTTTATATGGGGAAAAACAACTTTTCGTAGAAATTTTTTCTATCGAAAAACTCAGGTTCTCTTCAGGAGACTTCCAGTATTGATATCCAACTATTTATTTAACCATTTTTTAACACTAAAGATTTTTTATCTAACCCCCCATTGCATTTTCTGGGGGTTTTGGCGGACCTATAAAATATAGATACTATAAAAAAAAAGGTAATAAATAATTGGGAATTATTATCGGGAATCTCCTGAAGAGAAACAGAGTTTTCCGATCGAAAAATATTGGTTTTAAAGAATTAAAAATATACCTACCATTTCTACCAAAAGTTGATTTTCCCCATATAAAATACATGGAAAACTTTGAGAGACCTCTAAATATTTGTTTATCTCAAAATAAATAGGGATAGATTTTTTTTGGTAAAGAACAATCCTAGCGGGTGAGAGCATACAAATTCGGACTTTACTCCTCCTTCCCCCACATGCATTTTGGGACCGCCCTAATGCACATGCATACATATTCATAGATATGCGAGTGCATGTACGTAATTGTGTCAGAATGCCTTGCTTAAGTGGCTCGCTGAATGCAAATCTAAATTCTGTTGCCGTTCAAAGTAAATCCCCAAAAACTTTTCATGAAATTTCCTGGCATGTCTGTGCATAAAGAATCGAGTGAAAAGTACACTATCCCACGATATACAAACCCAAGACAGTCTAAGCTTCTTAACTTCATTTTACCCCTTCGTAACTTACTTCTTTGGCAAACTTAAACCATCGATTTACTTTTTTTTATGCAAGGGTGAAAGTGCTTTATGATAATTCCGAAAGTTTCACGTTTCTGTGTAAATTCACGTTAAAGGCTGGTATGCAGCTCTCAAGAAATCCGTCAAGAAAAATTTGCCATTATTTCGTGTGCGTGTCCAAGGAATTTTGACCTTTTCTATACTTCACAGCCTGTAGCCTCACTCTTTCCTCAAGAAATAATGGAACGGGCATATATTTCTGTTGCAAACCTGGGTTGCTTTGTGCTCTTTTTTCACAAAAAACTTTAGAAAACCGTAGTAAAAAGCGCAGCAAATTGCTTAAGAACTGCGTACTGTCTGAAGGAAATTTGACTCAAGAAAATTTCTTAGCCATTTCTTGTACGTCATTTTGTATGGAATTTTAGCTTTTCTTGAGAACTGCATACAGGCCTTAAGTTAAACACGAATACATTTTCTTCAAAAACATGTACGAAAATGCGTTTAAAGTTTCCTTTAAGAATGTATGCACATTTTAATTTTCTTATTAGTGCTAACATTACTTGAAAGGCTGAGCAGATTCTTCTATTTTCAACTGCTTAACAATTAACTCGTACATATGCATAACGCTCGTGTCTTTTCTCGTACAAAAACTGTATATACTGCGAAAAAATGCGGCTCGCAGTATCTCCATTTGAAACAGTTATAATTTAATGCGACTAAATTGTTCTAGGTTTGAATAATCGTAATTTTTGAAGTGAAACTTCTTTAGCGGCGGTTGGTTGGTTGGAAGTAAATTTGCAAATTCAACGGTAATTGCACACGGAAAGGCTGCAACGGAAATGATGCCACGGAAATGGTTGGGGCTGAAATAAGTGCTCCTTGAGTGCATGCCGATGGTATTAATTTAGCAAAAATTTGCTAATAAAAGGTTAAAGAATAACATTTAGAAAGAAAGCAATACAAGAATGAAAGTAAAGGTGAGTACGTACATAAATAAAGAAAATGATAAAGGCAAACGTACAAACGAAAACAAAAACGAAGATGCGTAAAGTATAAAGGCAAAAGGCCATAGTAAATTTAAACATTTTACTTATATAAGGGCAAAGGTGAAGGGGAATATGTAGATGAAGAAAGCTATAAACATAAAAGTAAAAAAAAGATATATATAAAGAAAAAGATGAGGATGAGGATACCGATAAAAGTAAAGATGAAGATAGTGGAAGAAAATTAAAATAAAGGTATTAATTAGATGGAGACACAGAGACTCATTCTGGGAATTATTTTGAGATTTTCGGTATTCTCTGGACTTGTCGATATAATAATCGATGTTTTTATCGGTTTTGTTATCGAAATTTTTATCGACTTTGAAATTGATATTTTTAACGATTTTTTATCGATATTTTTCATCGACATTGTTGTTGGTTTTGTTATCGACATTCTTATAGTTTTTGTTATAGATCTTGTTATCGATATTTCTATCGCTTTTTCTATCGATAATAATCGATATTTTTATCGATTTTGTTATCGAAATTTTTATCGACTTTGAAATTGATATTTTTAACGATTTTTTTATCGACATTGTTATTGATTTTGTTATCGACATTCTTATAGTTTTTGTTATCGATGTTTTTATAGAATTTGTTATCGATACTGTTATCGATTTTAATATCGATTATTTATCGATTTGGTTATTGATATTTTTATGGATTTTCTAAGCGATTTTTGTTATCGGTTTTGTTATCGCTATTTTTATCGATTTTCTAGACGATTTTGCTACCAATAATATCGATTTTGCTAACGAATTTGTCATCGATTTTTCTATCGATATTTTCATTGGTTTCGTTAATGCAAAATATCATTACTGGATGGATGGATGTTACTATCGATTTTGTTATCGATAGAGTATAAAGATAAAAATGAAGATAAAGGAAAGCAGAATAAGGTAAATGTAATTAGAACGAACAGGGGTAGAGGTAGGGATCTAGAGAGAAAAAAGACAAAAAATATAACCTTAAGCAAGAGCAGATGTGTGTATGTATATTGCTTATGAGACAAAATATATATGTAACGTAAGTTTCACTTCTCCAGTGTGGCCCAGGCGCACTTACTTTTTTTACTATATAAATGTATAGCTTGTAGAAAAAAATTTTGCTGTGTGGTAATTTTTACTTATTTAAAATGTTCTTCTATTTAAAAACGAAGATTACGAGTACAATATCTATATTCTATGATTTTTGTTTCAGGAGCATTTTTAAAATTTATCTGCCCTTCACATACACTTTTTGAGGACAAAATTTTTGTTTAAAGCAGTGACCGTAACGGATAAATAGGGTAAAAATTTGAATTCAAACTTAAAATGGGATATCTATTTTTTTAATAAAATTTAGGCGTTATTTTTGGATTTTTACTTTTTCGATCACATTATACCCATGATTTTCAGATTTGATTTAAATATCATAAACAATTTAAATCAGTCATACAAATGATAGAAAATTTAGAAATCCAAAGTAGCGATTATTTATGGTGGGAAAAATTAAAATATAAAAATGACAATTTTGCAATAATCCTAATCTGCATTAAAGGGCAGATAAGCCTTCTAAACGAAGTAAGGAAATTTACCACCAATAATACGTAAGCTATGACTTTGTCGTACCCAACCACATCAGTAAAGTTACTTTTTTTATACCTCATCAATGTACTCGACATTTGGTATATTTACCGGTTCAAATCTTGTCACCTGAACTGACATAACTCATATCCCTTTACAAATATTCAGGATTACAACTTTCAAAGACTATTATGATTGATTTGTTTTGAGCCATGCAAACCACGAAACTCTGACAGGCACACACTCGCATATATCAAGTAACCAAATAGCCAAAGTGCAATTTCAACCACATTTTCACAGGAAATAGGATGTTTGTACATACTTATAACAGCTTTCCGTAATTTGTATTATTCCCCGAATTGAAAGTGCCATAACGTTAACAAATCCACATACATTCAAATGTCGCTGCGAACGAAAGGTGCCTTAATGTCGTAGGATGGCAACGGCAGCAACAGCAGCAAAACAATATGTATGTAAACCACCAATAGAACACACCCAGCGCATATTGTATCGCATGCGTACACATTCCTGTCCTTCATATGTACCTCTCTACCATATCCAATCACAATCAGTACGTAAGCGGACAATAGTCTGGATCTCATAATTCATCCGATGCTAATACGAATGTCTCCAAATATTTTACAACCATCGATGACGTTCACTGCAGTCGCACTCCAGTTTTTGCCACACATCCCTGCAGAGAAAAATCAATTATCAATTGATAAAAAATAACCAACTTGTAGTTAGCTTTTTTGTGTGCTTTCTATTAAATATATAACTTGTAGTTAGCTACCAAAAAGGCTAACTTAAAACTAGTTGAAAAGTTATGCAGTAGTAATGCGGACGCAATTGGGAGATTGTTTTCTTTAAACAAGTATCTATTTAAATATCCGCATACACATTGTACTTTGATACACTTTTATTCTACACTTCACAAATCCTTTTTCGAATTCAAAACAAATAAATAAATATCGAATTTTTACGTTATCATTTTGAAGTTATGTCTGACGGAATTCGAATATGGGACCACCTAAAGCAGAATATGTTGTGTTAAGTAAAGTAAATAAATAAACAGTAAAAAAATATATTGATATTTTGTATCCAAAAGTAGTTGGTTAGAAGTTAGTTACATCTAATGCAGGGGTAAGCACCCTTGAATATTTCGCGGCCATCGCCACAGAAATATAGTTAGCTTTCCTCAAAGAAAATATACGCAGAATAGTGACCTTTAGTTAAGTTAGTTTAGGGATGGGAATATATACATATCTTACAGGGGTTCGCAGTGTAACGGATGCTGTAAAATTCTTGCGCATGGAATGATGGTAAAGTATTACATTCCTAGATTCCACTAGCCATACTGTTGGATTGGTATGGCTTCTTCTTAAGGAACCAAGAAAGGCTAATATAGACGGTTTCTTCATTGGCGAAACTATTTACTGAAACAAGTAGTTACATTATGTACAGAAGCGGTTAGATATACATTAACGCTTTACCTAGATACCAGAGCTGTGTAACTGTGAAATCAATTAAATACTAACTATTTAAATCGTATTCGTCTAAGCCAGCCATGTCCAAAATTTTCAAATGGAAGTGCCCGCACCACTGCGATCAAATGCAAGACAACAACCAAATTTACTAGTGTTGTGAGGTATCAAGCACTTTTGAGCATCAAGTTCTCTAGTAACGATACTTTTAAGGATCGGGTATTTTTGAGAGTACTGAGTACTTTCTTAAAATATACTCATCAGGGTGATCCAAAATAACTAACCTAACGAATTTATGGCCTTAAAAAGACCTATTTACTGAGAAAAAAATTTTTAAATTGTTTATTCCAATTTTAAAACGTGTCGGTGGGCGTTTGAAATTTTCCATGTAAATAACAAAAATTTATTTTCATTACAAATTTAATATCTATTGAACCGTTTGAGATAAGATTCGTTTATTGGCTTTTTAAGGGCTTTATGATTGGAAATATTCATGCTAAATGAAAAAACGTACACTAAAATGATAAAAAATGTGTAGAAAATGTTGATTAGAAACTAGATTTGTAAGAGTAGACATTTTTGAAATTTTTGAAAAATACATTTTTACCGAAAATGTTGAATATTATATTTCTTTAATATGTATAAAAAAATATAAAAAAGTTTACTAGACGAATGGTTTTCTACTATGCTATCGCACGGTATAAAGCTTCGTTGCCTTATTTTTAGATTTTTTTTTTTTGCTTTGTCATCGTTCACAATCAGTGCCACCAAATCAAAACTAAAAATATTCGAAAGTAGAGCCAAATAAATGGAAAAACTTTCTATTTGATCCGAAAGTGCTAGGTAGTAGAAATTCATATTCGTATCGAATAAAATTTTCGAGTTATTTTAACTTTTGAATCGAATTACATAGTAACCCCCCTGATCTAGAAAAACGGTATACAGATCCGTATTCTACGACCCAAGATTAAATTAACCTACAGTATTTTTAGTCATTCATTATCAAAGCGCGAAACAGACTGCCCACGAAACAAAACGTGAAGCCTTTAGCTGATAAGGCAAAAATACTTGGCTAACTTTAAGTGCACGATGACAGAATTGGGCAGCTTTGATTACACCGTGCGACAAAAACAAAAACGAAAATATGTGCCAAATATAGTAAAAGTGCGTTTTTAATTTTTCACTCTGACGTCAGGGTTTTTTTTGAAAGGACTTTGAAATTTTAAGATATGATTAATTCAAAGAATTATTGTGAAAAATAAAAAACCTGTGCTATACAGAACAACAATATGGGTACCAAATCATAAAAAAAATCTTTATAATTAAAAAACAATAAAGTTTTTATTTTGGTTTACAAGGACGAATAGATATTGGAAAGGCGCTTTAATAAATTTGATCTTTTTAAGTTAATAAAGTTTGCAAGACGAAATTTGATGATAATTAAAAAAAAAACATTGAAAATTTTCAAGGATATTTAAGCACAAGATTTGTAATTGCACCAACAAATTTATTCTATTATAAATCTACAGAACTTTTTCTTTTATATGATACTCTTACTGTTATCCTACATTGCACCGCATTTTTTAAATAATTTTTTGAAGTAATCATATTTTTTAAATTTCAAAGTCTTTTTGAAAATAATCCTGACGTCAGAGAGAAAAACTAAGTACGCAGTCTCATTATAATTTACCAATACATAAGAATATGTATATTAATTTTTTTGTGTGTAAAATTTACTGTCGCACGGTGTTATATATTACTATTGCTATTTACTAAACGCTTTCAGTGTATGCGCTACAAATCCGCAAGTGTTTATACATATGTTGTGTGCATTTTAAGTGTTGAATCCCAAATGACTGGCATTGGTGGGGAAGCACATATGTAAACGTGTCTAATATACAAATTACGCTAATATTACTAACCAATTTTCGCAACGCTCGTTAAGTGCTAAGAGGAGGTGAAGAAGCTGTCACAGATGTAGCGAAAGCAATCAACGACAGCGAAGCTAAAAGTTGCATGTTTGTTTCGGTTAAGTTGCAATGGCTTGAATATGCAAATGTGTGTATGTGCAAGTTAACGATGCCCTGCAGGAAATTGAATTAGTTTTAAAGTAATTTATAAACTCTTTTTTTTGCAATGATAACTAATTGAAGCTCTCTCTATTTTACCCGCAACGAACTCATTTATTTAACATGGCAATGTCCTAGGAAGCAGTCAATTGCCTTTTCCTGCATGTATTTTCAACTACTTTAAAATGCATTTGGCCTTAACAACTTCAAAGTCAGTATGTTTCTTTTGAATACCCTTGCATTCTGGACTTCACAGATGCTTTTTCATATTTAAAAGACACTAAAAAAAATATTACCATTTCCACATGTTGCTTCCGTTGGGACTCGAACCCGGACGTTCTGGAAGCAACAGTAAGCAACTCTGCTCTCCCAACTACAGCCAGACATGTAAGTGTGCCTTCAAATGTTCAGTTTGTTTGTTTGTTTGTCCGACTCCGCATTTAATTTCAACTAATTTAAAATGAATTTGGTTTACACAACTTCAAAGTCAGTTTGTTTCTTTTGAATACGCTTGCATTCTGGACTTCACAGATGCTTTTTAATACTTCCAAGACACAAATTGTTTTTTTGAGTAAAAAGAGTATATAAAATCGAAACCTTTACTTATTGAATTTGTTTTAAAGTAGTCTTTCAATTAGTTGATTTAAAAAAAAAGTCACTTGTTTCCGTCAGGGTGATTACTAGCTAATGGAATAGGCGAACTAATACTATTTGTATATACGCATATACACACATACTACTGTACCTATACATTAAAGATAGTTTATGTATATGTATGCTGCGTTTCCAGTATGGCTTATTTACATATTCTAACTTTAAGTAAACGCTCAGTATATATACCAAGTAAGCAGCTCCACTAAATATCCCTCTGCCGTGAACAAATACTACACACGGGTTGGTTAGCGCATCTAGCATATAATTTGATCACGATACTCAGAAGCGTATACGGGCACACAAGAGTGTCATTGAGTATAGTCAAGCAACTGCAACTACATATTTAGAATAACGATCATACCCCTTATATATTTAATAATAATAACCGTCATCGATTCGCCAACAGTTAGCGAGTGGCGAAACGAACGAACTCAATGAGGTACAGCCAAACTCGCTATCGTCTATCCGTGCTAGCTAACTTTGTTGTTGCTTTCACATGCAAAATTCGGTAATTCTCTAGTGTAGGGTAACAACCCCTAAAAAAGGGCCGGAAAAGTCGGGAGGGGTACCAAACGACGCGTTTCGGTCCCCCTATTCACAATCCGGAGGGGGAAGGCTAATATTATTAACCATTTAAAAGTTATGAACAAAAAACTTTTGTTAAATTTCGTTGTTTTCTATGGGCAATTACACCGACAAATATTCACTAAATCACCTGTTGTCACTTTTTAAACACTATTAAAACATATAATTTAACTTATTTATTAAACAAACACATAGTTTTATCAACCTAAGATAGATTATTTTGTTATTAAAAAGAAGTTGAGAATCTTTGCGAACTGAACCGAGATTCCAAAATAGCTATAGTGCTGCCACTGTATTAGTATTTCGTAATAATTCTCTTTTCCTTATAAGGTGTGTGCACTGTTCAATGTTTTTCGGTATCTTCTTTCGTTTAATCAATATACAAAAAATGAAAATTTTTAATGAAAAAATAGTAGAGAAAAGAATAAAATAAAATACGATAAATAAATTAATTTCTATTTAAAACATTGATTGCGGTATTTAAAATTGGTATTTGCAATACGGATAATGTAAATTTCTCATCGCGACTGATTTTTTAATAGAGACCTCTAATTTTAGTATTTATTAAAAAAAAAAAAAAATCAATGAAATTCAATAAAATTGACCTACAGCGCCATCTAGCGCAGAGCTAATAAAAAACAAACTACAAAAATGAATTCCTCGTATCAAAATCCTTTACATGAGTATTTTTTAAGAATACCTTTCCAGAACTTAACCTAATTAAACAATAAATTGTGTGCAAGTATTCAATCAAGGATATCTTCCTTATTTGAGCTAAACTCGAAAGAAGCCATTAACGTAGTATCATTGGCACCTAAAACTATCGCTTTTACTCAATACCGATTTCAGCTGTCGCACAGTGTTATACTAACGGGTGATTTTTTAAGAGCTTGATAACTTTTTTTTTTAAAAAAACGCATAAAATTTGCAAAATCTCATCGGTTCTTTATTTGAAACGTTAGATTGGTCCATGACATTTACTTTTTGAAGATAATTTCATTTAAATGTTGACCGCGGCTGCGTCTTAGGTGGTCCATTCGGAAAGTCCAATTTTGGGCAACTTTTTCGAGCATTTCGGCCGGAATAGCCCGAATTTCTTCGGAAATGTTGTCTTCCAAAGCTGGAATAGTTGCTGGCTTATTTCTGTAGACTTTAGACTTGACGTAGCCCCACAAAAAATAGTCTAAAGGCGTCAAATCGCATGATCTTGGTGGCCAACTTACCGGTCCATTTCTTGAGATGAATTGTTCTCCGAAGTTTTCCCTCAAAATGGCCATAGAATCGCGAGCTGTGTGGCATGTAGCGCCATCTTGTTGAAACCACATGTCAACCAAGTTCAGTTCTTCCATTTTTGGCAACAAAAAGTTTGTTAGCATCGAACGATAGCGATCGCCATTCACCGTAACGTTGCGTCCAACAGCATCTTTGAAAAAATACGGTCCAATGATTCCACCAGCGTACAAACCACACCAAACAGTGCATTTTTCGGGATGCATGGGCAGTTCTTGAACGGCTTCTGGTTGCTCTTCACTCCAAATGCGGCAATTTTGCTTATTTACGAAGCCATTCAACCAGAAATGAGCCTCATCGCTGAACAAAATTTGTCATTTCGAACATTTCGAACCGAACACTGATTTTGGTAATAAAATTCAATGATTTGCAAGCGTTGCTCGTTAGTAAGTCTATTCATGATGAAATTTCAAAGCATACTGAGCATCTTTCTCTTTGACACCATGTCTGAAATCCCACGTGATCTGTCAAATACTAATGCATGAAAATCCTAACCTCAAAAAAATCACCCGTTATATGAAAAAATTTTTAGCTATAAAAGTGTGAGTGTTTTCTAAAGACTTATAGCTTTACGAAAGGTTTATAAATTGAAAAAAGCATGAAAATATCAATTTATAAAGCTTTTTAAACCCTACTTTATTTTTATGAATATGTCATTAGATTGGACTGAAAGAAAACGAAATAACTATTATTAGGTATTAAACGAAAATGTCGTTATTTCCTATAAAGCAACACTAGCCGATCGACGGTGTTTGATTTATGCCAATATTAGCAATAGATGTGAGACATGTATCGGTAGTAAGCGTTTCCTAATTCGATTAACCGCAGAAAAATATGGTCGTTTACCAACCTAATCTGCTATAGAGAAAGATTTTGTTGAAGATTTACGACGGCGAGTACCACTATGAGCTGTATGAGCTTTACAACGGTATGTACATAGTGCAACGTATTAAAACACCACGGCTCCGCTGGCTTGGCCATGTCGTTTGAATGAACACCGACGCCCCAGCTCTGAAAGTGTTCAACTCGGAACTCGCTGGTGGTAGTAAAGGAAGAGGTGCCGGCACTGCGATGGACAGACCAGGTGGAGAACGACTTGGCTTCACTTGGCATTTCAAATTGGCACAGAAGAGAAGCGACTGGCGTTCCTTGCTGAACTTGGCCCAAATTGTTTAAGTGTTTATTGAGCCAAAAAAGAAGAACAACAATCTTCTGTAGAGTTGTGCCGTTATTGCAGAGGACCATCGATAGGCATTTTTTATTAAAAAAAAATTTAGCAAAGCTCACAGAAAAACGAGAGAGCATTAAAATAATTTCGGTGCGGATTTTTATTGGTTAATTGTATGGGTAAATTTTATCCATTTTAAATGTCAGGTTGCAAGCCGGCAGCTGTTGTTGCATGCACTAGCCTATGGCTGTTTCATTGCCATCCTCATCAGTTCCGTGGTCGTCGCTGAGGTAAAATATAAATACTATAATTAAAACAATAACAACGTGGAAAGTTTAAACTTTAATTTGGGTGTATACACACACCAACTATGTACTTAATAAGAGCATATTTGGGTATATTCGCGAATTAGCATGCAGAAAAGTGGTTTAAACATGTATACAAATGCAAGCAAGTAGTTATTAAAGTGTGTGTCTGGATAGCAGTCTAAAACCAAAGCGAAAGATTTGAGTAAAATAAGATAAAACAAGTAAGAAAGTCTAAGTTCGGGCGGAGCCGAACATTAAATACCCGGCGCAAGTATTAAATATATGTTTATTCACCTTTCCGAAACCTTCCGCTAGATGGTAAGCCGAGGTGTATCAATTTTGAGTAAATTAGCGTCCTTCAATTTCGAAATATTGAAGTTTCAAGCATTTCTTAAATTTACCGTTATATGAGAATCGGCCGTTATTTTAGTCCGATTTCAATAACCATACCGAGTTTGGTACAAATTGGTAGAACGGTTACCGATATACTTATGTGTGATCATAAGTGGGCGGTGCCACGCCCATTTTCCAAAATTTTACCATAAACGTATTTATTGGTAAAGAATTGTTGCAAGCATCAATTTTGAATAAATTAGCTTCAATATTTCATGATTTATCGAAGATTTTGTATTTCTCAAAATTACCGTTATATGGGATGTGGGCGTGGTTATTGTCCGATTTTAAAAAGTTTCGGCGGTTTTTTATGCTGTACCAAGGCCAACAACTGTGCCAAGGTTGGAAGAAATTGGTGCAGCGGTTACCAAGATATACACATGTAACCATAAGTGGGCGTGGCTACGCCCATTTTCCAAAAATTTATAATATTCTTATTTTTCGTCTAAAAATTATTGTAAATATCAATTTTGAGTGAATTACCTTCAGTAGTTACTAAAATATCGCAGTTTTCGTATTTCTGGAAATTACCGTTATATGGGAAGTGGGCGTGGTTAAAGTCCGATTTCGCCCATTTTCAATATCAACCTACCTTGGATTAAGGGAAACCTACATACCAAATTTCGTTGAGATATCTCAGTTTTTGCTCGAGTTATCGTGTACACGGACAGACGGACAGACGGACGGACAGACAGACATGGCTTAATCGATTTCTTTTTTCATCCTGATCATTTATGTATACATTTGTCTATATCTATCTCGATTCGTTTTGGCTGTTACAAACAACCGTTATGTGAACAAAATTAATATACCCTTGTGCACAAGTGCGCTCGGGTATAAAAAGTTTGACTGCATTTTTCGTTATTTTCAGTGCATGGGGGCGTATACGCAATGTCAATACATGGCCACCGCTTTTGCAATTTAAAAGTAAGGAATATGCAATAGAAAAGTTACCTCTGTCAAAGCGCGAAATAAAAACGAAAATAAAAATAAAAATAAAAATAAAAATAAAAACAAAAATAAAAATAAACACAAAAATACAAATAACAATAAAAATAAAAATAAAAGTTAGCTCTCTAAGAAGCAACATTTTTTTAGGGAAAATTTTCACCTTTTTGATATATTCGATATTTTTTTATTAAAAAAAAAATCGAGGGAACATAAGAGTGTATCTCTGCCCAGAAATATGCTATTCATAAAATCTATTTGCCTCACGGAGGTGGCGTTAAACTACGGCTTCCTCCATTTGACGCACACCACATATTGGAGGAAAACCTCGCCCAAACACTTTGCTACAATGTAAGAGCCGAAATCTTATTATTATTGCTTTTAATATTATTACTAATAGCCGTCATCGATTCGCCACTTCTCGCTCGCTATGTTTGAGTTCCGGTCGCTTAAAGAAGAATTTTGGGTAATTCTCTAATTCCCCTAAAAAGGTCCGGAAAAGTCGGAAGGGGTACCAAACGACGCGTTTCGGCCCCCGATTAACAATCTGGAGGGGAGGGCTAATATTATTTACCATTTAAAAGTTATAAACAAAAAACTTTTGTTAAATTTCGCTGTTTTCTATGAGAAAATTACCACGTCAAAAATGCTCTAAATCACCAGTTTCCACTTTTAAAACACTATTAAAACGTCTCCGGTTATTATTTTATGCAAACCAAATCATTTATTCACTTTTATTTTATATATTTCGTTAATAAAACAGAGTAAACAAACTTTGCGCCTGCCAAAATTATTATAACCTCAAATCGCTGGTATTGCCACTTTATTTCACATTTCATTTGCGCTATTATACTCAGTTTACACTATACACTTCTTCTTCTTCTTCTTCTTCATTTTTTACTTCCACCTAAATAAGATATTCTAACCAAAATATAATAGCGCAGCCATGGTATAGCGAAATTTGAAATGCTGGAATCACTATTTTAAGGAATTATTTTATTTTGTGGGTTATCGATAACAGAAATTTATCACTATTGCTATTTAAAAAATGGTTGATTGTGAAAGAAAATATGAACATTATTGTTGGATATTTGTTAGTGGATAATGGCTACAGCTGATGATGTAAATGCAAGCAATAACTTTGTAAATTTTCCCATGACAATGATACAACGATTTTGAAAATCAAAATAAAAAGCAAAAAAGAAGGAAAGTTTGAAGAAAAAAAAACAATATACAAAATAAATTTATTTCTTTTTAAAATAACAACTGCGTTGTTTGAAAACACATCCCGACTGAATTTTTTGGTAAAGAGTATTTATTTGAAAAAAAAAATAAAATAAATGAAATTCAATAAAATTGGACCCTGATTCGTTTAAGGAATACTTAAGCTGCCCCTCAGTACAGATTTAAAAAAAAAAAAATCCATCCCAGAGTCAGTTAATCATTCATTATCGGCATTTAATTAACATTTATGTTGTTCCTCTACTTTATTGGCACTGTAACCACCTAAGCGACTTTGACCGAGTCCAAAACAGCACGTCAGTCGTTTCCCTTCTGTGCCAACTAAAGCCAATTGGAAATGCCAAGTGAAGCCAAGTCCTTCTCCACCTGGTCTTTCCAACGCAGAGGAGGCCTTGCTATTCCTCTCTTACTATCATCGGGACCCGCTTTGAATACTCTCAGAGCTGGAGGCTTTCTGTCCATTCGAACGACATGACCTAGCCAGCGCAGGGTTTGTAAATCACGCACACTCACGTTCTGTTATATTTTTTTCAATCACGTTCTCGCACATTTCCTAACCAAATACAAGTTTATATAGCGAGCCGCTTGCTCCAATACAGACGCCCGCTTGGAGTCGCGTCTACTGGTGAACAGACGCTGCAGACTTCAGTGAGTCCTTAAACTGAATATGTAGGAATAGCCCCATCAACGCTCCCTCTATTTTTGTGGTGACCCAGACTCGGATTGGTTGGCGCATCTCGCACATGGGTTGCTCTTGTTGCCCAAAGTGCGCGGACGAGGGTGCAAGAGTTGGGATTGATTAACGCCCAGAACAACGACTATACCCGCATTGCACATTGCTTACAGTTACAAGGTTGAAAAAAACACGACTTCGTCTATATGGGAACCAGCATTAACGCCAATAAACGGAGAATCACTCTAGCCAACAAGTGCTACTTTGAACTGAGTAGGCAGTTGAGAAGTAAAGTCTTCTATCATCGTACAAAAATCACTCAACATGCCTATGCTGATGTATGGCGTGGAGTTTATGATAGAACGATTCTGCGCAAGATTTACGTGCCTTTGCGCCTTGGTGATAGCGAATACCGCAGACGATTTAACGATGAGCTGTATGAGCTTTACAACGATATATACATAGTGCAGCGAATTAAAATTCATCGGCTACGCTGGCTAGATCCTGTCGTTCGAAAGGACAGAAACGCTGCAGCTCTGAAAGTATTCAACTCGAAACCCACTGCTGGTAATAGAGGAAGAGGTAGGTCTCCTCGGCGTTGGAAAGACCAAGTGGTGAAGGACTTGGCTTCACTCGACATTTCCAATTGGCGTCAGGTGCGTGACTGGCGTGCTTTGTTGAACTCGGGCAAAATCGCTTAGGCGGTTACAGAGCCAAATAAGGATAAGCTTATATTTTCATAGAATAGTAATGAATATAATTTAAACAAAAAAAAAAACAAAAACTTGCCAAAATGCCTTCTCCCTATTTACATTTTCGCCGCTGTACTACGTCTGTGGGAGGTGCCCAGCCCACCAGTTAACACTCACCCTCTTTAAGTTTACTGCAAACCCCTACTCTGGCAATGCCTCCACACCAACTCATGTAACTTATGGTTTCGCAGTTATAGCTGACTAAAAATTTCACGCCTGTGCAATGTGCCATGCTCCCATGCTTATATTTTGGAGGATAGAAAACTTGAATGAAAATCTGGAAACCGGTTTAAAACATATGTATGTATCTTAATTTTTAGGAAATTTTTATTCTGCGCAGACTTTATTAAAATAGCAGAGATAACTCAACCAATCCAGTGCTAAGAGAGAGCAAATCGCAAGGTTTCCAGGGAGAACATAGTTTTGTCGCGTATTACTATGATCCTCTTACCACTTGGCTAGCAAACCAACTCAGTCGGAAAAATATTAATGCATTACATGTGTGATAAACAGTGTAATGTATTTCTTAGGAGTTCTCGATTCTATTACTGTTAACTATGTAATCAGCATTGTAATGTATCCAAAAACCAAAACTTTTCTTAGAATATCGCCGCCGTGGGGAAAATAATGCATTTCCGAATGTGGAAAGGGTTGTTTTACTTGTTATTTTTTCGATTACTATACATTCGTCGGCCGCTGTGGTGTAGTGGTAAGCAGTGCGCGCTTCCACTCCGCAACGCCAGGGTTCAAGCCCTGGTCAAAGCAACATCGCAAAGAAAGTATAGAAAAAAGGTTTTTTCTTAACAGCGGTCGTCCCTCGGCAGGCAATGGCAAACCTCCGAGTGTATTTCTGCCATGAAAAACAGCTTCTCATAAAAATACAATCGCCGTTCGGAGTCGGCATAAAACTGTAGGTCTCTCCGCTCTGTGTGACAACATCAAGGCGCACGCCACAAATCGGAGGAGAAGCTTGGCCAAACACTAACATATGTGTAAGCGCCAATCTATATATATATATATACATTACATTTCCCCACTATGAACGCATTTAATTTGCATAACTGTTTGTTTCATTGTTTTTAGATGTGCCGCTTTTAATTAGTTCGATATAACGAACTACTGTTTCCAGTATTTTCATGTTGTTTTTCACACATAAACACAGTGGTCAGATAAACAGCCATCCTACTTACAAACTTACGCAATATATGTTTTAGTTTATGTGTGCGACGCTCTCTGCCACTCGACACAGTAAGCCATTTAAAATTGTCTAACAATATCGCCATTGTTGTGGTATTGTCTACACACAAGGTGATACTTGGATATTGGCAACGCTATTGCTGCCAGTTACGAAGTTTCATTTGGTTTTTGACTTCTAATGCCCTAACTCTTTTGTCGTTCGACTTTTTGTGATTTAGTTTGACTCGCAAAAAGTGGCGCCATTATTCAGTAAATAGTTTTTTTCTTATTAAAAAAACCACAATGCCATTGGCGTTGACTAAAGCAACAATGGCAATAACAGTAGTATTTTATAGTTTTGGTTACCCTGTCGTAGTTTGGTATCAGTGCCGTTTTTGCCGGTGCTGGAAAAACAGGTTAATGTCATTGGCACAGGCTTGCAAACGTATACATACATAGTACAGGACCGGTTAGTTGAATAGCGTCCTCTTTTGATCCTCAGTATAGAGAGCTTTCATTTGGTTTATTGAAGTGCCCTTTTCTTAAGTAGGTTTCACAATTTATCTGACCTTCAAACACATTTTTTCACAAAAAAAAATTATTTTTAAATGGTAGAGAAAACGACCCTTAATTTTCATAAAATTTTTGTATAAAAATGTATCATATTTTAACACAACCAACAAAAAATTTAATCAAAATAAAAAAAGTAAAAGGAGGTGAATATACATACATACATATGAACTTTGTATGAAAGAAAATGCGTACCACCGTCGGCTAAAAAATTCTCAAAAATCAACGCGATTTTTAGGATTTAATGGGCTACCAAACTACATACCCAAAAAATTCCAAATTTTTTTAAGTTTGAAATTTTGTTGAATTTTTATAAATTTTGTTTAAAGTTTGAAAATTGGATTTACATGGTTTTTATTACATAATATACTACTATATTTTTATAAAAAATGTATGAATTAAAAAAAAAGGAAAACTGTCAATGCTGAGGATCAAAAGAGGGCGCTGTTCAAGCGACGCTGTAGGCGCGCGCACACCCTATTAATACAAAATGACTCCATATCACTTATGTGTAACCCCGGGCGTATATGTATGTATGTATGAACATATTATGACAGCCGTTTTCACTTGTTACGCACTACTGGGGCATGAAAAGCCACATATACATCAATTCGAATCCTGCAGTCGAAAGGAGCTTTAAGTGCTGTTTCTGTTGTTATAACTGTTTGCGGGTAATGCATTGTGGTGGGGTGTGGTGTACCTCAGATTTGTGTGCCAGCAGTTCCAACCTATGTATATGGCGTGTAACAATGCCAAAAACCAAGCCAGCAGTGGACATGAATTCAGTTGAGGTGAAATTGGGATGCGATGCGAATACAATTGTGAGTGTGTGCGTAAATAAGGTAGAGATGGCTATGCAGGAGATTCGAAAGAATGCCCAGTGGCAAAACGAAGTCACTGCAACGTGGATCTGATTTAAGTAAACTATTATGTACATTACGACACGGCGGCTGCCCGTTTGCAGCACCACGACACGCTACTTGTGGTGACCTAAATATTTTATAAGCGCACAAATATTGTTTGCATATTTAAAAAATAGTACATATATGTGTTACGTAGAAACATGCAATTTATATGAAGCAATTAAGGTTTAAATTGATGTAATGACTATGGTGTTCACACTCACTCATTCTAGTTTGAATAATACGACCAGCAACAAAAAAAGAAGGATTACAAATCAACGAGAATTCTAAACTGCAATAAACATGCACTTTAAAATTTCGTAGGCTATATACAGTTTTTATAAACATTTTCTAAAAACTTAAGTTGCATTTATTTTAATTTTCTAAATTTTTTTTTATAAAGTGTGAAACTATTATTTATATTATCTTGTTTATAGCATAAACAAGGTTTTTATAAAAAATTAACAAACAAATTTTAAATCTATAAACTATTTTAATATTTAAAAAAATCACCATGGCAACGCATGTTTGAGTCCTGCATATTTGGCGATTTTTAAAAACGATTTTAAAGAAACTGTGCGAAAATTAAATATTAAAGACAACATTAAATTCCACCAGGAGTAGTGACCAAAACTAAGACGCAGGATACAGGCCAGATTGTGCACAATGAATGATCAGTTGAAGAATGCATTGCAAGAAGAGTGGAACAAGGTTAGTTCTTATGTGTGCAAAAATCTTTTCAAATCAATAAAAAGGAGACTGCAAGCTGTCTATAACCGAAAAGACGGTACCAAAACTATGTACATATGTACTAAGATTTATATATTTTTTGGAAATATTTAAGTAAGTATTTATATATGTATTAAATGAAAACAAATTCTTCAAATTTGTTCAGTCTTCATAGAGGAATCTGACATCGGCCCCTTGTGCGACACGCTTTAACCGACTTCAATCGGGACCAAAATATATATAAAAAATCTTCTACTTGAGGGGATGAGACAAAAAAAAATCGTTCATATGATTTTAAAGACCACCCTAATCTATATATATCTACAGTACATTCCGTTTGGCTATTTGCCATAATTTGGATAAAATAATTCTTCATAAATAGGATTTCGTACACAAATTTTACTTTTGTATAGCTGCAGTTTTTCAGACCTATCTTTTAGTGCGTTTTGTTCAATACTAGCCATCACCCGCTTGCCTATGCGGCGCCTTAAAACACCTTTCAAACTCTGAAAATGTCATTCAATTCGGTTGAGAAAAATCGTAGAAAAAGGGTCCTAACTAAAACCAGTTGGACACGGGGTCTAACGTTTTTATTGCTAATTTAACCAACAAGGAAATATATTTTTTCACAAAAAAAAAAAATTTATTAAACATCTTCGAAATTAAGCTTGCTTAAACCTCTCTCTTTTGACACCTTTCATTTGATATACGAAAATAAGTGGCAGCCTTAAACTAATATCCTGAGGGATACCATTGCTATATAGGCAAGTCATTGTTTAAGAACTTTCTTTAAGAAAACATAAAGAGTAAGATTGTATTTTAATTTATTAAATACACATACTGTTTAGCTGAGGGAGAGCAGGATACCAGGTTTAGGGTTATGATCAGTGCACGGACTTCGAAAAAATCAATAGTGGTATATTTTACACACAAAAAATGGTAGAAGTTGGTAGATTTTTTAAATGAAACAATATTAGATAGTTTGTACTCATTTAGGATAAACCAAGGCGAATTCATATAACGTTGTGTTATCGGAGCAGCTGAATTTTTGACTTGGTGTAATTTTTGTTTCTGTACTCCTACTATAACGTTGGGATAATTGTATTTTTTTTTTGTATAAAAGAGTAAAAGAACGTATTTCACGTCAGTGTTGCCAGATCAGCGGTTTTACCCCTAGATTTAGAGACTTTCGACTGCCCCTATTCCAACGCAAACCTCTGTATATACATATATGTAAATATGTCATTATGTTTTGGTGCTAAATGACAAACTAGAGTTGGCTAAAAGTTTAAGTGAAATGAAAAATATAATCCCCCTGAATTGTGTACTCAAAAAAAAAGAAAATACACTATGTACAATTGACATTGAAAAATAAAATTACAATAAATTTCAAATAAATAAATTTAGGGGTATGAAAGGAAAATCTAGGGGGAAATGGCATGCCCTTGGGGGTTAACTACTGCAATAACCTGGCAACACTGTTTCACGCCAATAAAACATTCAACAAAAAAACGTATACATACATAACACGGGGTCCGAATCGTTATATTTTAAGCCTTTTTTGGTAAAATTGGTAGAAAATAAAATACTGAAAAAAAAGTTGGTAGATCTACCAATAAAGTGGTAAAGTCACTGGTGCACTGGTTGTGATCGAGTTATAGCAGGGATAACCTTGTTGCGAGTGTTTATACTATATCGAGCTCAATGAGCCCATATGGTTTATAGATGCACATCGAGTTCACCACGCACTTCATATGCCTGATATGCGAGAGACAGAGAGAAAGAGAGATATGCGGGCTGGCCGATTAAGGGGTAGCGCATGATGTGATCATTTTACCAATTATTCATTGGGGGACTCCATTGGAGGAGTCATGCTACAGCTGCCGTAAGCTGCTATGCAATGAGCTGGGACTTATTCAAAGATCCATTCATGCAGAGCCCCAGTGTGGCTTGCAAGCTGTAGCTTACTACCATCTCAAAAATTACTCCGGGAGTGCAGTGGGAGCGATGCTTAAAGCATCGTGTGATAGTCAAACTGTGTTAGCGTTGACAATGGCTGAAAATGCCAGCGGTAAATATTGAAAATATTTCAGAAATATTTGAGAATTGCATAAGAAATGTACATCCACTTTTAAACACAAATGCGTATGTATGTTCGCTGTTCTTTGTTTATGCGTGAAATGCTTAAGTCGCTTAAACACATACGATGGAAAATAGTTAACAACTCTATTAAAAAATATATATGAATTGAGGATTTTGAAAATACTTTCCATTTAACACCCAATTTATAACGTTTTATTTAATTTGTAACTAATTTCGAATAGGTGACAACTAATATTGAAATTCTCCGAGATAATACCTAAACAATGCGGTTGATGCACTAATTTATCCCAATGAGGTGTGAGAAGCACTGGTCAAAGTCTGCTAGTAGTTCCGGTTTGCATATACTGTTTTTTTCATTGGATATTTTCAATTAATATGTGCATTCTTTTGCAATCGAGCTACAAAAGAACACTCGCTTAAATGACGAAATACATGCAAAGCAACAACACAAAGTCGGCTATTTATCAGAGTTCAGTCAGGTCGGTTACAAAATGCGCGACCTGAAGCGTAGTGTTGTTAGGTGCAAAAATTGCTCTATCGTGAATTGTTTATGGAAAAGTGCTGAGGGAAATTTTTATTTCTTTATACATATGATTAATAATTAAAATTAGTATTTAAAATAAATATATATATTATGCAAAGACCTCTCAAAATTACTCACTTCGATTGTTTTTTTGTCTATAAAAAACATGTTTCTTGCCAGATAGCAAAAGGGTTGCTTCAGTAACCCAAAAGTAAATTTTACCCGAGTTGAGCGTTCTTTTGCGGCTCGCCCAAAAAGAAATGAAGCTAGTAACAAAGTTATGTTTTATGTTCTTCAAGCAACGTTTGATTAATTTAAATCGGCAAGTAATGCTTGTTTTCGAAATAACTACTAATGAATTAACGTTTTTTTCACCTAATTTAATATTTTTGTTTGCTTTGAATAACTGCAACTGGATTTTAAGTGCTGAACTACAATGTGGCAAACCGTCGGAGAATATTCGTAAATTACCGTTAAAGCACCATCCAAGTGAAAACTAAAAAAATGTGTCATTCTTAATTTTCCAAATTGAAAGCTAAAGAAGCAACACCTTCGACTGCTCGACAGTCTTGCCCAGCTCTGACAAGCTAATACTTTCTTGACATTGAAATGCTTTTATTTTGTTTCTTGCAGATGGCCAACATTTTCGTGCATTCGTGGCGCTTGGCACATAAGGTACACATAAATAAAATTGAAAACATTTTCGTTTCCCTTTTTCGCAGCTTTTTTGTATTAAATCTTTTAATCCATTTTAATTGCTATGCTTAACGAGTAGTTGAGAAGTAAAAACTACGAATTTAAATATTATAAAGCTAATAAATTATGTTGCTGCATTTACAATTTCTAACTAAATGACAAATTAAATTTAATTAGCTTCTTTACTTTTAATTAGCTTCTTTACCTTTAATTAGCGGCAAATCTTTGAAATTCATAGGTTAGAGCCTATTTAAATTGCTTTTGACATACGTGAAGAAAAATTGCATAAAAAGTATTGTAAGTTTGAGAAGTCATAGTAAATATAGGGTGGCTAACCATCGTATACAAAAATTTGGATTGAAGCTGTATTAGCTGTAAAGAAATATTTAATTCGTACCGATAGAGAATTAACGAATTTATATGTTTAAATCATCTAAGAATTTTGTCCGCGAAATCTCGAAAAAAAATCCGCTGTTAGAAATACGAAAAAAGCCCGGACTTAAACTTCTTTACTCGTGCTTTGGGTGAAAATTAAGTATAAGTAAAACTTTTCACTGACATGTAGCAATATAGCCCATAATTGGGCTGTAAGTAAAGTTCAATTTGTTGAAAATTTTCCATTTTTCATGAAGTCATGCTAGAAATTTTTATCTCCCTACAAGCTCTTCAGAAGTAATGTAACTTTGGCTTGTTCCAGGAGGCGGATAAAAGGTGGTTGCTACACTGTGATGCATAAGTTGAAGTTATCAAAATTTATACTTAAAACACCAGGAAATGACTGTGGACTTCTGGTGGGTGTCATAGCTGGTATTAATTTGTTAGCTAACCACGACCTTCAAATGGGTTTGGTGTGTAGTGATAAAACCGTGCGAAAGTAAATTTTGCACGCAAAAAAATTAATTTATTTGCGAAAAAAGGGCCAAATATAGTAAAACTGCGTTTTTAATTTAACTCTATGACATCAGGAGTTTAAAAAAAATGATTCAAAAAATTATCTAGAAAATTCAATGCAATGTAGAAATAAATTTTAAATTTTTTAAATTTTTTGATGTATGTATATGGACGAGTGGGAATTAGATATGTCCTCTTAAAATTGTATCCTTGAATATCGTTGAAATATTGCAATATTTATTTTTGAAAAAATTATATAAGTATTATTGACTAACATACACTTGGCGATGTGTTCGAATTTGGTCCTTCTAATTTCATTAGCTTAAAAAATAAATTTATTTAAAAGGGCATTTGCAATACCTAGTCGCCCTTGTGAACCAACAAAAATATTATTATTGAATTCTGCATAAATTTCTTAATAATTTTTGGAATTTATCATATCTTTAAAACTACAAAGTCCTTTTGAAAAAATCCTTACGTCACACAGTGTTTCGAATATATGGACGCAGATGGAAATAATAGTACACCGATTTCACTGAAACTTGACATGTGCTCTAGTTTTACTTAGAAATAGAGAATTATGAAATTTTGTAAAGATGGAATAATTGCCACGCCTACTACTCTTGTGGGCGGACTCATTAAATCTCATCCGATTTCGATGAAATTTAGTTTGTGGTCTTTATTTTATTAGAAAAACCTAAATATAAAATATGGGGAAGATTGGATCACTACAACGTCCAAAACTCACAAAAAATATGGGCCCAGTCATTAAATGTGATGGAATTTTGGGTAATTTTTGTTTCCTGCTTTCTACTCCTTTGTAGGGGAGAAAGTAGATCTGAGATATGACTTTTACTTTTGAGCACCAGCCATCAATATCATTACCGGAGTTTCAAAGTATAGAGAATAAACAAATTAAACAAAAGAGGGGTGATAATACCATCCTGTGGGACCCGCTATTTAATTTTCACCGTTTATCCTCGAAAAATTACTGACAATTGGCGTTTACTCAGTGAATTGATATTTATTGAAGTAATTAAAGGCTTTTCTTCGCTTAACAAAAGAAATATATTCAATCCACCCACTTCCTTAGCTACGTCTCAGTCTTTGTTCCCTCAACTTGCATCATCTTGATTAAGGCGTTGTTTCAAAAAAAAAATGCATAGACATCCTGCAGAAGCTCTGCTCTAGGTATTCTAAAAAGAAAATTATTTTCCTTCTTTTTATTTTTCGCATTGATTTACACCGAATTCACAAGGAAGTGGTGTCGTAGCCTTAGTGAAAGAAAAATTTTACAATCCCAAGAAACTTATGCCATAAAACAAATAGGATAAAAATTTTGTACACATGTACGGGTATATATGCATGCATGTTCAACGTTTACGAAAGCTTGAATGCACTCAACAGCTTTTAATATTTTCCCAATGGTCCCCGTTCTATACCATTTCTCATTTGTGATTTATGAATAAAGACGTATTTGGTGCCAAAGCTATATTCACCAAGGTGTTAATAAAATTTCAGTAGGTTTGTGTGCTGATGAGTGGGTTTGTTGATGCTTTGCCAAGTTGAAGTGGAACATTTTTTGAAAGGTAAAAGTATATCTAGCAATTAGTACGTACGTATGTAAGTAAAGTAAGTATTTTGGTGTGGTTTATTTGGCAATAAATCGCAATTTTCTGTTACTACCCCTAAGCTGTTTACCCTTCCCTAGTTTCAACAATGTCCAACATTAAGAATTAGCCGCACAAGTAGTGTTGAATGCTTTTACGCGTAGATATTCATAGCAAAAACAAATCCACGTAAAAAATTCTTTGTTGAATATTCAACAAGGGCGGCCAGGCTATTTTGAGTTGCACAAAATATTAAAGTTAGTAGGGAAAGGGTATGCAAACTTACTTTTCAGTAAATTAATTGCTAGCCACTTGTTGTCATATTTCAATTGCAATGAAATATTTATGTAATGAAAGCGAAAAAAATGTAGTCCTTCGTGAAGCTTGGGGGATTTTTAAATTACTGAGATGCATTAAATATTTAATGGCCGAAAAATATTTGTGAAACGTGGCAAAGGATAAGGACCACAATGAAAATAAATAGACTTGCAAGCAATAGACTTGAGCAGCTGAGCGTGGATGGGGCAGTTATTGAAGGGGCACCGAAATTGCGCATATGGAATCTGTGCATTTAGACATTATTTCGGTTTCAACCGAAACTGTGCATGTATGCTTTATTTCGGTTTTTACCATATGCATTATTTCGGTTTTAAACCGAAACTGTGCATGTATGCATTACTTCGTTTTTTTTTCATATGCATTATTTCGCTTTTAAAACGAAAGTATGCATATGCATAATTTCGGTATTTTCTCATATGCATTATTTCGGTTTTCAACCGAAACTGTGCATGTATGCATTACTTCGGGTTTTTAATATGCATTATTTCGGTTTTCAACCGAAACAGTGCATGTATGCATACCTTCGTCTTTCACATATGCATTATTTCGGTTTTCATCCGAAACTGTGCATGTATGCTTTATTTCGGTTTTTGCCATATGCATTATTTCGGTTTTGAACTGAAATTGTGCATGCATGCATTATTTCGGTATTTGTTATATGCATTATTTCGGTTTTCTAACGAAAGTGTGCGTATGGATAATTTCGTTTTTTCTAATATGAATTATTTACTTCTACTTAGTAAGGGTTTTAATCCCTAAGCGCGGCTGAAAGCCGCCTACGCAGAGAAAAGTTCTGCGCAAAAATACGTCCGCCCTTCTTTTCCGGCAATACAGAAAGGAGAATTCTACTTAGTAAGGGTTATAATCCCTAAGCGCG
>NW_023458564.1:2609257-2642286 GCF_013731165.1 Rhagoletis pomonella | reverse complement strand
ATGAAGATGAAGATGAAGATGAAGATGAAGATGAAGATGAAGATGAAGATGACGATAAAGGCAAAATTAGTGAGGAAGAATTTGATAGGGATAAAGAAGGAGATACAACTGAAGAATGTGCGTTATGTTATTGTGTGTAATGCTACATATTTTATGTTATTTAATTCTTCACCACATAACCCATTCCAAATAATGTTATTTCACCTCAACTCAACTCACAGAAACTATCCTTAATTTTATCGGTTGAATTTCAAAGCGAATTTCTTACGTTTGACTATTGACTGGGCTCAGTCAACACTAAGTGAAGAAGAAGTCTAGAAGTCTTCTATATTTTGTTTTGCAGGATATGATGCTATGCAATTGAACTATTTTGGGGAGCACTCAAATGCAAAATTTTCCATCATTTATTTCGCTGGAAGAGTAAAATAATGACGAGGTGAAAAGGCTTTGCATTTTTGTTGTTACAAGTTTCTGGGTAATCAAGTTTTTCAGCCTTAGCAGAAAAGTCGCGATACCATTTTGAATTTGAAAATATTTATGATGGACTGCTGTCAATCGGATATGCAGTATACGAACATTGTAAGTACAAATATGCCAGAAAAATTGGCCAAGCGATTGGAAACGCTTGCTAATTGGCGAGCAAAACTGGTCGGTTTTATCTTTTCGTTGGAATTCAAATTCCTACTTATTTCGCCAATGAGCTTGCGCTTGCATTTTTGTGGTTTGTGATTGCAGCTGTGCGTGTTAGTGGATTTGTATTGCTATGCGATCTTGTACTCCATATCATTGCATACTTTTTTACAAACTGTTAGTTGTTAAATCTAAGTCCATCTAACAAATATAAATCTATACTCTACAAATGTACGTACACAAGTATGTCCAGAATTTATGTGAAAAATAAAAACTTTAAAATGAAATATTTTGGCACGAGCACAAAAATAAACATAGGGAGTAGTGATGTGCTGAGTCAATACCTTTAAGTATTGATAGATATTCGGTACCGATATAAAAATTATCCAATACTCTCGATACTCGGTACCGTTTCGAATTTAAAGCGCACATAGACCAAAAATATGGAAAAAACGGTTCGCTTATCCAAACGCAAATGTAGGAGCCAGTAGAGCTTTAAATACTGATTCAAATGAAAGATGTATATATATCGGTTCGAGGCCCTAATGCAGAGACACTCTTATTTGTTTGAAGCATTTTTTGTTCCAGCTGAATCGGACGATATCATTTTTGTAGGCCTGGGGGCAGATTCTGTAACCAGTTTGCGACTATTTTCGAATCGATATCGGTTTTGTTGACGTATGATATGAAATATTTTTACGACAACAAGTGCGATATCGATTTGAAACTTCTCGCTAACTGGTTACTGGATCTCCCCTCTGAATGGCTTCTTCGTCCGTCAAAGCCTTTTTCGTCAACCTTGGATCGACTAAGATTAAAACTGATAAAATAATATTTCTCTGTTGCGATAAGTTCAAGTGATTTAGCCGATATCATATAACTTATTAATGAACGTTTTTTCTAAACTTGAAATACATACAATGGCAAAGGCCTAATGTAAAGAATCGGTATCGGGTACCGAAAAGAAAGTATTGGGTACCAAAATCTTTTTTAATTATTGGGAACCGGCAATTCAGCACATCACTAATAGGGAGTATCCGGAAGCAAGACACGAAAGAAAATCTCAGTACATCTTTTTGGGCAAATATTTCGAATCGTAAGCATTTATAAAATGCCATGCATGCGCCGCACGTTGCAATCTGGCTTAGCACGAAATGCATATGTACATATTTATCTGCATTTCCGAGTATGACTTTAACGCCAGAATAATAATATTTGTTCAATACTTACTAAAAACGTATAAACATAGATACATGTGTACCTACAATAATCTCCGAAACACAAATACTTATCTGAGCACAAGCAAATTTATTTTGCATTAGAAGCTCTGAAAAATAGGATTAACATTACTAATATAGTGGAAGTCTTGCAAAGCTCTTGCATGGTATATGAGTTGCAAAGCTTTCCCATAGGAAAATCTGTTTTTATGGTGAAAGGGTTTTGCAAGACTATGTAACGAGAATGTGAAGTGAAGTAGTATTAAATGGGCACCAGCAACCTATATTCCATACTACACAACGAATGGCGGCTAACATTATATAGATGTGAAAAATGAAGAAGTACTTATATACTATTCACCATAGGGGTTAGAAAAACTGGCCAAAATATGTTGTTGTAGTTTTACACTTTAAAAGTGTCGTTAAAAACTCTTAAAAATCAATATTCAGATTTTTTTTGAAGACGTTGATTGCAATTCTATATCAGCCCAGTGCTGATAGCACCATTTTGATACGCTTTCTCTGGGATTATTGATTTTTTCTGCATTCATCTATTTAGGCTAGTAATGGTGGATTTAGAGATCTCCCTAAAATTAACTGTTGGCTGTTAACTTCACTTTATCTTACCTCGACTTCTTTAGAAGATCTTCTGTCTTTGGTTCATCACTATGTGTTTATATGTTCCTCGCAGTTATGCAGGTTTCCAACAGGCATCACCCAATTGTGCGAATTTCAAATGCAGCTCCCTTTTTATAAGTCCGAGTGGAAAGTTTATTGGCCCCGGCCTTAGCTAACTCGTTGGCCCTCTCATCTCCGCGTATCTATGTTCCTATTAACTCGGCCTTCGAGCTTAAAGCACATTTGCAAGCTCTGACTGTTTCCGACTTTGCTAACAAGGCAAGTGCTAGAATTGCAGTCTGGCTATCTGAAAATATCTATGGCTTTAATCCCCAGTTCCTGCTGAATATTCTTTTGCACGTGTAATAAGTTGTGTATGCTCTATCTATGCGTCTCAGCTCAGTTTGTTGTCTAATAAAACACACAAGTATTTCGCCTCGGAGAACAGTATGAGGGTCGTTCCATTAAGAGAGGGATGCTTGAATTGTGGTATTTTTGTTTTCTTGGTAAACAACATCAGTTCCGTTTTGCAGGGGTTGATACCCAGGACACTTTTCGTTGTCCAGTTTAGCCCGAACAAAGCTCCCTCTAGGATTTCGCTTTTCGTTGATGAGCAGAGGCCTGATACCGCCACCACTCCACATCTGCTTAGCGATGACTGAGTGGAAGATCGACCTATCTCGGCAGTCAGTTCAAAAACGCTCTATTTCAGAATTTGGTTCAAGAACGCCCTAACTTTGACACTTTTCCAGCTTTTTGAAATGTATGTCAAGGGCTTTGTGGACCCCTTCCAGCATGATTTTAGCTTTATTTGCTTATAAATTATGAACGGAGCCGTAAATTACGATAATTTGACTATGCTAAATCTGGTCTAAGTCTAAGTTGACTATGTAGGTAGGTAGGTGGGTTCAACCGTAAATGAGCATTCACATTATTTATGTGTGTATCTATACACATGTATGTAAATAAATAAACAAATTTCGTAACTCCCCAGCTAACATCAGGAAACGTAACCGAAAAAGGAAGCAATTTCATATAAAAACCTGATATTTCATCCGTTTTCCGATTTCATTTCCATTCATATGTTCTTCCACTAAAGTGTTCATCTGAAACTAACGTATTGAAAGTACCGAAAATGATTGGGGAACAGATACGTTTTCGGTTGATTTTTGACATTTTCCGGCTTAAATTTTTCGTCGAAAACGCTTTCGTTCTGAAATACACAGATGCTTCTTTTACAGTTATTAAAAAAGCAAAGAAAAAAGAAATATTAGAACCGACAGTTATTTAAATTTTAGTAAACACTTTTAATATCATTTGACTGTGTTTCGTCCAACGGCATTCGAACCTAGTGTCTCCTGAAATACCATAAAGCTCCTCTGCACAATCATGTATGCACAGGTTTGCACATGTTCAGTTTGAGTAAGTATTTTAAAATTATTGGTTTCATATAACATAATTATTTTAGGATGCGAAAAATTAAATCGTTTTCTGTCCAATTCTGAATATGAAAAACGTACGAAAACCACACTTTCGGCAAAACATACGTTTCACTGCTGGCTGGGTCATTAAAAATTAAATTGACAAATGCCAGAATTTACTAGTTTTAAATTTCATTAAATATTCAGAAAATAAAATTGTTTCCTAATTTTTTTGTTTCTATTAAATGTGTATATGAAGTCAGATGAGAAATTGCCAATGCGTCAACGCCATGTCACATGTCAGTCAATTCTACACACATGAACGCTGTCATTTTTCTGTAAAAAAAAAATCTACATTCAATTTAATCCTGGTAGTTTTGTTCACGCTATTTTAGTACTGGGGACAGAACTCAGGTAGTTATTATAACTAAAGTAGGTCACTGCTATTTTCACATTAAATAGACACATCAATTCGAAGCCACAGAAAATTTATCAATGTTTGCGGTTCTCGTCCCCTTAAAAATAACACTGGTCTACAAGGGTTTTGCGAATAAGACGGGACCTGGTGTTTCCGAACGGATTTTTCGTGCTGAACACGAATCTGGGGTCCAAAACTTCCCATCACGTCACGTTTTCGAGAAAAAAGGGGTTGAAACCCCTAAAACAGCGTTTTTGGCCATTTTTGAAAAATTGTAGAGCTGAACCCTGACGTGCTACAAACTTTGTATATGTCAGAAATTAAAGGCTAAATCGTGCCCTTTCGAATGAGCCCTATGCCGAATTAATCGCATGCACCCTTAGATCAGGGGGTGTATTTGTGTCTAGGAGTCCAGGGAAAATTGATCGCAGAAAGAATTTCATCTTAAACGACCATATAAAATGAATGATGCTAAGGTCTTAACTACATTAAGAGTCGCTGATTACGAATCTGAAGTTAGATTTTAAAAATTCAAAATGGCGGATCCAATATGGCGGACTTAAAAATTTTTATTTAGCGAATTTCAGTTTATTTTTTATATCCACCATATTCGACCCGTCATCTTAAATTTTTAAAATCTAACTGCAGATTCGTAATCAGCGACTTTTAATATAGTTAAAACCTTGGCATTATTAATTTTCTATGATCGTTTAAGATTAAATTCTTTCTGTGATCAATTTTTCCTGCACCCCTAAACACAAATACACCCCCTGCTTTAAGGGTGCACGCGATCAATTCGGCATAGGGCTCATTCGAAAGGGCACGGTTTAGCCTTTAATTTCTGATATATGCAAAATTTGTACCACGTCAGGGTTCAGCTCTATAATTTTTCGAAAATGGCCAAAAACGCTGTTTTTAGGGGTTTCAACCCCTTTTTTCTCGAAAACGTGACGTGATGGGACATTTTTGACCCCGGATTCGTGTTCAGCACGAAAAATCCGTTCAGAAACACCAGGTCCCGTCTTATTCGCAGAAAAAAAGTTGAAATTTGTAGACCAGTGTAACTTGCAATCAAGCTTAGTAACTTTCAAATATTTGCAACGTATAGGCGAACAAACTAATAGTACATATCGTGGCTGAGGAGCCATAGAAGGCGCAAAAGAGTTGTTCCACTTGTACTTGTGTTCAATATGTCTTCTTGGGTATCTGTGAGTTTTTTTGAAGTGAAAATTCTTTTGCGACGATTGGTTGGTTGGGAGTAAATTGGCAAATTCAATGGAAATTGCACACAGAAACTGCGCACAGAAATGGTTGGCACGGTAACAAGTGCTTCTTAACTGCATGCACATGGTAACGGGTGATTTTTTAAGAGCTTGATAACTTTTTTTTTAAAAAAACGCATAAAATTTGCAAAATCTCATCGGTTCTTTATTTGAAACGTTAGATTGGTCCATGACATTTACTTTTTGAAGATAATTTCATTTAAATGTTGACCGCGGCTGCGTCTTAGGTGGTCCATTCGGAAAGTCCAATTTTGGGCAACTTTTTCGAGCATTTCGGCCGGAATAGCCCGAATTTCTTCGGAAATGTTGTCTTCCAAAGCTGGAATAGTTGCTGGCTTATTTCTGTAGACTTTAGACTTGACGTAGCCCCACAAAAAATAGTCTAAAGGCGTCAAATCGCATGATCTTGGTGGCCAACTTACCGGTCCATTTCTTGAGATGAATTGTTCTCCGAAGTTTTCCCCAAAATGGCCATAGAATCGCGAGCTGTGTGGCATGTAGCGCCATCTTGTTGAAACCACATGTCAACCAAGTTCAGTTCTTCCATTTTTGGCAACAAAAAGTTTGTTAGCATCGAACGATAGCGATCGCCATTCACCGTAACGTTGCGTCCAACAGCATCTTTGAAAAAATACGGTCCAATGATTCCACCAGCGTACAAACCACACCAAACAGTGCATTTTTCGGGATGCATGGGCAGTTCTTGAACGGCTTCTGGTTGCTCTTCACTCCAAATGCGGCAATTTTGCTTATTTACGAAGCCATTCAACCAGAAATGAGCCTCATCGCTGAACAAAATTTGTCGATAAAAACACTTTTCACACATTTCGAACCGAACACTGATTTTGGTAATAAAATTCAATGATTTGCAAGCGTTGCTCGTTAGTAAGTCTATTCATGATGAAATGTCAAAGCATACTGAGCATCTTTCTCTTTGACACCATGTCTGAAATCCCACGTGATCTGTCAAATACTAATGCATGAAAATCCTAACCTCAAAAAAATCACCCGTTATTTAGATAAACACCAATACAAAAGTGAAAGAAAAGGTGAACACGTACATAGACGAAGAAAATAATAAACATAAAGCTAAAAATAAGGAAAACGACATTTTCGGGATGCTCGGGACTAAATCCGGGTTGCAAGGCTATTTCGGGATTCTCGGGATTATTTCGGAATTTTCGTTACATTTATCGATCTTGTTTTCGATATACTTATATATTATTGTTATCGACGTAATAATCGATTTTGTTATCGATATATTTATAGATATTTTTATCGATATAATTACCGATATTTTTAGCTATATTGCTATCGATATAAAATAATCGATATTGTTATTGATATACATACTTGTGAACATATCTTTCGATATTGTTTTCGATATATTTATAAACATATTTATCGACACTGTAGTCGATATAATGATCGATTTTGTTATCGATATTCTTTTTGATTTTACTTTTCGATATTTTTATCGATTTGGTCACGCTTGACAGGATCATGCTTGACAAAAAGGACTACTAGGGACTGCGTAGGTAATTGGATAATAAATTCCTCTCTTGTCGTACAAAAATGGCTCAGAAGCTTGAACAATGGCAACATCTTGGAGCTTTCGACAGAAGGATTCTCCGTAAAATTTACAGCATTTGCGCATTGGCTATGGCGAATACTACAAGCGAAGGAACGATCTAGACATAGTTAGGCGGATTAAAACACAGCGGCTGCGCTGGCTTGGCCACTCGTGCGAATGGACATAAAAGCTCCGGCCCTCAAAGTATACGACGTGATTAACGATGCTTGTAGAAGAGGAAAAAGAAGGCCAGCGATTGAAAGACCTGGAGGAGAAGGACGTGGTTTCACTTGGCATTTCCAAATGGCTTTAGCCGGCACAGAAGAGAAACGACTGGCGTTCTTTAGTTGACACGGCCAGAATCACTGAAACGGCTAGATCGCCAATTTTGAAGAAGAAGAAGATGCCAATGAAAATACCGGCACACAAAAAAAGTGGTGTGTACTTTTAACTTTAGACGCACCGAATCCGAATCTAAGGTCTGTTTGACTCGTACGTCTCCTCAATTTCGTGTGAATTACGAAAACCTGAAAAAATGGCAAAAAATTCGCAATTTTCGCAATTTACTCGAAATTGTGGAGGTATACGAGTCAAACGGACCTCAGATTCGTATTCAATGGTTCGAATTACATGTTCCACCTAGGTTAGGTTAGAGGCACTCACCACGTTTTTTTGGCTGCCGGTGAAATTGGCAGGCTTTTCAGCGTGGAAATTGGTAGGAAGCGATGATAACCGTGCAAACTTGCACGACACGGGAGGCGAACTATATTAAGGCTAATTCCCCAAATGCCTTAAAAAATTCGCCTTTTTTAACTTTTGATATCTAGAGTACTTCGTTCTAATTTTTAATAACAAATAACAAATATCGTTAATTATAATGGGATAATAAGGATAACCTTGTTTTAATAATATGTAAAACCAATACTTCTGACGAACTCGACTATTTCTTAGAATGGTATACATATTTGCCGATGAAATTTCTGTAATTGTCTACAAGTCGCACTAAAATCAGATCATTGCAGTTTTTTTAAATAAATTTTGTATAAATTCTCTATGTATTGTTAAATACTTACTTTCATTGGACTGCTCAAGATATTTCCAGACGTTGGCCTTAGCGCCAAATACGAAGTGAGAAATGATAGTGTCAAATATAAACGACAAGTGAAAAGTGTCGCAATGCACGGTTGCAATTTATTTAATATCCACACGGTTGCATGAGGCTATAACGTTATGTTTTAAATCCGTAACACCGTAATGAAAGATTCTTATTACCAGTTACAATTTTATTCTCAAAAGGAATGTTCTAATAAAAATCGTTTGTATAGTGAATTTCCCCAAACTTTAAAGCAGCCATTCCCCGATTCCCTCGAGAAATTGAAATTCCACCAAAATCGGGTAATTCTCCCCCGTTTGGCATCACTGACAGCGACACCGCGGCGACATATATCGCTTGCATATCGGCCAAACGACTCAGTTTGCTATCAGACCGCATAAGGGCGTTTCGAATCGCTTTAATGTGGACCGTGCCTAACACAGTCCGATAGAATTTGACCAGATAAATTCGAATCTGCACTCTATTGTCTGTTCCCCCCAAATAAATAATACGTTTCTTTTGAGAAGGTCATCAAATCTGCACCGTTATTTCGAATTTCAATAACAAAATATCAAATTAAAGAGTTTGGCCTATAGATGTGCAATACGGTTTTATTTTATGAAGCCCGAACTTTGTTTCAGCGGTACAAGGTGATTTAAAAATGTAAAAACCGACATCATGCGACACTCGTTAGCGTACAAAAGGGGGTTGACCCCCCTAAACCTGCCCTGAAACGAACAACCACAAATACACCCAGTAATTAAAGCTTAGAATCCGGCTCTCAAGAAAAATCACAAGAGATATTTTTTATTATTTCTGTTGCTTGAAAAAGCACTTTGCTTTTGCTGTAAAATTGTGATATATCTTTAGAAGTATAAATAATAAATTCGTGAAAAATGAAATTTTGTTACTAAATATTTATAAAAGTCAAAAATGTTTGCTTAAAAAGTTAAAAAAATTAATTTGCTGGGAAAATATACACATACCTCTTAAGTTTTGTAAATTAACTTAAACTAGTGCGAAAGTAAACAGCGGTATATAGCCACCAAAGCTAGAGGCTTTTACGTGCTTAAAGGCACGAATAACCGATTTTGATTCATAGGTCAAGGTTTTGGGTGTGTTTGGCAAATTTCGTATTTCGATACTTGTTTTACACGACAAGACTTACAAGAAAATTAGCCTCACCACACGAGTATTTCTGCTTAATTTTTTATTGTATCAATATTATTTCGTTATTGTTATTTTGTTATTTCTTTAAACTTATGTATACTATGTCTGCATTGCGAGATTTATCTATTCAGATTTAATAAATCCAGTTGCTAAATCACAACCGTCTCCATTGCCACAACGAGATATGTGTCGAACATTGCCGCATTTTTAAATATTTCACGTTTGCTTATGTATGACTTTATAAATACAGTTGCGGACATTGAAATGCAGACAGATGAAAGGAAGGTACCAGAGCGGAATTTCGTTATGTGAATTCTTAATATTATTGGCTTCTTATTCGTTGTAAATATGTATAGTATATAGTTTGCAAGATGTAACTGATGGTACCATATTCCGAATAACTTTCCCAAATTTAAGAAAAATGATCAAAATGGTAAAGAACAATATTTCATATACATTTCATCAATTATTAAACAAGAACCATTAGTACAATAAGAATTTCCTGCGGAAATAAGCATTTTTAAAGAGCTATTGGGGAAAAAACTCTCTTTTCAAAATCAAATCGGGGGTCCTTGGCATATCATGAAGACCTAGCTAGAAAATATGACTGCCAATGCATTTCTTGAGTCGAATTGCGTTCTAGAGGATGTTTGATGCAATGTTATCGAAGCAGAACCATTACGGAATTTTAAAAATTTTATGCATGCTATTATCATAAAACATTTTTTAAGAATTTTTAATTTTTAAAATAATATCTTCTTAATTTATTACAACCAAAGTTATTCAAATATTAATAATTTGCTTTTGAAACTAACATAAATATAAAAACGCCTAAAAATACGAAAACGCATGCTTTTTTAATATAAATAGAATTTGAAATCTAGCAATGTCCGCAACTGTATATTGAAAATACAAATGTCATTTGACTTATGGCATGTGCAAATTATATTTATTGATTAATATTATTGAAGATTTAAAAAAGTTTTAACTTAAATCTACTTCCTTTCGAGATTTAATTTTATATGGCAAATCTCGAAGGATTTAACGTTAAGTCTCGTCAGAGGGCTAAATCTTCATTAAATCACACAATGGAGACATATTTAGTATTAAGTACACCTTTATTAATATCTGTAAGTTTTAGTTACTACTCATTCATTCAGAATACGAACGTAGTTATATAGAAATGTTTACAAATAAGTGATAGTGGATTAAAGAATATAAAAATGATGTCTTTAATCTTTCCTGTCACCTGCAAAGTGCGTTACTTAATTTCACAGTTGAGTTGTCGAGCGACATGGGCGAAGCTAATTGAATTATATGTAAATTCTATATATAAATTGTTGCTCTTGAGTGGATGATTTCCGTAGGTATGTGCGATAATATGTAATTTGGAGTGGGTCTAACTTCAGCGCTTGCATTGAGCGTTTTATGTGTAGGTGTGAAAAAGTGGGACGCCTTTAATGATGTAAAAAAAATACAAAATGCGTCGCTTTCAGCTTCACGTCTGATCACCCCTGTACTTTAGTGAATAGGCTTAATTCATCAATATTGATATGTGTATATTAGGGCGGGTTAATTTGTAGTTATTTTTTCGATTATTGCATGTAGCGCGGAAGGATTCTACGTGTAATTCTAAGCAAACTTGCCGAAGAAACCCTGGAATAGGTTTCCTAGCATTTTGTTGTAGTGTCGTAAAGAAGTTCTTAAATATTGTATAAAAACATTCTATAAGGGGTTTTTGGTATGAAGAATCCAATTCGGCATTTAACTTTTTTTTTTTAAACTTCCACTATGACATGACAACCCCATTTGTCCTTCGTGCCTTGAAGAGGTTGAGAAGGCGGAACACTTTTTGTGTCTCTGCCGCGCCTTTGCAAGGATTAGGTATAACTACGGTGACCATATTTATGAGAGTCGAATACGGGACAAAAATTATATTGCAATTTTTTCGATCCTGTTTTCCCTGAAACAATATCCTTATAGTAACATCACAAATTTGTAGGATAATTTTCACGAAATTTTTACACCATGAAATTTGTTAAAAAAATTGTTAAATTTTAGTATAAAACAGGGCAATTTTAAGTCGGTAAGGCTTACTACTAATTTTTGGCATTTTTTTTTTGTTCACGGTGTTACGCATTTTTTTCATACAAAGTATGTTTGTTCGACCATTCGCGCTTGATTGTACTCAATTTTAATGAGTTACAAAACGGCAAACCGATTTTTTTTTATAAAAAATTTTAATTAAAAAGTTTGAAATTTTGGTGAAACTTTGCAGAATTAATTTCTATAGTTTTTTTTTGCACAAAGTTGGGAATTTGGTATTATATGGTTTTTGTTAGGAAAAGAGCCTTACTTTCATAAAATAAATAATAAACATTAAATAAACTAAGGAAAAATAGCCAAAACTTACTAAAATATCGAGTTCTAATTTCTATTTTGGTCACTGTATGTATTCCTCGATTCGAATCACAGGCATTCAGAAAATAGGATTATATAAAAACATCACTTAAAACTCGTTCATAGGCATGCCATTTTAATGAGCTGTTAAGGCGTCGGAAAACCGAATACGGGACAAATACAGGACATTAAAAGAAATACAGAACATTTGGCGTCCCGTATAAAATAAATTAATTACCAGGACAATGGGTCAAAAAAGAGAACTGTCCCGTATAATACAGGACTGATGGTTACCGTAGGTATAACGTTTTTGGGAATGATGTGTTGATAGATCAACAAGTGAGCTCTCTGATACTTAACAAACAGCTTCGATTTATTCGCAAATCAACTGAGTCTGAGTACAGTTTTCTACACGCGTTCTTTTGTGCACTTAGTTGTGACACAAAAACAAACTTGCTAGATAACAAAACAAAAAGTCACAGCCACGCACTTTGGTAGGTATACCTGACCTAAAGGTAGTTAAAACGAAGAATAACACTAATGCAAATAAAAGCGAACGCAGACACGAACTATTCAGAACGAAAAGTGACACCGAAAATTGCGCAGTGCCGAAACCGGTTTGTCTCCAAATTAAATTTGACAAGGGATGACAGAAAATCGATACACCACACATACATGCATCACACATGTGAATTTAACTAGTCTTTGGCCTATTTTTTAAATAAACCGTTGCAAGTTATTAGCATCTGAGTCAAATTAAATCAGAAGTTCAGACGGAAATATATAAATGAACGTTGAATGAAGCGAACCGCAATGAAAAAGGAGCCTTGCCACTGCAGTCCGGACTGATAGCAAACTGTAAATTAACTGATGCGGCATCGGGTGTTGGTTGTTGAGTGAGTGGATGAACAAGCTGTTGTCATTGCAGATTGATTGGTTCGCAGTTTTAAATAAACCGCAGACAAATTCGTTGGCTGGTCACCGGCTATGCAAAAATACAAATACCTTTGCAAATATTTATGTATATTCGTATGCATACATATATGAGCAAATCTCGCGAGTTTTTACATTTTTCGACAAAAAAATGTTTTTGGTCGAAAATAGTGGCACACTTAGACAATGAATTATCTTCAGTTTTGCATAAAGAACAATTTTCCATCGCGAAATTTTTAAAATAAGAACTTAAAAAAGATATATTATAAAAAAAAAATATTCGCCCGTACTCATATACCCGTAGTTGTGTATGTAACGTATCCGCCACGTTTACTAGCAGGCCTTAACTTAAAAGTCATTATATTTAAAAGTAATTAAATATTGGCGTGGAATATTTTTCTTCAGTGTCCTTCGCTAATATATTCATGTATATTAATATAATAATTTCTTCAAGTATATAACAATTTAAGAATGAATTTCGAGTGTGCCAATAAAGGTTGTAATATTTGATTTTTTTTCGCAAATCATCGTCAACTTATAATCAAAGTAATTTTTTTCATTTGTTGGCACACTAGTAGTTTTATTACTACAGATTGCTTTGTTTTGACAAGTAGAACAATCTTATCACTCAATGTTAACATTTTGAAGTAACTTAAACTTTTAAAATGAATAAATCGTTAAATTTGGTGGCACACTCCTGAAACTTCACAGAGATATGGTATTTGATACCATTTTTCATTGCCTCTAATATGAAAATTCTAATAGAAAACTTCCCAAAGTTATCAAAAAAAAAATAACTGTTATAATTTTTTTCGAGTGACAATAAAAAAAAGAGTACTTTCGGTATTTTTTGCCTAATTGCATGTTTTAAGGTTTAACTTGTTCAAATACTTGATTAATTTTTTACCTGTTTCTGGCACTCCACTGCTTAAAACTAATGCAAGAAGAATGCATTGGCGTTTTTTCTGTGCCGAGAGAAGTAAGTGACATAAAATGTATGAACGACATACATACGTACATGCATACATGTATGTATACATATAGCATTGACAATGCTTTTTCTATAAAACTTAAAGCTTTATAAAGGTAATAAAAATAAAATTGTAAATTTAATTTAATCCTCTCCAAGTTAGTTTTACTTCGGGTTTCCGCAAATGTGTTAGCAGAAAGAAAAAGAATGTATATATGCAATGCGACTGTAGTTTTATAAATTTAATATATACATGGCACAGCTTAATTGTTATAATTTTTTTCTCAGATAACACTTCAGCAAATTGTTTCCTTTATTCAAACGGTCCTATTTGCTTTTGTGATTTCCTCTCTAATATATACCGTGTTAACGATCTATGAAATGGAGCTACTCCATAGCCTACTAAATACACAATTGCTTCAAATTTCATCCTAATTATTATAACACAGAATCTGTGTAAAAAATTCAGCGACGGCGAATAATCTTTTTTTTATACTTATTCCGCCTTTTCAAAACTCTCACACCAAAGCTTTGCAGACAAAAGTGTAACGAGAATGCGTAAAAGTGCAACTATAAAAAGAACTGTCTGACCGCATTTGTCCGACCATTACAAGGCAATTCCATTACGAAAACCGCAATAATATTTCGGTTGCACCAGAGCAACGCCCCACTCTTTGCACATCGCCATTGTGTAAATACCTTACCTATTCCACTGTAAGTAAATGCCTCCTTCCCACTTTAATGCAGACGTTTGGATTCTCTAAACCGAATGCAAACCATCAAGTGTCGCCTTACAACAATAAGTGCCACTGATGCACTTTTAAATTGCAGCTTTGTTAGTAATTCTGACCAGGCCAAGCCAATATAAAACCAAAAGTCGTGGTAAAGCGGTTTCTAATGCGCTTTTTTGTCAACAACTGGAAAAATAGCAGGGCATTCTTATAATTTTACTAAGCCACTAATAGCGCGCAGCCTATTAAAATACATAAAGGAAATTATATGAAAACGTTGAAGGAGGCTTCCATGAATCACTGCGATTCTGGTGCCCATTTGCGAGGAGGCTAGTTTCTGTATTTCAGAGATGACGTGGTCAATCGATAAGCAAAAAGTGTTCGCTTGAACTTTTCCCCCGGACTTTGTATACCATGCAAACCTATCTACCGGTATTGATGCAGACTTTACTATTTGAGAAGCGCTGATTGCTTTGAGCTATCAACTCTTTTGAGCCATTCAAGTCGCCTGAACTGTGTACTTCGGGAACGGTTGTGCCTCTCTCAGCATGCTTACCTGCAGAATAGATCTGTGGTATCTGCCTTCCAGACAATTGTTAAAGCTATCGTGCAGGCCTTTAAGAATAAGAACTTTGTACTTGTAGCCCTTTTTAGTACCGACGGGATTTTTAGCAACGTGATAACCGGGACAAGAGTATAATCCCTGACTATCACATGCTTCACTCCAATGCGTACTCTCTCCCTTATTCCGGATCGTCATGGCAAACGAAATCCTGGAGAAGTTGTAAAGGAGAGACTGGCGAGCTATTGTCTTTATATCATCAATCATTAGAAAGAAGATTTTTAATACTCTTTATGATCTGTAAGTGTACCTAAACTTGGCCATGAACTGGTCTGATAGAAACTCTGTGTCTAGAGATCCAAATATTGCTATGCAGAAAAGATGGGACCATCCTTCTAAAGTACTATCTTGGTTATATGAGACGAATATTAAGTAAATTATGCTATACGGGGTCATCATCTGGTGGTCTTCACGATATACGTCTGCTCTAGTTAAGAAGCTAAAGCGCATACAAAGGGCCGCCCTTGTTGGAGTGAACGGAGCGCTTCTTCGAATCAGAAAAAACCGGATCGGTGTCTCCTGAGGCTGGCTTAAAGGGAGTGTTTATCTACACATATTTCTCTGTGGTTTGAATTGGAGAGTACTTGCCTCGGAAATAGAGGCCCAGTGAATATTTTCACGGATAAATCGAAGTTGGGCGGCAGAGTTGGTGTAGGTGCATGTTGTCACAAGATCATAGTATAGCCCTCTTTAAACTGCCTAATTTTTGCAGCATTTTTTAGGCAGTAGTGTTCGTGTAGAAAACGGAAGTCGACTGATACAATACCAACAAGAAAGGTTATTACTGACAGTGATATCCAAGTGGAAATTGCGGTCCTAGGGTCTCTCATTGGACGATTTCTCTCTGGGTTACCTTGGCTTACTTCCAAGCCAAATTTATTTGTGTCCCAGGGCACAGCGGACTTCGCATGGCTAATAAATTGGCTTCGAGTGGTTTCGTTGAAGTAATTTTTCTGAAAATATAGGTCATAGGAGTGTCCTTATGTCTTTACTTACTGGACTACTTATGGACATAAGCGAGCGCTAGCCGAAAACCCTTCTGACCGGTGGTTGACCGCGGGTGGTGAACGGAACTTCTGCAGCTGGCTAAGCGCCAACTATTGATTCTAAATAATAGGTGTTCTGACCAGACCCTATCCCTACTGATGCATCTGTTTGAAAGACGTCGTGGTGAAATCATCTCCGCTGCCCAGCGTTCGCTAGAATAAAGTTCAAACACCTAGGCTCGCAATTCATCAACGCTTCAGTTCTCTGAAGCTACTACTCTATGTGATGGACATCAGCTGCCGGCGGCAGTTTATTTTGAATACACGATGATTTTCCTAACTGCGAATTCATAACCTGTAGCTACCGATACAGACATAGTCGATTAATGGTAACACAATTGACAATTTTAAAATCAGCTAACCAGTCCTAACCCTCCAATCAGGCATATTTAGCTTTTAGGCCAGTCAGCATGTCATTATAAGAGCCCAAGGGTAATATCTCATAATAACAGCAATTTCTAGTGACTTTTACGAAATGCATAAAAACGTCAGGGGTCTACAAGTCAGGGGTCAGTTACACTGTAAGCATGAGAGGGGATTTTGCTATGCCTACCTAGTTAGCGGTCGCAGTGTCGGAGTGTTTAGCGGTTCGCACTATCATTCCGTAGGGCCTGAGTTCGAGTCCAGTTTCCTAAAAAGATTAAAAAAGTAAAACATGAGAAAGATAGTTCTAATAGCGGTCGTCGCTCCGCACTGCCAAACTTCCGAGTGTATTCTGCCATGATAAAAAGGTTCTCATAAAAGCCCAATCGCCGTTCGGAGTTGGCGTAAAACTGTAGGGCGCCTCCCTTTTGTGTAACATCATCAAGGCCCACGCCACAAAGCACAAAGCAGGAGCAGCTCGGCCAAACACTAACGCATTATGTAAACGTCAATCTATTATATATATTTACTTAATCAGCACATTAACATCATACAATCTATCGACAATAAATCAAATAAATTGTAACTGCCCCTTCGACTAGGCTTTTACATCCACATTTTATAAATCATATTTAATTATTCATTTACCACTGACTTGAATTATTTATTAGCAGCTTGAAATATTATATTTCTTTCACTCAATAAGAAATGAAATGAATTCCGATGCTTGATACAGATAAGGAATCATAAATATTTCGTTGACATTCAAGTACACTAATTTCCATATTTGTACATATGTAGGTATGTACATACATCTACTTGAAAAAAGACATGAATTGAAATAAGTACATAAATTCATAAAGTGCAAACATAGGTACGAGTTTCAAGGATATTTAGAAATTAATGAAATTATTTGCGCTTTTGTGTGCCACATTGACGCTGATATTGATGTTGCGGAAGCAACATTTTTTAAGTAAAACCTCTTTCGCTGCATGAGAGTGATTTTTCATGGTCGTGCTTGCCACTTTTTCACAACGTTCGTTCCGGATAAAACATTCCACAAGGATGAGATAAAGTAATGTACATAGCAAGAATAATACATAGAAAACAAGATTGCACCAATCGTGCTGAGAGCAACTGGCTGTCACGTCACATTATTATGGGAATGAGAGTCTAAATAATAATTTTGATGAATAAGAGGAAGAGGTGAACAAATGGTAATTAAGATAGAATTGTACCAGCTTCTTAAATTTGAACGTACATTCGGTACAAGCACATTATTTTAGGTACATTTAGAACGTAGTCAAATATTGTTTCGTGTAAGTCCAAAAGTTAATATGGTACGGAAGGAAGATGTAGTTACCCAACTATCAAAAATTTCTACACATAAAAATACATGTTTACTGTTTAGGTACGTGTATGTACTTTAAGGTACAACTTTTCGGAAAATAGTACAAAATGAAAATTTATTATTCATCACTGGTGCGAAAAAAATAATGTGACGTCAACGAAAGGGTGGATGCTGTCAAGGCGACAAAGAGAGGATTAGCAGTCGACGGAAGGCGTCACCTTGGTTTCACTGAATCGTGTGTACCAGGGTTGTTGCGAATATTCGTATTCGCATTCGCAACCGCGGAGCTTCCGCATTAATTTTGACGTTCGCATTCGCTTTCGCATTCGCAATAATCAATGCGGATTTTTTGCGAATGCTAATATTGAAGGGACCGACACACAGTTATTTTTTAAGTGTTAAACTTGGCCAAATATTGAAAAATATTTAAATAAAATATGTTGGTTAATTACCATACAAACCTTGGGTCAGGTATATGAATTTCTTTAGTACTAAATTATAAAAAAAAATAAGTAGAGGTGGTAACCTTCGTGCGTTATTTTGGTTAGCTACTTAAGTCAGCTATTTAAGTCCTCTTTCATATGATACCAAAATTGTTTAATTGAGATAAGTGTTTTGTGTTTATTTATTATACGGAAAGGACTTTTATTTCGGAATAAAAAATATCTGGCCAAGCTTAAGTCGTAAAAAATAACGTGTTATTTTCGGTCCCTGGAATATTGTGCAAGTGCACTGATAAAACACGGAAGAAAGTATTAAAAATGAATTACAAAAACTAAAATCGAAAAACGCTGATGACGTTACAGGTTCTCCAAATTCAGAAAGAACCAAATGAATGAGAATGAAGAATTCTTTGGAAAACAGCGGTGTTTAAACAACGATCTTGCCATGATACTAGATTGTGAAGATGAAAGCCAAGAGTATACATCCGACATTTACAGCCGCGACGCATTATTGCACCTCAAAAAAAAAAAAAAAATATAACTGAAAGTCCTCTCAACTGGTGCAGCGTCAATCGAGAAGAATTTACCATTTTGTCAAGTTTAAAGTTTTTCAAGTTTGTCGCCTCGAGCGAGAAGTTATTCAGAGGCGCAGCTTTGATTCACGACCCTTTAAAAAACGGGCTGTAACCTGAAAAGGCAACAACATTACCTAGTTTTTAATAAAAATTTTTTATTAAATACAATGTTCCAATTTTTAAATTCATGTACTAAAAAAACATTATAAAAAATTACTACCCTTTCCATGTTTTATTTACCTAAATCACCTAATTTACTCACCTAAATAATTTCTTAAAAATACTTCACATCCGCATCCGCGGATGTTAGCTTTTAAACATCCGCATCCGCATTCGCATCCGCGGATGTCTAAAACTCCACATTCGCAACATCGCTAGTGTGTACAAACGTATGCACATACCCTGCAGTGAAAAACTAAACCGGTCAGTACAAATACCAGTTCCTTAACAAATATTACTCCTTCGACAATTTGGAACAATCGCTAAGAATTTTTAATTTTAATCCGTGTTAGTTAAAATAATTATTTAAATTTCAATATAAATTATAAAATTTGAAAATCTAATTTAATTTGAGAAAAAACATATTTATGTAAAGAAATGCTCTTGCCATACAAATTAAATGAAAAAAAAAATATTTTTGATTTTAAATTAAGTTAACAGCAAAATACAATTTTAAAATAAGCTTTCTAAGCATGATCGAAATCGGACCATAAATACTGGTTTAGCAAAGATCTCGACTCCTGCGCCACCTATCGTAAAATTTTTTCGTTCAGCTATTCCTTTTCATGTAATTAATATGCATACGTTGTAAATATTAGCAAACTCGGATTATAAATACGGCGTTTTCAAATATCTGGACTCCAGTGCCACCTATCGGATTAATTTGTCTTTCGTGTTGCATTCCATCGAGTTCTGAATCAACTGCAAAGTTTAAAGTCTCTAGGTCATCGGGAAATTTGTCAAAAAATTTATTGAAAGATTTGCTACAAACAAACATACTTACATGCATACAGAGCGAGTTAAATAAAAACTTGTAAAACAAAGTTTGGTTTTATTTCAAATGGTTAATGGTTGGTTAAATTAAAAAATTTCAATAAATACTCTTAATAAGAATTCCAATGAGGGTGCCTCCCCGTGGACTTGAACCTCGGACTTCAGGAATGACACGCTAGTGCTTTGCACTGTCGTCCATTACGATTGTTGCAAAGTGACGTAGATATTCGTTTCACGGGGGATGAATTGGCAGACTATCCCATCAACTGGTATGATGCTTTTAATATTTCTACTGGCACATATATGCTGTTGCTCAGCCAAACAATTGACATCTCGTAGAACATCGCCATGTTACAAATGTCAGTCGCTTACATTGACCACCACTGCACCACAGCGGCCGCCTGTTGTATGTACATTAGGGTGCGCCATATTTTTCAAATTTGACCCACAAAGTAGGGCTTCTCCTCCATAGGTTAATTTGGCCATAGCAATTTTCTGTGCGAAGAACTTTTAAAATCGGATAACGAGTCCTGAAGTTACGAAAAAAAACTTTCACTTCCAAACCTAACGAGATAAGAAAGCGGCGTAACCATATTTGAAACCGGCGGGCAAAAATTGACCAAGTATTTTAAAACAAATTAAGTCTTTTATTGAATTATAGGTATGTAATGAATTTTTTTTTCGTAGGAGAGGGAAATATTTTATGCTCTGGCCGGGGGCGCCAGTTTCTATACTGCCTCCCCCGAGTGTGGCACTCTCACCGAAACGTGTTGGGCTACCCACTAAAACCCAATCTCCCACCACCCGCGCAAGGATCCCGCATTTGGCACTGCTATTCCGCATGTCTTCAGATGCAGGAGTGCGCTACTGTCCTCAGTAGACATCCGTCTTCTCGTTTGCAGCGGAGCACGAATTTCACGTATCTCGCAACTGCTTCCCACTTGTCTGCACTGGCTATCATTACCCCAATTACGTTGTTCGGGGTTATGTCTCCGTATCTTTCTTCCGACAAGAAGTGCTCGCGAGTGAAGAATGTATGATGTACGTTTCCACAGTAGTGACAGAACAGTGAGTCTACCCTACCCATTTTAGGAAGATATTCTCGGAAGTAACCATGACCCGTGAGGACTTGCGTCAGGTAGAAATCGACTTCCCCGTGCGGTCTTTTCAACCATGTTTGAAGGCCGGCTATTAGGGATTAGTTGCTCGCGCGCCCTTTCCGCGGCAGTTGCTCGATCTATCTCGGCACTGTGATTGTAAGTCTTTTTTCGCTCGTAAGCAAGTAGCTTAATTGGTATGACGCCAGAAATAACTAGAACCGCGTCCGCGGATATTGTACGGTATGAAAAAGCAATACGTAGTGCCCCTCTGCGCTGGACCGAAGAAATTTGAATCCGGTATTTTTTGATTTTCAATGCGTCGGCAAATATTTATGCTCCACACAGGAGCACGGACTGGGCTGCGGTCATCAAAAGTTTCCCACGGCATGGCTTCGAGCCGCTCACGTTCGCATTTCGCCAGCTTAGAGCCACCGTGCTCTGCGCAGCTTTTTCACATACTCCTTGAATGTAGTCCCAGAATATGAGCTTGCTGTCAAGCTTCACCCCTAGGTGGTCACGGGGTGAGGTCCGACCATCATGTTTGTAATAAGCTGGGATTCGTTTCTTGGTGAGGAGCACGATCTCTGTTTTGGCTGTAGCCAATTGCAGACCGTGGTCGCTCATCCATCCACTGGTTCAGCTTGAGCTGCGCTAGCTGGATGCTTCTTGTTGTTACGACGGCGACCAAGTCGTCCGTGAAGGCGACAGGGAGGGCGCTATCCGGCATTTCCGTGCGCAACAGACTGTCATACGTGGCGTTCCAGAGATCCGGGCCAAGTACAGACCCCTGTGCCGCTCCGCCGGTTATACGTTTTTTTCTCTGACATTGTGTTGTGTCGTACAAAAGCCAATGGTCTCTGAGGTAGTCCCGAATCATATCTAGCAAGTATGTTGGAACTTTGAATGACCGTTCCAAGGCCTCCAGCATGTCGTCCCATTTTGCCGAGTTGAAGGCGTTCTTGACGTCGAGTGTGACTAGCAGCACTATTGGCCACGCATGGTGGAAGGCTTCATCGGCTTTATGTACCGCCTCGACTACTTCGCTAATTGCTCCTATAGTTGAGTGTCCCTTCCTGAAGCCATGTTGTCGAGGTTAAAGGCCTCCCTGGTTTTCTATGGCTAACGTTAAGCGAATTTGGGCAGACTCTTCATCATCTTGCCTGCTGTGTCTAGCATGCAGAGTGGCCGGAACGATGAAGGAGAGTTTGGGTCTCCTTTGCCCTTGGGTATAAGAACCAGCCCCGCCTTCTTTCATTGGCTTGGGAAGACCCGGACCCTATGGCAGCTATTGTACATGTTAAGCAAGAGATCTGAGCTCATTTTCGCTGCTAACCTGATTGCCTCCGCTGGTATGCCATCGGAGCCTGCTTCGCAGCTCTGCGATTCGGTAATTCCACCAGTACACCTGCTTTTTACCTGACCATGCTCTCCTCTGCAGAATTGAGGCTTTGTATGCCCGGTGTATGCAGCGCATCGTTTCTTCCACCAGCTTAGCACAAGACGCCCTATTGTGGATCTCTCCCGTTGGTGGTGAAATGCCTTGGGAATCTGCTAGGTGTGATGTTTCGAACTTGCGAACATCGACCCTAGACGGGTTCCAACCAGGTTTGCTGCGAGGGATACTACGTGTTTGTTCTCGCGTTGTGCCAATGACTTCGAAGGTGATGAGGTTATGGTCTCAGGTCTTCCATCACTCTCCATCCGTCAGCCCTTCGAGAAGGCTTTCTGAAACCAGGGTTATGTCAGGGAACTAGTATCCAAACCAAAACCCGGCCTTCCATATGTAGGGGTCGTTCCGGTTTTGAGGATGGTCAGGCCAATGCGGGCTGCCATTACGAGGACCAGTCTTCCCCTGGTGTTTGTTTGGGGCTATTTAATGAATAAGCGTATGTTACTTTAGCCCCATTTTTCCGTGATACGATTTTGAAAATTTTTCGCAGAGCACCGCTTTCTTCTCTGTGATATTCATATTTCATTTTATACACATATGTACATATCTCTTGGGAAATAGGTAAAGAACTTTAAACTCTGGCTCTCTTATATTTTGGCCTTGTAAACTAAATATTTGCTTTGATAATTCCACTTATTAAAAAAAAACTTATTGACAGAAATAGAATAATGGAGTGATATGCAAAGTGGTAGACTTTCAATGGGCAACGACATTTATGCATTCACTTGCGTGTCTATACGTATATATCAGTATAAGTATGCATGTATGTATCTAAAAGTAACTGGCTTAAGTACTTCACTGAACTTGAACGTAAATTTAAAATTCAGTTGTCGTCTTGACTCAACGCAAATAGCCAAAAGCTTTCAGGGAAATTTGTGAGCATGCCTTGAAAAAAAATAAGTGAGTTAAAACCAATGTTGTCAGATTTTTTTTTTTAACTTTGAATTTTTGGGGAAAAAATATATTTTCGACCAAAAAAAAATGTCACATTCAAAAACGAAGAGAGTTTCAAAAAAAAAATTAAGGTTTTTTGTTTTATTAAACATAAATAACAAAGAACGATTCGTTTAAAATAAAATAACACAAACGTCTAAATTATATTAAACTAAACAAAAAAAGACTTTACAAAATGGAACTACGAAATCATATTTAGTGAAACTGAATTTCATTATCTATGTTACTTTGGACCGCGTCAATCGATTTCGATTACTCTTTTTGCATCGGAAAGGTAGTATCCCATACTAATCTGGTTTAGATCCAAGCATTGTATCATCGCTTTTGGTTTTTGCTTAAAAATTACTTGTCTGCATTTCATTTCCTCAATTTAAATACCTAGTGAAGTATTGTTTAAGAAATCCTTAGTTCTTAAAATGCCAAAAAGGTCTGGAATTTCGGGTTTATTTCTTGTTTTAATCAAAGTGGTTTGGGTTTCACATTTACTTTTTGTTTCAAATAAGGAAAATTGACTTGCAAAAAAAAACCGAAATACTCGTTCAAATCGTAAATTTCGAAAGAACTGTAATTTTTAGTAGGAGGTACTGCAAGCTTGACTAAAAAATTGTAATTTAAAGTTAGAACCGTGAATCTGGCAACATTGGTTACAACGCACAATGTAATATTCCCAAATGAGTTGTCCCTGAAAATAGCAAACGTGCTGCTATTTAGGTGAAATTTTCTACACAGATATTTTTATTTCATTGAAAATTTTATAAATGTTTTGACTTTCCACTTGATTCAGCCCGTTTGTGTCATACCCCATTGGTGAATTTATGCATTCCATTTCTTTATGCACACATTTAGCAGTTAACCACATATATTTACAAACACACGTAATTTTGTATTAAAGCGCATTTTTCTATCACAAAAAGCCAGTAAATGGCTTCTGAAAGCTTTACGCTTCTGTTTTAAAATCACGTTCACGCGGAAAGTGTTTGTGCAAAGAAGTAGTTACAATTTTAAATCCCTTGCAATGGCCAGTAAAATGGCTAAGTGATTTTGGAAATTATAAACTGTTTTAAGGCTAATTTATTTATACGGGCTACCGGTTGTACCCGTTCCAGCTTTCTGACCATCAGCGTAGTCCATGAAACGTTATGGGATTCATTATATGTAAATGATGGCAAATGGCCAGAAAATTTTCTTGGTAAGCAGGCCCGATTTCTAACCGAATTTGTTTCAGTGCCACGAACGAAAAAATAAAAGTGATGACGGAAATTCGTCCACAAAAACGTCGTCTTCTCATCCTGTCTGAAGAATCAATTAACATTTAACCATATACGCCACACAAACTTCTTTATATACATACATATGTATGTATGTTCTTGTCGTACATGTCGCATGAGTGACCTGAAAAACATCGAGTTGTTTAAACCGCATAAACGTAAGTATTCTGCCGCAAGGCTGTTTATTCAGTATAATGAACGCAGTTATTTGCGTGACAACAAACAGCGTTTGTATACTAGGCAAAGCTTCACGCAACAAGCCGTCAATGCCTCTCAGCAGTCATAGCTGCTTGCTACTCGTATCACTGCCGGTACATTAGCTGTCGTATAAAATGGAAGTGAATGGACCCAACATGAACAGATTCTCATTTAAGATGGCAAAAATTCCACTTTTCTTTGCGTAAATAGCTGTGAGGTGAAAAAATTTTAATTCGTTTTCACTGCATGCACATGGGTGTGATTTACTTACTATATGAAGGAGCAAAACGTAAAATATAATTTATGATATAATTTTAATTCGATTTTCTATCCTTAATTTGCAGGTAAATTTTAATTTCCCCAAATAGTTTATTAGTGCATAAATATGTGTGCGACTCGTTTTCCTTTTTGAAGTGACGCTTCTTTAGCGGCGGTTGGTTGGTTGGGAGTAAACTGGCAAATTCAACGGAAATTGCACACGGAAATGGTTGGGACGGAAACAAGTGCTTCTTGAATACATGTTATTAATTTAACAAAAACTTGCTAAGTAAACACTTTACTTATATAAGGCCAAAGGTGAAGGGGAATATGTAGATGAAGAAAATGATAAACATAAAAGTAAAAACAAAGATAAATATAAAGAAAAAGTGGAGGATGAGGACACCGTTAAAAGTAAAGATGAAGATAGAGGAAATGACAATTAAAAATTTTGTACGCCCAAGTATGATAGACATTTTATTTTATTTTATTATATGTATATTGTTTATAAATGTATTATATTTTTATAAATCATATGTTTGGTCAAAAATATTGTTGTACGAAAAAAATATGCAAAATCCAACGGATATATTAAAAAAAATAATTTTTTGTACTTTTTATTATACTAATATTGTAGATTTTGAGACGAGAAACACGATTCCACTAAGTAAAAAACTAAAATAAAAATGTCAATCCCTCAATTTGAAAAATGCATTATGTATTGCATTTTTTATGATTTGCATGCAGCTGTGCATCCTTTACACAATTTTAGTGCTATTCAAGACCTTTAATTTAAGCCAAAGTAGAAGTCTGAGAACTAAATTGTTACGATTATGAAATTTTATTCGATATTTTACGCATATTTTTTTTATAATTTCGGAGTAAAAACTAGCACAGCTGTTTCGAAGTTTGGTTTAAAAATGTTATAACTTGGCTCTTAGACGGCCTAAAGGCTTCTACCTTGGCTCAAATTAATGGTCTTGAAATGTACTTATTGATCAAGGGATATAAAATTGAGGGAGCTGCATGCAAATCATAAAAATGCAATATATAATGCATTTTTCAAATTGAGAGGTTGCCATTTTTTTTCGAATTTTGAACAGTAGTAGAACTACAGTATATTTTGCTTAGCAGCACATCCCTCTTTGCACGAAAAACTTGTGCACCTAACCGAAAAAGGCACTTAAGCGAATTTTCTTTACTACTTCAATGAGGAAGGTATCCGAATCCCTATGAAACCAAATAATGGAGAAGCACTTATAACGTAGAAAATAATGCAAGCGAAATTTTTTTTCGAATGGTATCTTATTATCTATATAACTAGACAAATTGATAGCCATTTCCGTTGTTCTGCGATATGAGTAAAATAAATAAAAGCTTGTAAAATTAGGTAATTGTAGGCCAGTGCAGGTAAACGTAATACTTTCTTTGATAATTGATACTAGTTGCACAATTTTTAAGGCAGCTATCGCCAATGTGCAGGTATGTTGAATGCATCTATCGGAGCAGTTTCCTTATAAATGTTAAAAATAATGTCTCAGATGCGCATTTTGGGGTAGGTATCTTAAATGTGCACTTAAGTATAAAGGCAGCAAAGCAAAATATACTGTAGTATAATAAGAAATATAGAATAAGAATTACATGCAATATAAGAAATATATACATTTTTGGTTTTGGAATAAATCCCGCGGATTTTGCATGTTTTTTTTGAAGAACACTTCTTTTGACCAATTTCTATAAGGTCACGGCGTAATTGTGGCTCAATGCTAATATTTTTTCGTGAAAGGGATTTACTTTAGCTTTCAAGACCATTTTGCTTCGTATCAAAATGCTGCTTCTGTCGAAAGCGCTGCGATTAAATCGCATGCAGTGTTCAAAAAGCATACTGTGAAGTTTGTAAAAGGACAAGAGATGTATTTTAAAATGCTGTGCATATTTTTCAGATATGATTTCAGCGACAAAATCTATTAGAAATGACCAACTTTATATCAGAAAAAATTTCAATTAGCACGAAATTGTTCCGGAAGCAGAATCACAATACCAAGAGTGTGATTGAAATTCTTAACCTCGATTTCTCGACCGACTCGGAATTAGGGGGGTGGATGGGGGGTTCTCCAAAAGAAAATTCGACTTTCGGCTCCAAAACGCTTATGAGAAAACTTCTTGTATGAACACAGTCAAATACAAAGTTACAGCAATTTAAAAGCCTTTCCCCGCTTGGAGCGGCTACGCTCGGCCCGGCACCGATGTGGGATGGCCCACAAAAGTAAAGTGGGAGTTTTAATGCTCACATTACCAAGGATTGTTCTATACCGAAAAAATATACCCATATATTTTATTTATTATGAAATTGAAAAATTTTTAGAAGTCGGTCAAAGTGCTCAAAGTTTTCCATTTACAATACATATTTTATATGGGAAAACTAACTTTTCGTAGAAATGGTATATAATTCTTGAAAATCAATATTTTTCTATCGGTAAACCCGAGTTCTCTTCAGAAGACTTCTAATAATATTTTATATGACCATTTCTTAATACTAACGGTTTTTTTGAGTCCCCCATTTCATTTTCAAGGAGTTTTGGAGGACCTGTATAATATAGTTGCTATGAAAAAATGGCTAAATAAATAACTGGGCAGTATTACTGGGAGTCTTCTGGAGAGAAACAGAGTTTGCCGATTGAAAAATATTGATTTTTACGAATATAAAATACATGCAAAACTATGAGCGGTTTGAGCGACCTATAAATATCTTTGGACTTAAAAAACGGGCTATATTTTTTCTGTATAGAACAATCCTAGGGGGTGAGAGCAGTAAAATTCCGACTGTACTTTCTCACATGCACTTTTGGACCACCCTAGTATATACACTAACTTCTTTTATTAACGAATATCTTGAAACCAAATTCCATTGTTTGAAAGAGCTTTCGCAGTAAGTCAAAATATAATCAGCAACAAAGAATTGTTTAATAAATTTGTTTATCATAGTACAGAAGAGTTCAGTGAGGAGGAATGAACGTTAGTTGCACAACTGCTACCCATATTTACTATTAACACTAAAAAAAAAATAATGTTAGAACAAAAAGTTACTCGTATCCAAATACGAATATAGCTTAATAAAAATAAATGAAGTATAGAAGAAAAGGAACGGAAAAGGACAAAGAAGAAGCTATCGCTTATAGAGAAATTTATGAAATAAAATGCTTACACCGTCAATAAAAATGCTACCATTATTGTGTTTATTTATAGCCTATTTCCTTTTAATGCTTTCCCTGAAGCTATGAAATCTTGAGACAGCTGTTGTATTGATACATATTTTCTTTTTTATTTCATGCTACTTCATTTTATGTTCTTTTTTACTTAAATATAAGTTGTAGCGTTGTGGTTTCATTCATCGCCATGGCGTTTGAAAGAAGAAAGCAATTACATACTTGAATCTAGATAAACGATTTAAGCAAGATAAGTAAACTGGTGAAAATAAATGGCAAGGAAAATAGATTAATACACAGGAAAAATAGCAACACAAGGATTACTTGGTCAGCACTTGATTGCATCAGGAAAATAAAAAAAAATGGACCACCAAAATATATATGTGATATGTTCGATTTTAGTAGTATCGATTTTGGACATTAGATGAAAAAAGCCTATTTTAATTTTTTGAGTCTCCATAGTGGTTTCTTTGATCCTTTTGCGACACGCCTTAACCGACTCCAATCGGGACCAAAAGTTATATATCGCTAGCTTAGAATGAAAAGTTGCTAAGTCCACTTTTTATGAAAACTCATATTTTGATATAAGAGGCTAGAGAAACTTAGTACGCATCGTTTCGAAAATTATAAAGGTACTTATTTTATTTTTTCCTCTTCATAAGCAATAAAAGGAAAATTTGCTAAGTCCAAAAGAAGCACCACAAATCCGATAAGGCCAAAATAATACGACATCTTTTAATAAATATCGAATCCTTCTGATTCTTATGGAGTTTTGCTTTGCTTTAAACGCGCAAAATGTTTGATTCAAAGTCTTGCGAAATAGTTAATGAAAATGGCCATAGGAAGATTTTTTCCTCTCCTGTAAAATTTTTAAATTGGGACTTAGCAACTTTTCTTTCTAAGCTAGCGATATGATATTATATCCACTATAGTAGTATCGAATTTTGGCTTTAGATGAAAAAAGGAACAGTGCAGCGCCTTCGTCTTGGTCTGCAGGCTGTATCCGAGACCCAGCCGCTATATTTAAACGTAGAATACGTGGTATGTTTAAGAGCACATCCAAGTCAAAAACGGAAGCACACACTAAGAAAAAAATATCGATCACAAAATTGGTAATAATATCGATAGCAAAATCGATAACAAAGTCGATAAAAATATCGATAATAATATAGATAACAAAATCGATAAAAAACCGATAACAAAATCGATAAAAATATCGATAACAAAGTCGATAACAAAATCGATAAAAATATCGATAACCAAATTGGTAAAAATCACACAATACTCATATCTATTGAAAAATATTAAATTTTAGCAAAGTGGATAATAAAATTCAAAATCTAAGTTATATTATTAGACATATCTTATCAGATCAAAATACTGTTTGTTGAATCTTAGAATACGTCAATGAATGAAAATTTAATATGTAATATTACAAATGCGCACGTAGTGCAGTATGTCTTAGCTTCAAGCCTTTGGTCTACTTTCACTGCGATGATTCAGTTTTAAGCATCACCAGCATGAATTTAAGGAACGAAAAGCTTTGCGTATATTTCTTTACTCTTATGGCCGCCCATATTCCAGTTTGTATGTGGGATACCACTTTAGTAAAATGTAGTTTCTACTTACATGAACTTACGCACAAGGTAGGTACATCTCAGCAAACAGAGGTGTAAACAATCAGTGCAAAAACTGTAATGAAAGCAATGAGTTTAAGCAAAAACCAAAGCTAGCTAGCTTACGGTAATGTGAACAAAGCGGAAATGCAATAATGATGCAAGCAGCAGGCTTGTCGACAACACACTTGTCGTGCGAAAAGTATATTTCAGAAAGAAGGTGGACGATTTTAAAAGAAAGCACGAGAATGTATATACGAGGCGAAGGTCAAGCGGAGGCAGCTTAACAAAGCCTGTACTTGCTCATCCAAGCATTTGTACGTTTGCTTGCCTGACCCACATTGGCTTAAGCGTCTGTTCGTCCGTTTACGTCATTGCTTGCGAAGCCACATTGGCTAGGTGCGTATAAAAAAAGCAAATTTAAATGCCGGAAAAGGCTTTCAAGTATAAAATCGAAAAACTTTCGATGCAAGAGGGCCGTGGAGTGGGCGTGTCGAGGTAGAAGAGAGTGCAATTGAGCATGCGGCCAAGCAAGAAACATCTGACTGGCTATGGAGTCCACTGTGCGGCTGGTTTGCTCAAGTTTTGGGATGAAATAGCTATTTCCTTGGGCAGTTACTTGACTACTTTCTAACTGGATTGGTTGACTTTGCCCAAATTGGTCGTTGGCTCCATAGTTGGTACTCTTGTTTGACGTTGGCTAACCGTTGCCGCATTTCGGCTAAGTGAGTAGCTTATAAAGGTACTCAATGGCAGGCGGTGCAAGTGATTGAAACTAGTGTTTTACCCTGTATTATTATTTTGGCTTACAGCAGCAACCCACCTGGTAATTTACAAGCTAATATATAACGGCCTGAAAGAGCATGCAATCAAATGTAAAACTTAAATAAAGCAGACTCAACGCATTGTATTTGTGAAGTTTTTCTTAATAATTTTTTAAACATTTAAAAACTTTCTGGCCTTCCATCCATGGGATCACTTTCCCGACTCTCCAAGTACCACTTGGCGTATACGCGACATTTTATTGGCATTTGGAAACCAAGAAGATATGCAACCCCAATATTGCAAAATTAACAGCTGATTCTATCAAAACAAAAAGCCATAAAAAAATTAATCACCAAGTGCAAAAAGATTAAATAGTGAAAAGCTAAACAAAAAGGGCAGACAGTATATCAGAAAAAGTTTTGGATTATCTCCTGGCGCTTGGTTAAAAAATAATTAAATTTATGGTGATGGTTATTTTTTCTCAAGTTCTCTTACAAAATTTAGTTTACTTTGACCGGTTACGCTCAAATATTTTACGAGATATACGTACATTACACGGCATCACCAAAAAAAGTTGCGGTTTTTCCGCCGGGATTAAAAAATGTATTATATTTTAAGACGTTCACCAAAATATTTGGGAAAAATATTAAGATTTAAGTGAGCTGGACCGATTTGAAAATACCTCCAAAAATGGAGTTTTTTTGAATAAAAATAGTAGAAAACTTTTTGAAAAAGTCCCCTCAGATAACAAAACAGATTAGGCTTAAAAAATCTGCATACAAATATTTAAAAATCTTTTCAACGGAATCGTAAGAATGAGACTTTTGATGCTGTTTTTTACATTTTTCAAAGATTGATTTACGAAAAACTTGAATAACTGGGCCAAAACTATTCTGATTTAGACTTGTGGGATCTCAGTAGAAAGGTATTTTCACACTGTTCTTATTTGTGTAAAAAAAATCATTCGTGTCCCAATTTTTTTTAAAATACCAACACATCTTAATTCAACTTTGAATGAGGTTCGTTCATCCTACCTTTCTCTTTCATCCTATGAATGAGTTTATTAGCAAAGAAATAAAAAGGGTGAGAAAATACCTTTCCACCGACATCTCTTAAGTCTAAATCAGAAGAGTTTAGGCTCAGTTATTCAAGATTTTCTTATACCAATCTTTGAAAAAAGTTAAAAAACAGCATCAAAGATCTCATCATTACGATTCCGTTCAAATTTTTTTTTAATTTTTATACCCGAGCGCACTTGTGCACAAGGGTATATTAATTTTGTTCACATAACGGTTGTTTGTAACAGCCAAAACGAATCGAGATAGATATAGACAAATGTATACATAAATGATCAGGATGAAAAAAGAAATCGATAAAGCCATGTCTGTCTGTCCGTCCGTCTGTCCGTCTGTCCGTCTGTCCGTCTGTCCGTCCGTCCGTGTACACGATAACTCGAGCAACAATTGAGCTATCTCAACAAAATTTGGTATGTAGGTTTCTCCAACTTTTTTTTTTTTTTTTTCCGATACTTTTTAAAATCGGACAATAACCACGCCCACATCCCATATAACGGTAATTTAGAGAAATACAAAATCTCCGATAAATCAGTAAATATTGAAGCTAATTTATTGGAAATTGATGCTTGCAACAATTCTTTACCAAGAAATACGTTTATGGTAAAATTTTGGAAAATGGGCGTGGCACCGCCCACTTATGATCACATATAAGTATATCGGTAACCGTTCTACCAATTTGTACCAAACTCGGTGTGGTTATTGTGCTTGCCACATAAAAGCAAACCGTTGAAAATTGTTGAAATCGGACTAAAATAACGGCCGCTTCTCATGTAACGGTAAATTTCAGAAATGCTTGAAACTTGAATATTTCGAAATTGAAGGACGCTAATTTACTCAAAATTGATACACCCCGGCTTACCATCTAGCGGAAGGTTTCGGAAAGGTGAAAAAACATATATTTATACTTGCGCCGGGTATTTAATGTTCGGCTCCTCCCGAGCTTAGACTTTCTTACTTGTTTTTAAATATTTTTATGCAAATTTTTTAAGCTTAAACCGTTTTGTCATTTGAGGGGATTTTTTAAAAAAAAAATTTTTAAGAAACTATTTTTATTCATAACAAGTAAGAAAGTCTAAGTTCGGAAAATTCTGAAAATGACCGTTATATGGGAAGTGGTCGTGGTTAAGGTCCGATTTCGCCCATTTTCAATACCAACCTACCTTGGATTAAGGGAAACCTACATACCAAATTTCGTTGAGATATCTCAATTTTTGCTCGAGTTATCGTGTACACGGACAGACGGACAGACGGACGGACAGACAGACATAGCTTAATCGATTTCTTTTTT